>NC_136063.1:780347446-780903787 GCF_964261635.1 Lissotriton helveticus | reverse complement strand
ATAAGTTGAGGTTTATAGTTTGGGGAGGGTGGTTTTGGGCGCAATTGAGGACTGATTTCATGCAATATATATGGGGATTAAGACTTACAAGAATGCCCGGTGGGGAGGAGGGGTGGGGGGGGGGATTGGGGTTTTTGCAGTTTTGTTCATAGGAAAATTTCAGCAACAATCAAGCTTTAAGTGTCTGGAGTCCGCATCTGTGAGGGCATTTGGGAGTTTGTGGAGGAGTGTGAATATAGAAAGGAATGCACAACAAAATAAGGCCAATAGGAATTGTTTGCTTGGGAGCACAAGAATTGAAAGCATTGACTTAGAAAGTATAAGGTATGGCCAATTATCAGAAGAGACTGAGGGTCCTAGAATATCTAAAACGATATAAAGTAACGATTGCATGCTTACAGGAAACGCATCTATGGGGTGAAGTGATACCATGTGTCAGGCGGCTATGAAGGGGCCAGATATTTGCCACATCCTACTCCAGATTTGCAAGGGGGACACTGTCTGGGTAGCATCCGGGGTACCATTCTAGCACCTACATCCTGTAACAGACCGAGAGGGACGATGCGTGGTCTTACATGGAAAGTGGGAGGGGACAGAGATGTGTTTGAATAAGGTGTATGCCCCAATTCTGACAGTCCTGAATTTTTCACAACAGTGATGGAGGTAGCAACCCCGTTTCTAGGAGTGGAAAAGATACTATTAGGGGATTTTAACTGTGTCCTGGACGCACACCTAGATGGAGACCCACCCAAAGAGAGTACTAATCCTCCTACTAAGAGAGTATTATTAGACGTACCTAATGCGACGAAGCTCACAGATGTGTGGAGAATGCGTAATCCCTGTAACCGGTTTTTCCTCTGTCATGCCCCTGCAACAAATACATTTAGTCGCCTAGGGTATTACTGCATTTTAACAGGTTTATCCCCAGGAATGGGTGCGATTTCTTACTTACCCCAATATTTATAGGACCATTCTCCCCTCCTGATGAGCTTAACAGAGGGATCGGGACACCTGGTGATACCACTCTGGCGCCTTAGGGCGGGGGCACTGCAAGACCCCCCGTTTGCGGCAGCTATAGCAGAGGCCCTCACTCATTTTATAGAAAATTGGGGGATGGCGTCAAATAGGGCTTTGGAATGGGAGACAATGAAGGTTGTGGTTAGGGGTTGTAGCTATTAAGACGTCATATGGGGTTAGGTAGAAATTAGAATGAGACATTCAAATACAAGAACAGAAATTGAGTACTCTGGAAGCGTCCCTTCATACAGTGCCACAATCCTTAGAGGAGTGGCGGGCAACAAGAGAAGCACTCTTGGCTTCCTTGGGTAGGCTTGAAAAACAAATATATATGTTATCTGCAATGCCTCCATATGGAAGGTGATAAGTCTGGGACCCTATTAGTATGATTGATTAAGGCAGAATCCACATCCCTCCCAATAGAACAAATACAAGACAGGAATAGGAAGTTAGTCTACACCCAAGAGGCAATTATAGACTTATTGGCCCAACATCTAGAGAATGCATATCAAACTAAATCCAACGCCAACCCAGTAACGTTACAAACCTATCTGGAACACATTGAAATACCTCAGTTCGACCCCGAGGAAGCAGAAGCTCTAGAAGCTTCAATAACTAGAGAAGAACTACTAGCCGCTATCAGACATCTTAAAACACACAAGTGCCCAGGCAGTGATGGCCTCCCGGGTGAATTTTACCAAAGATTTGCGCCAATTTTGGCTGATAAATTGTTAGAAGTATATAATGAGACAAGAGAGGAAAATATAATGCCCACATTCATGCAAGAAGCGTTAAACTCCATGATTTTAAAACCACATAAAAAAACCAGCATTGCTCAGCTCCTATAGGCCGATTTCACTCCTGAATCTAGATAACTTAATACTGAGTGGGATTTTAGCAAACGGTTTTTAACACACATGCCAAGCTTGATACACCCTGATCAAGCGGGATTTATACCCAAGATTTCTCCAATGGGTACAGCTGTTATATACGGAGCCTACGGCTTGTGTGCGCCTCAGGGGAGCGGTATCTGATAAATTCTGCTTGACCAGGGGAACGAGGCACGGATGCCCCTTATCGCTGCTGCTTTTTGCCGCTGCGATGGAGCCCTTAGCGATTACGCTAAGGAAGAGTATGAAGGGCTGGGGAATCCCTTAGGGAGATACAATACATGTCATCTTCCTATATGCAGATGATATGTTGCTCTACCCAAGACGTTTACCCCTTTCGGTATCTGCCCATTTAAAGGAGCTGGAAAAATTTGGAGTGCTCTCCGGGCTCCGTTTAAATCCTGGAAAGTTGAATATAATCCCAATTGGGAGACTGACACAGATACCATCAGGAGGCTATCCAGAGGTGGGTTTAGCATGGAAGAAAATAGAAAGTATAAGATATCTAGTTGTCCAGCTGTGGCATTTACCCTCACGATTCCTGGAGCACAACATAGAGAGAATAATTGAAGGTATTTGTTCCTCTGTGGCATTCTGGAAATCCCGGCTTCTTGCCTTGATAGGAAAGGAGGCAATTATAAAAATGATAATACTACCAGGATGTCTATAAACCCAACAACATACCTTCTATGAAATCCCTTGGTCATTTTTTACGTTGTTAGATAGTACTAGTGGAATTGCTGTAGGGCAACAAACGTAAAAGGATAAAACTAGTAAATCTCCAACAGAGATGGACAGATGGAGGACTGGAGCTCCCCTGTATGAACCATTACTATACTGCGGCTCAACTGCAAAATGCAATCCACTGGCTGGAGGAAGATAGTAATTGGGGGCGGGGGGGGGGGGGGGGGAATACTGGAAGGCACCTATGGGAGACTCCCCTTCCAAAGTTACTCATGATGGGAGCCGCGGTTCCTGAAGATTATCCATACATAATTAGGCATGTGGCAAGAGTGTGGAAGACCACAGTTAGGAGAGTAGCCAGATGGGCCCCATACACCCCAGACATGTCCTTCTGGGTGGTAAGACCCTAAAAATAAAATTGCGGACTCTTTGCCCGTCTAACCATGGAAAGAAGGAGAATGCCAATCTATGGGGGATTTATATAGTAACAGTAGGTTCCTGACAAGAGACGAGGCTATATCTGCATTTGAACTGGGAGCAGGACAATTCCTACAATATGGGAAGATTGCAGCGGTGGCTGAAGAGTTATGGACCTCCTCTCTGGAGGAACCCTCAAGTACTGCAGTAATTAAGACGCTACGATCTATGGCGGGGGCAACGATTAAATATATATATATATACACACATATATATATATATACACACACAAGGCCGAAACGTTATGCTGCTGGCGGGTGAAATAAATAATTAAATTTCTCACCTGCAACCTGGGTCAGCTCTCGTCTCGAGGACTGTGGGACCGCTTGAGTGCTGGTTCGAGTATATATATATATATATATATATATATATATATATATATATATATATATATATACACACACACATATTCAAGAGGACGTACCAGCCCCTGTCCTTCGGCTACAGACAAGAGGGGGGGGGGGAGGAGGAATCAGAGGAACCCATAAAAGGACAGGAATGGGCAAGGGTACACGAGGGGTTGCGGAAAGTAAGTTCCGATGCACAATTTGAATTAATTCAATAAAATAGTCCACCGAGTCTATTTAACCCTGTATAGATTAAGTAAAATGTACCTGGAACATTCAGATACCTGCCCTAGATGTGGGGAGGCAGCGGCACACTTCGTACATATGATCAGGGCATGCGTGAGCTTGGACACCTACTGGGAGGGAATTCTGGAAAAAATACACAAAGCTACGGGATGGACCAGCCCAAAGACAATATGCTTGGTTCTGCTGGAACTAATACCCAACCGAAAGAAATTTCTACTTCTGGGGTTAATTCTTGCAAAAAAAGAAGTGGCGTTTTCATGGCTTAGCCCGACCCCTCCGCTGTTATTTAATTGGTTAAGAGATCTCAATGACTGGGTGACGGCTGAATTGACCTGTATCAAAAAAAGTAGAAGGGATGAAAAACTCGAAGATGAAGCTCAGGCGTAGTCCGTGATGGTTGCAGATCCACATACTGGGGAAGTGGAAGGAGGAGCCAATAGACAACAAACCCTGGGTGCCGAAGAAAAAGGGGCAGGAGGGGATTAAGATAGATGTAATGTAGTGCGTTCTACTGAAGATCATGGAGCTTAGAAGGAGAAGAAGATGGGCTCAAGACACAAAAGGGATGGGTGGGGGAGACAGGAGTTACATTCTGGTTTGAAAGGCATAGCAGATAGTATAAATGTGTTATAATGTGACTTGGATCCAGATGAGATTGGAATAATGTTATTTGTATATATAATTGTGACACAGCATGTCGTCCTGATCTAAATATGCTAGTAAAGATTTTTTAAACAGTAAATAAAAGAAAGGAAAAAAACTGACAATTGCACGTACAAGTCTAGTACATGATTCAGAATATAAGGGTGGAACTGAAAATCAGCATTCAAGTGCTTTGAACTTTGACACTCCACTCCTGTAACAGCATCTTCATGGATGGTAAAAAGGTGTAAAATTAACTGACAGATGATGCCTCTCTGTTGTGGTTGTCACAGACTATTAGAATAGATCCCATGTGTCCCTTTCTCACTCACGTCTATCAGTCAAAATGTATTTTAACCCACATAAGATTTCACCAGCATGAGAGTCACTTATAAGACCACTAAACTTACACAAAAAGCCTTCCAATTGTTGGAAGATTGAAAATGATAGTTTTCACTTAGAACTTATTGTCTCTGCAACAATCATGTCAGCCAGAAGAGAGTGAGTTTAAGGTTTGTTGGTGTAAAACACATTAGGACAATTTTCATTGAGCTAAAGTGGGGTTTGAAATGTATTCCTTTATAGGAAAGGTTTCGTCAGATTTCTATATCAATAATAGTTTATCTGGACTTTTGTAGCGCACCTTCAACTAATGCTCAGTAACCCATCTTGTTAGGACGGAAAATAGGGCTTCCAAATCTGTGTAGGTCTGCCATTGCACTAGAGAATTGTTCAAGTAGTTCTTAGTGATCCAAGTAGCACATACAAAACAGCCCAGAACCACAAAATACTGTATAAAGCAAAGAAATCATGTGCAGACAAATGTTGGCCAAATACTCAAAGCAGAGCCCCAAATAATGGCTATGCTGTTCTTTGGAGCCCCGAACATTTAATATAAGAACCCAGACCAAAGCGGAATGACAAAGGAAAAAATCCAGACTCCATACCAGGCGCTATTTATGTTTAAGTCTACTAACATTTTAAGAATACAACTGGGAGTTTGAGTCAAGCAAATCCTGAACCCAACAATGATGAATCAATGGCTGTGCAATAGAGAAGAAATGTTTGAATAAGTTGCCCCCACGGCCTCCCATTCTGTACAAAACCAAATTATTTCTGGTGCCCACTGTGTAGTGCTATCAAGAGTTAAAAGGGGGACCATGTTTCACCAGTCATCTGTGCCTATTGGTTAATTTTGGAGGGTTTTACTGAGGCAGCGGACATCAGCACTTACTGTATGGACACAGATTTCAGGTTAGACTATGGTTTCGCCAATGGAAAACCTAGTGGTTGCTCGAACTTGGAGCAGGTGAACCACTGGAGTGGCAGGGCGGGAGAACCACCAGTTTAAGGCTTCCTTTCATTCTAAATCCTAAATAAGGCCCTTAAGTGTACTTGCTGGAATCCGTCATGTGCCTGGTTTTCTTCATTGCATGGTGGCACTCAACCCTCTCCAGCTCCCCACAACATCATTCTATAAAATCAAGGGACTGTCATCAAGTAGGCTAGGTTATGTCAATTTGTATAGCATACTAATCACCTGTGAGGGTATCCAGGTGCTTGGGCAGGTATGTGGTCCCCAAGGTGCTTGTATAAAGAGCGCGTTTTTCAGCTTCTTGCGAAACGCATCAAGTGAGAAGAGTCTGATGTATCGAGGGACATCATTCCCTGTCTTGACTGACTGACTGATAACTTATAAAGTGCACTATTGCCGAGGCATCTTGGCGCTAAGGTGAGTGGAAGCTGAGCGAGCACTGATGTATATTAGGGCTTAAGGAAGAGCCATGTCTTTATCGATTTCCTGAAAAGGGCCCTGTTTGGTTGTAATCTTGTCGTCAGGGGGAGTGAGTTCCACAGTATGGCTGTTTGATACGAGAAACCCTTTCCTCCCCATCTGGCTCTTTTTATCCTAGGAACAAGAACCAGTCATGCATTAGCGGACCTGAGACAGCATTGCGGCTGATACCGGGGAAATAGAGTTTGAATGTCCGCGGCTCCTCCTCCGTACAGAAACTTATGCACTAAACAGAGTGCCTAGAAGTCCATTCTCCACCAAACTGGAAGCCACTGAAGCTGCTTAATACTAACAGACGTGGGGTGATGTTTAGGTAAATCAAGCAATACCCATGCAGCCGCATTTTGAAGTGTCTGAAGTTTGGTGATCTTCCCTTTATCAGCTCCTAAATATAAAGCGTTCCAGTAGTCGACTCCGGAAAGAACCAAAGCACCGACTACTGTTTTCCTAAATGGTAAAGGGATAAATGGCAGAATTTTGCGCAGAACTTTTAGCGTAAAGAAGCATGCAGAGGAGACTTGATTTATTTGTGGGGCAAGCTTCAGATCCTTATCAAACACAAAACCAAGGTTCCTAGCCTTGGACACAGGGACCGGGCTATGCCCAGCCTCAGGGGGCCACCATAATTGGTTCCATGCAGAGGTTTTTTGACTGAACTCTATGACCTCAGTTTCTTCTGTATTAAGCTTAAAAAAATTCAAGTTCATTCATGTCATCACATCCGTGAGGCAATTAAGAAACCGGACAGCCGTTAAATCCACACTTTGCGTAACAGACACCACTAACTGGGTGTCGTCCGCATACGACACTAGCGTAAGACCATGATCTTTAATTAGTCTTGCTAATGGTGTGACATATAAGTTAAACAATGTTGGGGACAAGGCCGATCCATGTGGGACTCCACACGGAGGTAGCAATTTCCTGATTGAAGGCCGTCCCAGTGAATCAAATGTTCCCGGGATGTAAGGAAAGATGCAAGTAGAGTTAACGTCCAATCTCCAATACCTGCTGCCCTTTCGCCGCAGCAGCACTGCATGATTTACGGTGTTGAATGCTACGGTCAGGTCAAGCAGGATGAGAGCGGATCTTCCCCCTCCACCCATCACTTTACGGATATCTTCGGTGGCCATAATCAAGGCCGATTTGGTGGAATGCCGAGATCTAAAGCCATGTTGGGTAGAGTCAAGAATGTTATTACAATCCAAATAGTCTGTCAATTCCAGATGCATGGCTTTCTCCAGAATTTTTGACGGTAAAGGAAGGCAGGATATTGGGCGATAATGTTTCGCCTCCGTGGGGTCTAGAGAAGCTTTTTTTAGGATGGTTCTAATACAGGCCTTTTTCCAGGAATGTGGCAGTTCCCCGGAGCTAGTGATCTCGTTTGATAGAGGAGTCAAGAAAGCACTGACTTCCTCGGGAACCAGATGCAATATATGCAGGGGACAGGGGTCCAAGGGAGAACCTGACTTGGTTTGTAACAGCAAGCTTGCAACTTGTTCTGCCGCTAGAGCAGGAAAACGTGACAGACTACACAGAGATGGAAGATCCTCAGATAGATCTTCACTGTTCCCCCACAGGACCACTTGCTGAGTTCAGTAGTTCATTGTAGATTGTTTGGTCTTTATTTTGAAAAAAGGAGGCCATTTTGTCCACAAAATTTTGATCCGGCGAGAATAAACTATCTCGCGGAAACTTTGATAGGGCTGTCACAGTTTTGAACAACTCCTTAGAGGAATTCTTCGCCGCCTGAATTTTAGCAGTAAAATATACGGTTTCTCCAAATACGCTACTTACGTCTGCATTTAACTTTAATTTGTCTGAGCTCAGCCGAATACCAAAGTGAGGTAGCTGGTTTACTCCAGGAGTGCTTACTGATTTCAGGAGCACGCATATTTACTGATGTACTAAGCCAGATTTCAAAGTTTCTGGCCGAAGCATTGGAGTCAGATGCCACTTCAGAGGGGGGGGGGGGTGAGGGAGCGGGTTTTTTTGTAGTAGATTTCCAAGAAAGTGATTGGATCATACCAGGTCTTTTACGATGACACCTACTAGTTTGAGGGGTCTTTATGCTGAAGTATACTGCGGAATTATCAGACCATGGTAATGGTCGCATGCTGACTATCTGAAGGTGTTGGCTATTGGTAAAAAGTATTGGTCTTGAGTGCAATATAGGGGAAGGAGTTACCTCTTGTTATGCTTTTGCAGATGGGGCGAGCGAGTGACAGTGAGGTAGAACATAAGTGTCTGTTGTGTTGGTTAACGTGCATGCAGCTGTTCAGGTATTATGGCAGCCTGTGCTGTGTAGGGCTCTATATGTGTGTTTGAGAAAGTTTGAATTGGCTGCTTTTGTGAATAGGGAGCCAGTTAAGCTGGCTGAGGTGCGGTGTGATGTGGGTGCACCATGTGAGGTCAAGTAGGAGTCATGCGGCGCATTCTGGATGGTCTGGAGTCTGTGTAGGAGTTGTTTGGAGATTCTGGCATCAAGAGTGTTGCCGTACTCCAGCCTGCTGGTGATGAGTGCTTGCTTAACGGTCCGCCTGGTGTTCTGAGACAATCATTTGAAGATCTTGCGCACCATGCTTAGGATGTGGAAGTTGGAGGTGCTCACTGCGTTTACTTAAGCCGTCATGTTGAGCTGGTCTTCTAGAATGTTCCCTAGATTTCTTGCATGGTCTGTTCGCGGTTGGTCCTAGCTCCTACGGCCACTGGGTGGCTATCAAAGACTAGTACTTTCATTTTGCTGAAGTTGAGCTTCAGGCAGTTGGTACGCATCCAATGTGCTACCATGGTCATGCATTTGGTGAAGTTGGTTCTGCTGGTGGTTGTCTTGTCTGTCAGGGAGAGGATGAGTTGGTTGTCATCAGCGTAGGATATTATGTGATCAGATGATGTGGGTGAGTGGCATCATGTAGATGTTGAAAATGGTGGGACTGAGGGACGATCCCTGTGTGACTCTGCCTATCCATTTCTTGGTCTCTGATGGGAAGGGTGGCAGCCTCACTCTTTGGAGTTCTTCCATGTGGAAGGAACAGATCCATTTGAGCAGATCTTTGTATGCCAATCTCATGGAGTCTTCTGATGAGGATGTTGAGAGATGGTGTTGATGCCCGTAGAGAGGTCAAACAGGATGAGGGCCTGTAGGAAGCAGGCTGTCTATACCAAAGTAAGGTTTAGTGTGCACAGAGTCCAGTGGATCCCCAAAGGTAGGCAGAGGTAAAAGTAGATGGTACCTTACTCTCTATTTGTGGTAGTGTGGGAGAGCAGTAAAGCCTTATCAGAGGGTAGTGCTAAGCATCTATTCTACACACTCAGGTAAGAAATGTCACACACTCAAAGACTGAAGTTAGACCAATTTGTTTGTCTGAAAAAATTATTTAGTTATAGTTTATTTTCTAGAACCAAGCCATGCCTTGTACAGGTAAGTAGAATAATACTATGCAAGAATAAGGCTGTGGAACACAGTTGAAACGCAGTAGAATGCAATGGTTCGGTTTCAGAATAATTACTTTGTACTCGTAAATAGTCCGAATTACCTTTCATTTACTTTTTTCACAGCCTGGTATCTCTAGATACTAGGCAGGTACATTTCCTAGGAGAAAGACAAATTAGGTAATGCGTTTTGCAATATCAATAGGGTTTGCAGTATTACTCACAATACACACTTAGTCTTGGGAAAACAGAGCTGGGTTTACGGGTCTGTGGGTAGGATTCGGTCAGATGGGCACACTAGTCCCAGAGGCGGCCGGGTGCAGAGTGCAAGACCACAAGTTAGTCAACGGGCTAAGCATGGTCGTGGGCTTGGGACCTGTGGCGAGCAGGCCACCAGGTTAGGAAAACAAAAGCTCAGCACTGTAGGTCCCAATGGCTAACAAAAGAACTACAGTAAAGCAACAATGTCCCTAACACAATTGTGTAATGTATGTAATAAATGATGTACTTTTATAACTGATTTGGTTTTTCTTACATATTTTTAATTTTTTTTTAAATATTCCTGACACTGTGGCACTGTTTTTCCAATTTTGAGCTCTGACAACAACATTACCTTACCGTAAGGTCCTGTGTATTTACTTTGTAATTGGGACATTGTTGCTTTACTGTACTTTCCCCCGGACCTGCATTGGATAGTAAGGGGACCTCCTTTGTTTTTCCTGTAACAAAAGAACTACACCACCAGCAGCAAGGAGGCGGCCGGGTGTAGAATGCGGTCTCGGCTGATGCTGCAGATTCGGACGAGGATCCTTCGGAGTCGGTTAGCGGTTTGTGAGGCAAATGGGGTCTTTAAGAGTCATCTTCTTGTGATCGCCAGCTTCCGGTGATGGGGTCGGTCGGACGGTCGTGGTTGGTCTTTCTGGACCACTTTGTTACAAAGTCGGTCAGGGTGTTGCTTTCGGTCGCGGATAAGTGGACCTTCCAGTTGTTGGCTGCAGGTTTGGTTTAGGAGCTTATAGAGGTTCAGGGGTTACTGGCCAGGATCGCCAGGGGGACCTCCTTAGGGTATTGTGTCGCTAGGTTTTGGGGAGCGGAGTGGTGGTGACTCGCAAAATTGTCCGGAGTCAGAGTCGGTTGTTTTTTTTTAGCAACTCCGGTATTCACGGGAGACGGAGTCTGGTTGGTTGCGAAGGCAGTGCAGGTTTGCCGAGTTCTTTAGGGCTGCAGGCTGCAACACACACCGAGGTTCTGGTGGAGGAGTCTGAGGTCAGGACAGGCTGATAGGGCTGGGGCCAAGTCAGTGGGTGTCCTCCTCTTCTTCTCTCAGTGCAGCTGTTCAGTCCATCTTTTTCTGGTTTCTTCTCGTCGGCTCTAGTCTGAGGCGGCAAGGTTCAGGGTTGGCCTTAAATACAAAATTTAGGGGCATTACACATAGGTACGGGTTGGGACCAATGGGTCCCTTCCTTGAGGTGGGTAAAAACCCTATTATGCCACCCTCTAGTGTGAGGGGGCATCAACCTCACTCTGGTTGGCAGGGCCCCCTAATCTGCAAGAGGGCGAGGACCGAGAGTTGTGCTTCACCTCGCCTCCACCACCAGTGGGGTGGGGATGGCAAAGTTGGGCACACCTCTGCTCCTAACTTGGTTTTCCAGCCGATTCTCCTGCCCAAAGTGGGGGTCAGAACCGTTGGGGGCCAGTTGCTAGGAGCAGCAAATGACTGGGGTAGAGCACAAAGGCAACAAGCCTTTGAAGCCTCACTTTCATGGGCCCAGTCCATCCTGGGGAAGGCTTGGCACCTCGTCTTTTAGGATGTGCTTGGTTTTAGGACCCAGAGAGCGGCAGGCTATCGACTCGGGGTCCAGAAATAAGTCTGGTGGTGGCAGCTGGCTAGCAGCCACTCAGCCAGGACACTAGAGTTAAATCGTTTTTCAAGGGGCATCACTAAGATGCCCTCTGTGTGCATTTTTCATTAAAGGCCACACTGGCATCAGGGTGGGTTTAATGTGCTGAAAAGATTGATACCAAACTTCCCAGTTTTCAGTAAAGCCATAATGGAGCTGTGTGTGTGTTAAGGTACAGGGCCTTCCCTGACCACAGTACCCTTAGTACCTATGGTAACTTTTACAAGGGACTTGTATGCGACCAGAGAGTTACCAATTGGGTTTTGCAACTGTACAGTTTAGGGAAAGAACATAGGTCCTAGGTACCTAGTTGGTCGATCCAGGATGGTCCGAATGTCACTGGTGACCATGACTGCTGTTTCAGAGCAGCTCGCACCTCAATTGGTAGCGTTCTTTAACGATGCAAAGCTTATAGGCCTGCTCCCAGTGTCAACGAGAGAGGCAGTTATCGTCCCTCTCCTTAAACCTGGTAAGCCAGCAAGGGACTGATCTGCATATCGCCCGTCATCCATGCTCAATACAGATTATAAAATACTGAGCCGTGCATTGGCCACTCAACTCCTGCCTTTCATGTCGATCATCATACATCCGGATCAGGCTGAATTTATTCCCACTAGGAATACGGCCTCAAATATTCCCCGCCGACTGCAGGTCTTAGAAGCAGACTCTTATCCGAAATACACAGCCACTGTGTTTGCTGTCGATATAGAAAAAGCCTTTGACTGCCTGGAATGGCCTTATCTGTTCAACATCATGGCTAAATTTGGACTTGGGGACACATTTATAGAATGGACTGCTTTACTTAACAAATGCTCTATGGCAAGGGTTAGGAAGGGTAGATCGATATCTTATGCCTGTGACGTGAGCCAGGGCACGAGACAGGGTTACCCGCTATCCCCACTCCTGTTTGTTAGTTCTGGGGGGCACTTCCACGATCAGTGGCTGGGCCTTGCATAAAATGAAGGCCTCCCCAGGCTACTATATTACTTTGGGAGCCTGCCGGATAGGATTCCAGCCCAGATTTTTAAACCGCTCACGTCCATGGTCACAGGATTCTTGTGGTGCGCCAGTAGACAAAGGGTAGCCTTCACAGTATTGATGCGTCCAAGGTCAGAGGGGGGATGGGCAGTTCCTGATTTTGAAACCCAATACATAGCAGCTCAGCTGCAATGGCTCACGCAAAGTGTGGCAGTGCGGCTGCCTCGGTCAGGGGAGCGGCGAGATGGAGCCCCGGCATTGAGATTACTTTCTTAAATCGTACTGGACCTTCCTGTCCGTGCTGGTGCCCTTCCATGGGACCTTAAAACGGCGAGGCAGGGCTGGAAACGGAGTCTGAAACTTGCAAGAATTGCGGTGCCCTATGCTCCTTTTATACCACTCTCCATGTGTGAGGCACTGACCCATGGCAGTACATGGTGGGAATTGGTAGACCGGGGTGAGAAAGGGTTGACTGCCATAGGGGATCTTTATGAGGGTGGTCACATGCTCCCTTTTCACGACTTACAGAAGCGTTCTTACGAGGGGGGACTTTTTGCTACATGCGGCGCTTACCGCAGGACACTGGAAGGAGGGTCTGACTGAACAGAAAACCTCATTGGAATGCCAATATATAGTAACAGCTGTGGGAAAGTTTAAGGCGGTTACGTGCCTATACAGGCGCATGACTCAAGAGAAGCTGTTACCCCTGAATGTTCTTAAGCGCAAATGGGAGGCCGAAGTGGGAGGCGAGATCCCAGACAAGGCCTGGGCTGAGATAATTGAAAGAGCATGGAAGGGCACTAGGAATGCCCGTTTTCAATTGGTACACTTTTATATATTGCACAGAGCTTATCTCACCCAAGCAAAAATTAAAACATACTTTAGCACTGATTCGGATGACTGTCCATGCTGCCGGGAAGGAGGGGTGGGGGGGCAGACTTCCATCACATGTTCTGGGGATGTTCACAACTGGACAATTATTGGCCCGAGGTAGTGACCTTTCTGAACGCCTTAACAGATAGAGATCTGGAACCGGCGACTGGGCCCTGTATGCTGCATTGATTTCCACGTATGGCTAAAAACAAGATCACTAGCAAGTTTCTAGATATGGGTTTATTGCTGGCCAACAGGGAGATCCCGATGCATTGGAAAGCACAGGGGGGCCCCAACAAACCTAGATGGAAGAAGGAATTTGTCAAATTGGCGGAATGCAATGGGATAACAAGGCTGCAATTGGCGAAGAGAACGAGTAGTGAAAAGGCATTAGAAGAGGCTAAAGAATGGGAAGCGTTAGTGCCTGGATTCTTTAACAGACCCACTGATAGCGATGAAGACAGTGAGATTGCTGTACCAGTGTTAGGCAACTTGAGATACTAGCACCCAAGCACAGCAGAATTTTCACCCCTGGCACTAGCATGATGCATAAGTGCACAATAGAGGCGCACAACCGGCTTCACTGTCAGTCTTGGTTTGTTGGGAAAACGCACGTAGCACATATGAATACTGAGTACATTATGCAGAGTTGGAAGTGACATGCCTGGGGAGGGAGGGATGGGCAGGGGGAGGCGAGGGAGTGGAGTTAGAGTAGTAAAGATTTGAAGTAGTATTGACACTGTCACCCTGAGAAGGTACTAGCTAACGGGAACCGTTTTGTTATTTCTTCCCCTTAACTTACGTAGTGAGAGAGTGGGCTACTGATACGTAGTGTAGACTACAATTTGTAGGGCCATATAAAGTATAATTTTAATACATACCCAGATGGGAAGAATTATGTAAAGAAATTTGACCCAATGTAAGTTTGTGCTGATACGGAAAACTCAATATAGTTTGTTTACAAAAAAAATGACTGCTGTTTCAGTGCTGTGGTTCTTTCAGAATCTTCACTGAGTGTTGTCTAGAAGATGGTGTAGCTCGAGGTGAGTTGCTTGGTGATGGCCTTCTCAATCATTTTGGCTGCACAGGGGAGCAGGTAGATAGGTTAGAAGTTGCTCACTTGATTCGGGGCAGCTGTGGACTTCTTGAGGGGGGAGTTGATCTATGCAAGCTTCCATTCATCAGTGGATGAAGTAAAAGTGTCAAGTAAGTGCAGAACACAAATGATGTAACTGCAAGTCAAAGGTGAACTATGACTTTCATCTGTAAACATTTTAACGTTTAAGAAACTTCTATGGTTTGAAATGTAACCATTCTCCGTCTTCCTAGTGCAGCTTAATGTGCTTCACGGTGTTTAAATGTATTGATTTGTTGACCATTGTCTGTTCTCAACTTCGGTTAATCAGATAGTAGTTTATGGGGCCTAGATTTGCACTAAGAAAAGCGCCAACAAAACAGGTAGCAGAGTATGATGTCCACTTGGGCTAGAGGGATTGTAAATTATCCCCCAAATTCAGAATTTGCCCCAATTTGATCTGCGTTTCAGATTTCCATGGTCCCATTTGAATCATTAATGGCGTTTTAGCGTTCCTTATAGTTGTAGTGTTAGTATAAATACAGTTGTGCAATTTTGGTTGGGACTTGCGGTGTTTGCAGCTTTTGATGATTGCCAAGCTTTAAGTTGTGGTGTCAAATTTAAGTCCAAGAGGGGTCTGTGTTAAAGTTGAGAACAAAAGTGCTTGTCCGCGTATCTTTGCGCTAATGGAGATTAATGCACGCATTGCTTAGAGTTCAAGTTTGGTCATCGGATTCGTCATAATCCTTGACCCCGGGATCGATATTAAGAGGTAATTTACTTGTCTGTTAAGAAGGTTGAGGCATTGGGCTATGAGGCACCTGTCCATGCCAAGATAAGGTCTTATTAAACTTCTATTGCAAGCCTGTACCAACTGAATTTGGTGTGGAGTTGAATCTTCATGTACAGGAGTAGAACGCATAGTCTGAGCAAGTTCCTACTGGTCGAGGACTCGCCTTGTGTGTTTAGTAGTAGCAGGAAGGTACTATTCCCCATGTACAATAACGGATTCTATATTTCTTTAGGAAAACAGACCAGAGTTGTTCTATTCGGATATTTGAACTTCTGCAAAGCGGACTGTAGTTAAGTCAGAGCTGCTGTGTGGTGCTATGAGTTACATCATTAGGTGTCACGCGGAGACTGGTTGTTAAGCTTGTGTGCCATGTTGGGATTGGACGTTATTTCATTGTCATTCAATGTTAGGATAATTGAGAATCTGAGGTTAGTGAGGAATGAGATGAATCCTGAACCAAGAACTGCACAATTAGAAGAGATGAATGCGTGAGGACATGTGGTGCATGAGAAGGACAGAACTGTGAGACTTCAAATACTCGTAAAGAAATGTACTACTTGCCTTGATGCTGTGGTCCTTGAAGTACTGTGGGCAGAATGGAAGAAGGTGGTCGATTGGCCAACTGCTAAATCGCAGAGAGACGTTAGAATGAATATGCTTTCTATGGACAAGTATAATCAGGCGATTGCTCATTTTAAAATGAAGGTCACGCAGAAAGAGGCCGATTTGCCCAAAATAATCACAACTACTAAAGAATCCAAACAATCTGTGCATTTTTATTATGAGAGATTCATTCAAGTTTCCAAACAGTTCAGTGGTGTCGAAAATCCTGAAAGGGAGAATCTTAGTGGGTTATTGTCAGTTTGTTCTAGGTTTGCGTACAGAGATTAGCTTTGATATTAAGCAGAATGTGATTTATTGGCAGTTGAAGTACTTGGGAGACAAGGTGCCGTAACATCGTCAAATTGGGAAATGACCACACAGTTATAATAAACTTTAACTCTAATTACGGCAATGCATGCAAAGGACACGTACTACAAAAACGCTGAAGACAGCTCATGCACACGGCATTCATAAAGGTCATTAGGGTGTTCATGGAAATGTAGTGCAGTGTCATTTTTATATGTCTCGTCCTGTAGCAACCCAAATGCAAGTATATACAAAATCCATAAGGCATACCCTGTGGGAGGCTATTACCATATTATTCTCCCAGGGGTATCATTATTTGAATGTTAAAGTGGTACTAAACCTTTTGCTTCAGCCCACAAATAAAAAAGCCCCGTTAGAAAGAAAAAAAATATGAAATAAACCTCCCCGAGGGTCAGCTTACTTCATCAAAAGGAAGGTGCACCTATAACACCAAGGAAAATGACCGGTATGCCGCTTATTGCCGGTGGCCGATGATTCCAGGCATAAAGAAGTGAGGCAGCCCCTCCCAATGAGCGCGATGACGTAAAGACAACTTCATTACTAGTCAGGGGAGATGTAATTTTTTTCCCTTCGAAATCGGTAATGAAATAGGGGGCATACAGCCTTTCATTTACAGCGGTGCCAGATTATGGGCTTCAGTTCTTTTGTTTTGAGATCTGTTATTTGAGATCGCTCATGGACAGTAACTAAAAATAAAGATTGTGCGAGTCTTGTAGAGTAATTTCTCTCTTGCCCTCATGTAATAGTAAGGGATATGGAAAACAATTAATGCACTTAGAAGTATCACCAAGTTAGTGCAATTATAACCCATGGGTCCTAACCATTTTTTGGAAAGGTGTATGTTCTATAAATTCAAAGCACACCTGTGGACAATCCAACCTATACTTGGGCAGTGGCAGTTGTATTAGAATTGTACCATCTGTGAACAGTCAGACCTATGTTTGATACAAGTGGTTCAGCTGTTCAGAATGGGTTTAAGGAAAAAATCTAACATTATAATTGAATCCACTGCACCTCTTCATCTAACCCACCAATTGATGTTTTTAAGTTTGTTCTTATCGCAGAAGTTTGTTTGCAATGTTCCAGTTGGTGTTTGATAAACATTAAATAATCATCCATTCAAAGTCTCTACCTGAATGTCCTTCTCCAATGCAGTATCTCATCAATTTCTTATTGTGCTTCTATGTTCCGGTGTTCTTGTTTTTAATTTACGAGTAGCTGATGTACTATGTACCTACGTACTTCATCTTACAGGGGCAAGTAATCATGTACATCACGTTAGTGGCTTCACATTTCGTAAAATCCAATGAGTGTGCATATCCAAAACCAGTAGTTTGGTTTTCCTTGTGAATGGACAGACCAAATAGTGCCTTCCAAAAGCTGAGAGAGAAACGATGTGGTGCACCAACGCTAAGAATGCCAGATTATGAAAAAGAGTGCTATATGGTCACAAGTGTGAAGGGTGCACATGGTCTGTTTTGATAAAGACTCACAGGAAAGGAAAAAGGCCAATGGCTTATTTCTCTGCCAAACGTGACCCAGCACTTCCTGGATGCCTAGAAGCAGTAACCTCAATGGGTGTCAGTAGCCAACAATGCAAAAGCACTTTTATGGGCTACTTGCTAATTTTAATGGTTCTACATTCAGTTGAGATCTTGTTGACCTGAACTTGTACACAGCACATGAAGTGCGGCAGACTTACTAAACATATCAAGTGCTTTTGGCAGTAACAAATGTATATTTGAAGAGATGCAAGGTATTACACCCTTCACTATTTTGCCACTTCCAGAGACTCATTCATATGATGATGGGTTTGACCATGACTGTCAAGATGTTATCGAATTGTGGGGGGCGTGGCTAAGCACGCAATGGCGGCGGACGTGCCCGGGTAGTGCTCAGTGCAAAGCTCCCCGACAGCAGGCAGTTTCTCCGCCAAATTTATCCGTAGTTGGCCCATATCACCAGCGGAGCTCCCGCAGACGACCCACGGCCCTCCTCCTGATTTTGGGGCTGATTGTGGCATTGCAAGTGCCCCGGAGCTGCCTGTGACCCGGAGCCCTCCCGGGCGAGCTCCCCCGGCCGGCACGTCTGCTAACGCGAGACCGGGGTTGAGCAGTGCACACAGGGCCCGGCTGACGGGGGTGGAGTTGCGGAACGACAAGGCCTCAGGATTCGAGGCGATACAGAGACAGTCACGGCGGGGAGTGAGGGTGCCCTGAGGCGGTGGGAAATATCGGAGACGGCGGATCAACCGGAGTGGTGTCCCCGAGCGCTCTGCACCCCCTTTCCCCCCCCCTCCCGGCTGCGGTGGCGGCCGGCAGACGGCTGGATCGACGTGTTGGCAGGGTCTGGAGCTGCGCCAACCACAACGCGGGACTTGGCGGCCCAAAGGCACGGACAAGGATACTAGCCCACATAAACTCTGATAGGCTTAGTGGAGGTCCCCCCCCCCCCCCCGGGTCTGGATATCTTTGGGGAAAGCTGCGCAGCCAACGGCCCAATCAGACTGCGCCGCGGCGGGCCACACTGTCGGCTGCAGATATAGATCGCTTGTTGCACCCCGCAGGACATGACTTCATACACCCCCCCGGGGGGCCTAGCTGCTGACGCCCTTGCTGGTGGGCCTCTGGATAGAGAGTTGTAGTGAGCCTTGGTGGAGAGCCCACGAGGACAGGGGCTCCCTACTGTTTGGAGGACATTGGGCTCTGTCGCCGACTGGTGGGCGCCCGTGGAGAAGTGCGAGAGGGAACCCATACGGCCACCGATTGTCCCCCGGAGGAGGAGCCTGGAGCGGCTGAGGGGCCGCCGCCGCCTGTCCCCACCGGGATTTCGACCCTCGCTGTTGCCCCCCTCTTGGTGAGACGCTTCTCTATACCCGGGTGATTGGTGGAGGCACCGTGGGGTGAAGAGACAGAGCTGAGGCCGCCGCCTGCTCTGCAGGGCGTGAGGAGGGGCCCACGCGGTACCACATGGGTGGCCGCCTTGGAGGGACTGCCGCCGGCGGACGGTGAATCCGGCCCCGGCCTTCGTGGTGACGCACTGCCTGCCTTTGACACTCACCAACTAGTGCCGGCCAGGGCAAGGAGAACATACACTATCCCTCACCCCCCCTGCTCCCCAATCACTAGGAATCCTGGCAGGTAGTGGTGTCACCGTCGCGGAATGGTGGAGGAGTCGTTCCGCATCCCCCCGAAGTAGATGCTCATCCGCCTTGCAACGCACTGTGTCCTCATGTGGGCACTGGGAGATCTTCGCGGAAGCGCAAGTGGATTGACCACACCGCTCTGCACATGTCTGGGGGGCCCAAGACGAGAGCTAGCGCCAGCGGCACCCAAGTGAAGGGCAAGATGGCGAAGACGACCGGGTTTGACCTGGCTGCCTCCAAATTGGATACGATGCTGGCAGCAATGGAGCGCCTGGAGGAGCCGCTGCAACTGACACGTACGTCTCTGGAGACGAAAATTGATGGTGTAGCCATTGACCTAACACACCTCCGAGCCGATCATAAGAAACTGTCGGAACGAACGACTGCGTTGGAGGCTGCCATATCCGATACAACACCCAAGATCAAACAAGTGGACCGGCACGTTCAAGACCTGCTTAAGAGTGGAATTCCTGGAGGACCGCGCGGAGGATGCGGAAGGGAGGGCGAGGAGAAACAATGTCCGCATCATAGGACTGCCGGAGAGATGGGAGGGTAGAGAGGCAGCGGAGCATATTGAGCGCTGGCTCATGGCCTCGTCACCGGAAGGTACCCTCTCCCAGCATTTCGTGGTGGAACGAGCCCACCGGGTGCAGTCGAGACCTCCTCCTGCGGGATCCAACCCCAGGCCCATGCTCATTCGCGTCCTTAACTACCGGATCACAACGCTATTCTGAGGGAGACTAGGAAGCTGTCGGACATAAGTGTCGAGAACGCCAGGATCATGTTCTTCCCTGATTACACTGTACAAGTCCAGCGTCAGCGGCACTCTTTCCTGGCAGTGAAACAACGCCTCCGCCGCCTAACTTTGAAATACTCCCTTCTCTTTCCGGCGCGACTGCATGTGGTCGCCCAAGACGAGACCCATTTTTTTCGACACCCCTGAGGCGGTGGAGGCCTGGCTTGACTCGTGCGTCGATACGGACCCTGGTGGGGCTCCATCGATGGCGCGGCGAGACCGAGGACCCTGAGGGCGCCGCCGGCGGAGACCTTCGCCGATAAAGTTGCCGACCAAGGGGACGGAGGTGGGGCCCACACCCGAAGCAGTGCAAAGTGAGCAACAGGAGGCTCTCCGAATGGTGGCGGTAATCAGCGGATCGTTGGAAGCGGATCAAGACCTAGAAGCCAGCCCTCGTGTGGTTACAAGCGATGAACAAATCTACGGAATACCGGACTCACAAAACTCGGCGGACTTACCGGATGTCACCCCACAGACGGCTGACCTTGTCCACTGAACATTTGGGCCCTTTGAAACTATCTTCGGGAACTTCTGTTTCCGGCTAGACTTTCGCTTTGCTTTGCTTTCTCACCTTTGAGGCGCTACAGACGCTCTCTTGCCAGCGGAGGGACGACCGGACGCAGGGACGGAGTTGCTACGAGTCTGGCCCCCCTTCATCCAGGTGCGACGCGAGAGCGCACCCAGCTGGTGAGCCATGGGACACCATTGCAGGGGTGGACGGACCTCTGAAGGTGAGTGTTGCACTGGGGTCCAATCTGAGATATCGGAGGGTGGTTGGACCCTGGAGCTCTGAGCCCCGTTCACTGGGGGTCGCCGATGGAACTGGGCCGACCACTGAGAACTGCCTGTGAGGGGAGGCACCCTTAACCTGAACACATGATGCTAACGTAAGGACAGAGCCAGCCGCTCAGCACACCCCCCTCCCCCTTGAACTGAAGGACTCTTTAGCTCGTAGGAGCGTTTGGACGACAACATGTTTTGCTGTCGACCTTTTGGCATTGTGTTTTTGATTACCTTGTTCACAGAGTTGGTTGACTTTTTACACTCCCCCTTATATTTTCCTTGGAACATACAGACATGTGCGAAAATATTTAGACGTAATATGTGGGTGTTTGCTGTGCGGGTCTGCTGGTTGCTGGGGGGGGTGGCCGGGGGAGGGGAGGGTTGAATGGATATGCAATGGCTGCGATTAAATTTTGTACCTGGAATGTGCGGGGTATGCATACACCTTCGCGGCGTTACCAGATTTATTCATATCTCAAGCGACACCATGTTCACATTGCGCTATTGCAAGAGACTCACTTGACCGGCCCGGAGGCGCTCACGCTGCACAGCAGGTGGCGGGGACAGTTGCATGCTACAGGATTTTCTGCATTTGCACGAGGGGTGCTGGTCTGGATACGCCCTGGGGTCCCATTTGCACTCTCCCATTGCAAGGTAGACACAGAGGGTAGATATGTAGTACTTTATGGTAAACTGGATGGGCAGTTTATAGTCCTCGCTTCCATTTATGCTCCCAACACGGACCAGGGGTGTTTTTTCACGCAGCTGTCCACGGTACTGGCCCCATGGCATGGAGTGCCGCTACTACTTGGAGGTGACTACAATGCTGTCTTGGATGTTACCTTAGACCGCTCATTTCCTCCCCTGGTTGGCACGCCAGTAGCTGGGGCAATGAGGGCACTTACAGACTGGGCGGCGCAGTGGGACTTGTACGATGCCTGGTGCAGCCGCAACCCTCATGAAAAGGTGTATTCATACTATTCAGGTGCACACACACTTCACGTCCGATTAGATAGGTACATGATGACGTGCGACCTACTTCCGCATGTCACAGATACCAGATACCTCGGCCGCACCCACTCTGACCACAATCCTCACACTCTCGACTTTGCTTGGGAACGTCCCCACCCACTGATACCAACTTGGCGACTTCAACAAGACGTCTTATTGGACGCTCCATATAGGGAGGCACTGTCGGTCCGCCTCCTGCAGTATTTTGAAGAAAATGATAATACAGCATCCTCCCCGCAATTGGAATGGGATGCGTTTAAGGTGGTCACTAGGGGCCACTGTCTGGGCATGCAGGCGGTTATGAGGAAGCAGATAGAGACGGAACTGACACAGGTCGAATCTGACTTGTTGGAGGGAGAGCGGGAGGCAGCGGGAGGGGACGACGGGGCTTTATTTGCGGCCAGGGAGCGACACACACACAACTGCTGGACTGGTTGAAAAATCTGAATTATGCGGCTCACTCCGTGAGAACGCACCGCCTAGGCGACAAACCTGGTAAATTGCTGTCGTGGCTGATAGACGCGACGCTCAGACCACGCCGGTAATGTCTATCCGTACTGCCCCAGACACCACTGTACACACGCAGAGGGCCATCCACGAGGCCTTCACAACACATTATGAAGGACTTTACCGCTCCCGACTGCGAATCTCAGCCAACGACATCTCGGCATATCTGTTGCCTCTGCACCTGCCAGTAGTTACTAATGAACAGCGGGGGGACCTGGGAATGCCGGAAGAATTACGCAAAGCTATCTTTTCCCTTTCAAATGGCAAAATCGCCGGGACCTGACGGATTACTTGCGGAGTTCTACAAAGCTTACTCCGTTATCCTCATCCCCGAATTGCTGCGCATGTATAGGGCAGCAATCGCAGATTCTGCTCTCCCACCTTCACTGAATGAGGCAAACTTAGTTTCTCTCTTGAAACCGGGCAAAGACTAGCTTAGCTTGGGCTCGTACAGACCGTTGGCACTCCTTAACACTGACTATAAGATCCTGGCGTCCGCGTTGGCACAGCGACTGGCTCCATTGGTGCCTGCCTTAGTGCACGCTGACCAGAACGGTTTTGTGCCGACTCGCAGCACGTCGTACAACATTAGACGCTTGTTCCGGGTCCAGAGTCTGGCTCTGGCCCGATGGCCTTCTTCGGGATGCCTGGTCCTGGACCTTGATAAGGCGTTTGACTCTGTAGAGTGGCCCTACCTGAAGTTAGTGCTGGAGAAGCTTGACTTGGGGGATGCTTTTCTTCAGATGGTGGAGCTCCTGTATCGGGAACCATCTGTACGTGTCCGAACGGGCAAACTGTTCTCAGATCCAATCAGAGTACGTAGAGGAACTAGGTAGGGGTGCCCCCTTTCTCCCTTAATCTTTGCACTTATGATGGAACCCTTGGCTGCGCAGCTCCGAATCTCCGGAGAGGTCTTGGGCATCCCCTTGGCCGATGGACTGCATGCAGTGTCACTATATGCGGATAACCTGCTTCTCTATATTAAGAGATCTGACCTGCTTCCCACGAGTGCTTACCGATATATTTTGCGCATTCGGGGAGGTGTCGGGACTTAGTCAACTGGGCAAAATCAGGTATATATTCCTTTGCTGCCGACACCCCAGAGAGTGACATCGAGGTACTGGGTGAAAGACTTGTTTGGTACCCGACCACCTTCCGCTACCTGGGAGTGTACATATATCGAAACCCCACTGACCTGCTGGACAGTAACCTGGTACGGGCGGTTACATCGCTAACGGCCCAGGTGACTTTCTGGAACTCCCTACCACTCAACGTCCCAAGTCGCATTACGCTGGCGAAGATGATAGCGTTTCCTAAACTGCTATACTTTTATGCCAACCTTCCTGTTTATGTCCCGACCCGGATGTTCCGAGAATTAGAAACCCTTATCAGACGGCTGATATGGAACAGGGGGGCGACCTAGGGTGGCGCTTAAGACACTGTATGCCTCGGCAGAGAGTGGGGGATTGGCGGTCCCTAATCAGGAACTTTATTACCTGGCGGCCCAGCTACAGTGGGTGACCTACTGGCTGAGCGGGAAGAACCTGGAAGACACTGCCACGGACGATGCGGTTATGACGACGGTGCAAGTACATGCGCTGTTCTACCCTTGAGCTAAAGTACGGTGCCCAGAGCAAATACACCTAGCGGTAGCGCGGAAGTGCTACCTGAGGAGTCTGAAACTCACGAGCTCCATTAAACCATACGCTCCAAATTTGCCATTGCTGGGAATGCCCTGGGAAGGAGGCGCTCTCACGGAGGCGACACTGAGTAGCTGGACACGAGTTGATCTGGAGGGACTGGGGGACCTATTTGTGGATGGTGCCCTACTTGCGTTCGAGACCTTAGCGGCAAACACGGGACTGCCAGTCGGTCAATTCCTAAAGCACGCGACGATAATACACACACTCTCGCAGGCCTGGGGTGACCTCGCGGAAGAACCACAAACTCACTTGATGATACAGTATTTACACGTGATGGGGAATGGTTCTCACATTGTCCATTGGCTAGCCCAGGCCCTACATGCACATACTCAGTTCTCCCCACAGCGCTTGCGCGATAAATGGACTAGAGACAGGGGGCGAGACTGGACTGAAAAAGAATGGACAAGGGTGCTGGCTGGAGCGTTTAATGTCTCGCGCAACTCTCGCTTCAAAATTATACAATACTACATTATACACCAAGCGTATTTATCCCCGGACAAAATCAACCGCTACTTTAACCTTGCAGCGACAGCATGCCCCAGGTGCGGGTTGGTGGATGCAGACTTTTTACACATGCTTTTGTCATGCCCACTGCTGCAAGACTACTGGACAGCAGTGTCGACCTCTCTGGCCGCGGCCACGGGGGGAAGCTTGTCACATACATGGGAGGCTTGCTTGTTGGGCATGTTTAAGTGGACGAAGCAGATGAAAGCTCAGGCCAGGTTCTGGGACCTGGGTTTAATAACAGCAAAGAGGCTTGTTACCAAGCGCTGGAAGAATGGTGAACCTCCCCGGGCCATGCATTGGCGCAACTCGTTCGATAATTGGGCACAGGCAGAAGGCGTGGCCCTGCGTAGGGAGGAGACCGCGGGGCTCCGCAAGTATCCTATAGCTCACACCTGGGATGACACTCTGGCTGCCTTTCACCAGGTGTGCCTGCAAGGAGGGATCACGTAGAAGCTCCTCTCTTTGATTATCGCCGACCGCCCGCCCCCCCCCCCTTCCACTAATCAACCGGACTGCCCCTCTTGTGTGCCACTGGGACCTTTTCTGATGCCTCCCCCCCCCTGCTGACGATGCCGCGGCGCGAGGCGCTGGACGGCACCCACTGCAGACACGACGACACGCACACTCACCTCTGCCCGTATTCCTGTAAAAGCTGTTTTACTAACAGCCCCTTAATTCTCCAATTTTTTGGAGGATTTTTTTTCTTTTCCCCTTTTGTGTTACTTTTCAGACACCAATTCCGCAAGTTCTTCTTTGTTGTTTATAGTTATGAGCAAAAGGTATTGGATATAGACTAGTTGCAGACCATCTCTTGTGAAATATGGTTGGTGACTGTACGTTAATTGTCACATTATAACCATGGGCACCTTACCATACCAGTTTGGTTTTTGCCGGACAAGACTGAGTAAAGTTTAATCCTAGCAACCTGTTGTCGTCAAGAGAAGTATTTATACAGCTGTATTTAACATCCTTGTCACGCTATGCTTTAACCGGTCATATTTTCCTCACTAGTATGAACATGCACAGACAATGAATGTGAAATGTTATATTTTATTAGTGCTACAGCTAAACTATGTTATTCCTCTGTATTTTCATGACAGAAATGCAATAAAATATATTCAAACAAAAAAAGAGGTTATCGAATTGTGCACCAAACCAAGACCTGACATTCGAGATATCCGCTTGGAAGTGCCCGACTCTACTTTGTTTGTGGGTGACTCTTGCGAGATGGATGAGGAATTGGGAAAGCAACTTTTTACTGTGTTCACCATAGAAAATGTGATTGAAGCCTCCTATTTGTGCAATGTAAGTTAGGCACAGGGTGATAAATTGATTGCCTTCGCAGAGCATGTTCGTTTTCCAACAGCCGGAGCGTTACTGTGGATACTGACACTCAATAGGGTGTTGGCGTGGTCCACAATTTCGGGCAGCCTGGTCACAGACTTCCTCTGGTTTCCCAATATTAAATGACAAAAATGCCATGGATTTATTAGAAGCTTTGTAACTGCAGAGAGAAGGGTCTGTTGTAAAATGTGCAGGACACAGGAGCGAACAGGATTTTGTTAATGCCACAAGGTACTGCGCTCTTAAGTCATGTGTTTCCATCGAGAAGACCCGAAGCCTCAGGTGAATCTAAAAATTACTCTGTTACAAGCATGTTGATAAATACAATATATTCTTGGGAGGAATTAAAAGACTTACTAGATGAAGCCCCAGAAACAGAGGTGGTAAAATGGATGAGGTCTAGATGTACAAGGAGTCAGGATGCGGTCTCGGTTATGACAGATGGGAGACCTGTTATCTGATGCTATGCTCTCACCTATGGCCAGGCATTTCGATAGTCCACCCCATATAAGAAGATTTGCCATGATTTGTCTCTATGAACTAATGGCATAATCTTCACTTCCTTGTCATTGCTGACAGTTTGTGTCATAGGTGTGCTATCCCAGAAACAATTCGAGAAGATCTAGAGCCAGTGGAACATGGCACTAGTGACAGTGAGCAGCCATAAATCAGAAAATCAGCTACCTGATACCGAAGAGCAGTTTCAGCCCCAGGGTATCAGCAAAAGGGAACCAGAGTCCTTCAGTTATTTCTTCCAGCAGTGTCTTATTTCTTCAGATGTTGTCTTCCATGGTCCGGAAGAGTTCTGAGGAGGTGGCGAGGTGTCAGTCTTATCCCTCGAAGTAGCCAGTGGTTGGAAAATGCCCTACACCCAATGCAGTCTACTATCTTGTGCTGACAGCAAACTCCTTTAGGAGCATTTCCTCTTATTTTTACTGCATAAAGTTCTTGAAGTCCTAAATTCACATGACCCTTCTACCACATGGAAGGGCTCTGACTTTCCCATATCCACTCTATGTACATGAAGTAAGCTCCCCATTGCCATGGCCAAAAAACGGTTTGCTTTCCGCCCCGAGATGGAGTTGGAACCAGAATCTCTAAAAGGGCCCTGGAAATGAATGGTAGCAGTTCTTGGCAGTCCAATGTGTATTCACCATGTCAAAAGAGGAAGTGTGCAGGCTGTCCTATGTTCTGCCAACTTTTCCCATCTCCTTAGTAGATGTGAAATAACTGTAAAATAGCCATTTATTGCCAACATCTCTGTATCCCTGGGCCCAGTAGGCAAGACATTGCCATCTTGGAGGTGGACCGTTAATGCTCAGTCTGGAATATGTGATAGCCTTTGGAGTTGGGCTTAGTGACAAATCAGTTTTAGTAAGGCAGCACAAAGTACAGTTTTCTAAAGTTACTTCTTCACAAGTTCTCAAAACTCTATTTTGCCATTAAATTATATCTTTGAAACTACATGCATTTCTAGCAATTTCCCAAGCAGAGATGTGAAATAAAGATTTCAATCACAGCCATGCCTGTGTTTAACCTATATAATGAAGACAGCCTTAGGGTATGTATTCGCTGTGAGGGCACACTATTCTCAATATGCAGGCTGTCACCTTTTATGTATTATGCACTCATTTCTGTGGGCTCCAATGCATATTTTAGGGTGACACCAATACTTAAATGTAGCTTTTGTTTTCCTACGTGGCAAACACACTTTTCCTAAGGCATTGCAGTGCTTTTAAACGGCTTCCTTAAAAGAGAATACAGATGCTGCTGGCAGCCATATTTCATCAGACATGTGGGTGGTGTAAATCAGCCGCGCCCCATGAAGGGAAGAGCAGTGAGGCGGTGGGGCTGGGTTGAGGGCATTCGACAGACGTCCACAAGGGAAAATTAAATAAATAAATAATTAATTTTTTCCTCGTCGTCTGTCGAAATTGACTACAGCCCAACATGCAACATTTAACTCACACAACTGGTGCAATTTCTGCACTAAAGTACAATGAACTTGATAGAAAGTTAAATACACCAGCTGGGTGAAAACAAGTTTACAGTATCATTTAGGGTCAAAGCATGATTGGCAGTGTTACAGCACAGACCGCCCACATTCCAGTTAAAACAGGGTTCACAAAAAAGTGAAAACCCAAAGGAAAGAACATGGAAATTGTGGCTTTTCCTACAGCAGACAACTCTGAAAAGCTTTTTTCTGCAAAGATATTCAATGTATTAAGTAGTGAAAAATGAGTAATGCATGCCTTTACTACTGACTCAACAGGTAACCGATTAAAAAATGCTACTAAAATAAGCAGAATGCTTTATCATACTTACCAACCTTACTCATTTAGGCGGTAGGCTACTGCTTTTATAGCTGTGCTGCCGCCAAAGGACTCTACCCACACATCCTAGTGCATGTATGGCTCAACAAAACATTATACAAAAATTAATTGCGCAAGCAGTAAAAAGAAGGGCAGCATAGCAGAGGCTACACAAGAATCAATTTCCCACGAAATCATATTACTAGTGCTTAAAACCCCTAGTGATCAATCTACCGTCCTACATTAGGGACACTATGGATGTCCTCAACAAACTGGAAGATGTGACTTAGGAGAAGGGATACACCCTGGTAACTATGGATGTGGTAGAGATTTATACATGTATACATCAGGAGAAGGGAATTCAAGCACTAAAACCTTTTCTAGGCAGCAGGAGCGCGAGCCTTAGGGAACACTCTGATCTGCTGGTAGAAATGGCAGGCTTAATTCTGACAAACAATTTTTTCTTATTTGAGGATTCTTGGTTTCATTAGATATGGGGTACTGCAATGGGCTCTAGGTTTGCTCCCTCTTACGCCAACCTTTTTATGGGTTGGTTTGAGAGGGAGCATGCCTGGAGCCGGGGTGCCATTAATTGGACAGACCATATTCTTTTTTGGACACGTTTTATTGACGATGTTCTAATGATTTGGAGAGGGTCCCTGGATGAGTTACGGGAATACTTTGAGTATCTTAGTTGTAATGACTACAATGTGGCCCTGACACTCAATCATAGTCAGACTAGCATGGTATACTTGGATGTGGAACTTTTTGTGGAAGGGGATAACAGTTTGAGCAAACTGTATAGAAAACCCACTGCCACAAACTATTTTAAGAGCAGATAGTCATCACCCTATATCAGTTATTCGAGGGATTCTCTATGGGGAAACGGTCAGGACCAGGCGCAATTACAGCAAGGATACTGACTTTTATTCAGAACTGGATGCTTTACAAAAGAGACTGGGTCAGAGAGGATATAAGCAACATGATCTTGCAAAGGCAAGATATAGGATTGAGAATGTCAGCAGACAGTCGACTTTGGCTCAGAAACACAGGGATACATCCAGGGAACGCCTGGCTTTAGAGACTAAGTTTTGCGCTCAGAAGGATGATATTTATAAAGCCTTAGGCAGGAATTGGAACATTCTGAAGAGTGTTCCATCTCGGATACCATTGTTAGGGGAACGACCTGAAGTGGTGTTCATGAGAAGCCCCACCATCAAACAAATGATCACTAGTAACTACTTAGAACCCACAAATGCTGTGGATACGAATTGGTTACCTAAACCACCCCTGGATTTCTTTGTCTGTGGGTCCTGTAGTGTTTGCAGGTTAGGAGTCAATAGAACTAAAGATTTCAAATTCAACACTAGTCAGAGATATGTCATCAAAGAATTTATCAATTGCAACAGTGAAGGGGTAGTATATGTGGTAATTTGCGAATGCAACAAAGTCTACATAGGTAGTACTAAGAAGAAGTTAAAACTCAGAATTCAAGAACACAACAGATCAATCATCAATCATGACGAGCGATCACCCTTGGATCAAGATATCAAGGAGCAACATCACATGTAAACTAAGATCAAGTTTCATGGCATTCAGAAAATTCAGCCACGGAAAAGAGGTGGCGACTGGGAGTCATTCCTCAGACAGCAGGAAGCCAAATGGATAATCAGATGCAGAACGGTGCAATTGGGTTTAAATACTGATAATGAGTTAAATTATTTTCTATGACACACTGGTCTTCAAATGACTGGGGTGTAGGTAGTCGCGTTCTGTAGGCTTATTCATACAGGTCTCACAGAATGATTAGTTGTTGCGCATATGCTCTATTTTGTGTGTGGATACTTCTGTGGATCTTTAGCTAGTAATAAAATGATCATATTAAGTAATTGGAGGTTTTTTCATGGTGAGCAATCGAGGGTTGACGCAAGTATTACTCTTATTAGTACTATAATCTTGGGTCGTCTTGATTGTTGACACAACAGTGTGATGAGCTGGGTTGAGCCCATGGAAAGTTATAGTTCTGGCACTAGTACAGGGATTGTCAGCACAGCTATTTTCTATGAAACTGCATATAATCACGCAGCGATAATTGGGGAGTGAATAGTATTACTTTTTAATGCCTGTGTCTGTATATGAAAACTAGTTACTTACCTGTAACTTTGGTTCCCCAGTATTGGTAACTTTCATAGATTCCCATGCTTTGTATCATTCCCCGTCGTCGAAATGGGAGCCTCTGTAGTATCACAACCATAGAAACAAAAGAGAAAAATTGGCCTAGGCCTCATCTCATTTTGTATCCTATCACCCTCTTTGTGTAAAAGAGACCAAACTTTTGTCAGGACCAATCAGAGCAGCCTCACCCCATAGAACCTTGCTGAGAGAGCTCAGAGCCTCAGATTTTCGTAGCCGTTGTGCAAACCGCCACTATCTCTGTAAAAAGACCGAGCTTTCCCAGGGGAGGAGGGCGGGCGCATGGGAATCTATGAAAGTTACCAATACTGGGGAACCAAAGTTACAGGTAAGTAACTTGTTTTCTTGCCCCAGTATTGGAACTTTCATAGATTCCCATGCTTTGTTATGTTATGTTATGTTATACTTTTATTTATATAGCGCACGGCTACTCATAAAGAGTGTCCCGGCGCTTTATGTAGGCAGCTCAGCGATTAAAAAAACATAACATCATAAAACAGTGCCAGAGGAAAAAGAGCACCCTAAAGGTTAAAAAGCCAGGTCTTAAGGCTCTTCCTAAACAGGAACAGATTGGGAGTGCTACGTAGAGCCAGAGGTAAGGAGTTCCACAGCTGGGGGGCCCTGAGACTAAAGGAGCGACCCCCAGTGCGAGCCTTCCTCACTCGAGGGACCACAGCCATGAACAAAGATTCTGACCGAAGTGAGCGGGCCAGGCGATAAAAGGCAAGCCTTCGCTGCAGATAGCTTGCTCCCGAGCCAAAGAGTGCTTTATGCACCAGCGTCAGAGTTTCAAACATAATCCGCTTCCGGATGGGCAGCCAGTGAAGCGACTGCACCAACCCGGATGTTCTCGCTCGCCCATGCAGGCCAAAAATGGCGCGAGCCGCGGAGTTCTGCACCACTTGCAGCCGCTGTACAAGATAGTCCGGGAGCCCTAAATATAGGGCATTGGCATAGTCCAATCTAGAGCCTATTAAGGCTTGAACAGTGATCTTTCTATGCTCCTCTGTGAGCAGAGGTAAGAACTTCCGGAGCATCTTCAAAATGCCAAAATAGGTGCCCGTCAGACCAAGAATATGTGATCTTAGCGTGAGGTTGTTATCAAACTTGACTCCCAAGTTTTTGGCCACCAAAGATGACTGAGCAGGAGGACACATGTCCGTTGGCCACCACTCACGCCATTCAGGGTCCGAGGCGCAGCCGAAAAGCAGAACCTCCGATTTGTTGGAGTTGGCCTTGAGGTCATTCCGCTGGAACCAGTCAAAGACCATCCCTAGGCACCCCCGGATGCTCTCTCCATCAAATGCCTGATCTTTCCTGCACGTGAAGAGCAGTTGAGTGTCATCCGCGTAAGATACGATCTGGGCCCCAAAAGCCTCCGCCAGTGCCGCCAGTGGGGTCATAAAGATGTTAAAAAGAGTCGGGCTCAACACAGAGCCCTGTGGAACTCCGACTCCCAATGGCGGCATCTCAGCGGAGCTCATGGAGGCCCAGACCGTTTGTCGGCGGCCCTCAAGAAAAGATGTAAACCATTTGAGCACCGTCCCCCTTAGACCGATGTCATAAAGTCTGGCGAGCAGCGCCTCGTGGGGGACGGTGTCGAAGGCCGCCGACAGATCTAGCATGACAAGCATGGCCTTACCTCCTACGTCCAGTGTCTCCCGAATAACCTCTGACACCTCGAGGAGTGCCGTCTCCGTACTTAAGTTAGGCCGGAATCCGGATTGCGAGGGGTGCAGTAGGTTATTTGATTCTAGAAAGCTAGAAAGAACGCCATGCACATGCTTCTCCGTGAGCTTCGCCAGGGCCGGGAGAAGGGAGATTGGCCTATAGTTGGTCAGAACCTCAGCATCAAGTCCAGGCTTCTTGAGGAGAGGGATCACCATAGCCCTTTTCCAGGACCGCGGGACCCTCCCCTCCCTCAAAGACAAGTTCAAGAGAGGATTGACCAATGGGTTCATCACCGACGCCATCCTGGCCAAAAATTTGGCCGGACATGGGTCCAGTGGCGAACCCGATTTAAGACTGGCCAAAAGCGTGGGGGAAGCATCGGGGGAAACAGAGGGGAACTCCGCCAAAACAACATCTGGCGTAGACGATGGAACGAGTCCCGCCCCAATGCTGAGAAACCCTTCAACGGACCTCTCTGAAAAGGAGGCCTGGATCGATTTGATCTTATCCGTAAAAAATCTGGCGAGATCACAGACCCATGACTCAGATGACACTATTTGCGGCCGGTTGGATCTAGGGGCCGTAAACTCCCTCACCACAGTGAAAATCTCCTTGCATGAGTTGGAGGCCGCCTCTATCCTTCTGGCAAGATATTCTTTTTTTGCACAGAGAATATTGCGATGGTAGGCTTTAACCGCCTTCCTATAGGCAAGTCTAGCCTCCCCATCATACTGAGAGCGCCATGCCCTCTCGGCCACCTTACACTGGCTTTGATCGATACGCAGCGCCTCCGTAAACCACGGCGCAGACAGCCGCTTGGCCGTAGGTCGGGGGGCCATTACAGGGGCTAGATCATTCAGCCTCTCTGCCAGCCACACCTGCATGGCCTCTATATCCAGCTCCAGGTCGCCCGAGGTGGGGCACGGATGGTCAACAAACGCCTGAGCTAACAGTTCTGGCGTCACTCTGTGTAGTGCCCTCGAGGCTAATCCAGGCTGGGTGGGGGCGCCGCTGGGTAGATGCTCAATCCCCAGTATGGAGAACCTAACCAACCTGTGATCGGACCAAAGCACCGGGAGTAGTTCAATATCCACTAAAGGGATCGATGAAAACACTTGATCCAAGGTGTGTCCCTTATGTGTGGGGCCCGTCAGAGAAGGAGCAAGGCCCAGAGGGGCAGTGATATCAAACAATTTATTTGAATTCGAATCCTCAGCCACATCCAAGTAAAAATTAAAATCACCCGCCAGCAAACAATGCTGCGCAGACAAAACCAAACCGGATATGGCCACCTGGAGGTCTTCGAAAAAAAGAGCCCGCAGGTCCTGGGGGTCTGTATACCAGCAGCCCTTTCAGGGCTTGATGCGGGGACAGCCTAATAGTAAAGGCAAGGGACTCAGAGCCTGCGATCGTGTCCAAGGGGAGAATAGAGCATGATACACTCTTCTTAACAACCACCCCCACCCCACCACCCCTTCCCTTGGCTCTGTCCTGGCGAAAGATGTTATAATCCGGTGGAATGGCCGCTAAGATGTCCGGATTGGACGCCTCCCCCAACCAGGTTTCAGTCAGCAGAAGGCATAAAGGATTTTCCCTGACAAGAAGATCAAAAATGTCAAGGGCATGCCTGCCTACTGATCTCGTGTTCAGCAGTAAGCATCGATGTTTCACACGGTCCTCGCCTGGCCGAAGATCGGCGGAGGGGGCATAAACAGGCGACCAACCACATCCAGGGCAGAGCCGTTTTCCCCTGAAACGATGCGGAAAGACGGATTGGCAAGCGCAGGAAGAAATTTGCAAAGCCCGAAGAGTCGTAGAAGAATAGCAGATCATCCTCCCAGCCAAGTCAAAGTCCTAAACCGCTCCGCCGCCTCCGGGACGCTGACGGGCGCAGACGGGCAGGACTCTGGCAAGACTCTGGCAAAGAGAAGGCAAACCCGCTGCGCGATCCCGCTGCGCTAGGGGGACTGGTTTAAATAGGGCCTCCAGGTGAGGTGCACACCGCCTCACCAGGACGCTCAAGATGGCGCTCAAAAAGCGTCAAAGCCCTTCCCAAGATGGCGCCCAAGTTACAAAGGACAGGCGAGGCAAAACACCACCAACCCCAGAACCAGACCCGCTAAAACAGCGGTGTATAACCTATTATGATGCAAGTATAGGGCCAGCTCCCAGGTAAGATCAGGGGAAAATAAAACAAAACTAACAGAAATAGAAAAACGGGCAGTTTTTAAAAAACGCGCGGCGCTAGTCACGCAACGCTAGAGACAATGCAGAGCTGCCAAACCTGGCACACGATTCCAACAAGGCGGGATAATCCGGGAGACCGCCTTAAATAGGGCCTCCAGGTGAGGTGCACACCGCCCCACCAGGACGCTCAAGATGGCGCTCAAAAAGCGTCAAAGCCCTTCCCAAGATGGCGCCCAAGTTACAAAGGACAGGCGAGGCAAAACACCACCAACCCCAGAACCAGACCCGCTAAAACAGCGGTGTATAACCTATTATGATGCAAGTATAGGGCCAGCTCCCAGGTAAGATCAGGGGAAAATAAAACAAAACTAACAGAAATAGAAAAACGGGCAGTTTTTAAAAAACGCACGGCGCTAGTCACGCAACGCTAGAGACAATGCAGAGCTGCCAAACCTGGCACACGATTCCAACAAGGCGGGATAATCCGGGAGACCGCCTTAAATAGGGCCTCCAGGTGAGGTGCACACCGCCCCACCAGGACGCTCAAGATGGCGCTCAAAAAGCGTCAAAGCCCTTCCAAAGATGGCGCCCAAGTTACAAAGGACAGGCGAGGCAAACCACCACCAACCCCAGAACCAGACCCGCTAAAACAGCGGTGTATAACCTTTATGATGCAAGTATAGGGCCAGCTCCCAGGTAAGATCAGGGGAAAATAAAACAAAACTAACAGAAATAGTTTGTATCAGAGTAGCTAGCAGTAAATCACCAAGACACATTTTGTAGATACATGGCATCACATAACCATATAGCAATACTTATAGCATAGCAAAACAAGAAACAAAATGTGCTCACCAGGACGGAGGGATTGTAGGGAAAGCTCACCTCTCAATGAAAAAGATTCCGCAGAACTGCTTGATCAACAGCCGCGTCATCTCGTCCTGCAGACTCCAGGCAGTAGTGTTTCGTGAAGGTATGAGTACTGCTCCACGTTGCTGCCCTGCATATGTCCTTAATGGCGACTCCAGAGAAAAGAGCCACAAACGATGCCACAGACCTTGTGGAATGTGCACGGACTTTTCTGTCCAGTGGCTTGCCCGCCTCCTGATGGCAGAATTGAATCGCACTGGGGATCCAGCGGGAAATGCCACTCTTTGTCAGAGGAAACCCCTTCCGTGGTGCGCTGTAGGACACAAACAATTGGGATGATTTTCGAAAGGGTGTGCGTTCTAAGTAGAATTCAAGCATCTTTGAACGTCCAAAGAATGTAATGCGCGTTCCGCAGTCGTAGAAGGGCGCGGAAAGAAAGACTTTAAAATCAAAGGTTCATTCAAGTGGAACTCAGACGGCACCTTCGGAATAAATTTCGGATTGGTGCGAAGGATAAGCACATATTTTTTGAATTGAAGGAATGGATGCACTATGGAGAGGGCTTGAAGCTCACTAACTCTTCTGTTAGAGCCAAGAGGAGGGCAAGTTTCCAAGACAGGAATTTCAAGTTCGCCTTGTGCACCGGCTCAAACGGAGCTTTCATGAGTTGAGCTCCACACCACAGGCAGAACCTCTTCCATTTTGCCTTGTAAGTTTTATTAGTGCTTGGTGCTCAAGCCTGGGACAAAACTTCTCAACACTCCTCGGGAAGATTCAGATGACGGAACTCTGTGTTCAGGAGCCACGCTGTCAAGTGCAGCGATTTCGGATCCGGATGGAACACCTGCCCCTGATTCCTCGATAATAGGGACGGAATTGGTCGCAAGCGAATTGGATGATCCCGGGAGAGAAGAAGGAGTTCTGTGTACTAGAATTGCCGGGGCCACGCCGGTGCAATGAGAATCATCTTGCATGGTTCCGCCTTCAGCTTCCTGAGTACTCGTGGGATGAGGGGAATTGGCGGAAAAGCGTAAAAGAATGCGCCATACCAGTCAATCGGAAGGGCGTTCCCCAGAGATCCCTGATGGTGAACTTTGCTTGCGTAAAACCGGCATTTGGCGTTCACCGGAGAGGCAAAGAGGTCGATGGTCGGTGTCCCCCAGACCGAGAACACACTCTCCAGAATGGACTGATTCAATTCCCATTCGTGATTCACCTCTGCCTGGCGACTCAGGGCATCCGCCGTGACATTGAGAGAACCTGCCAGGTGTTCGGCCTGCAAATTGATCCTGTGAAGAATCGCATAATCCCAGATTCTCTGAGCTTCCTTGGACAGAGTTTGCGACTTCGTTCCTCCTTGCTTGTTGATGTAGTGCATGGCCGTCGTATTGTCCGTCCGGACCAGCACTGGTTGATTTTGAACTCTGGGAAGGAAAGCCTGCAAAGCCAACCGAATGCCCGTCAGCTCCAAAAAATGTATATGGCACTGGCGCTAGTCTGGACTCCAGTGTCTGCTGACTTGAAGCTCTCGGAGCACTGCTCCCCAGCCTTCCAAAGAGGCATCTGTAGTCATGATCAGGGGGGGATGGTGAAATCCTGAATGTCAGACCTTCTGCGATATTGTCTTTTCCTAGCCACCACTCGCATGCCGTTCTCATTTGTGACGTCACCAACACCTTGTCGTTGAATGATCCCTCTGCTTGGCACCATTGTTTGTCTAGCTCTTCCTGCAGAGGACGCATTCGCAACCTGCAATGCGGTATTAATGGTATGCAGGATGACATCGACCAGAGTAGGGACTTGTATTGTCAGACTGAAAGGCATTTCTTGTTGAGCACCTGGTGAGCCGAGACGATCAACTTTTGTTGACGTTCCTCCGAAGGTCGAGCTGTGCATTGCGTCGTGTCCAAAATGGCCCCAAGGAACCTTGTGGATCTGGAGGGCTGCAGAACTGACTTGTGTTTGTTTAGCTGAAGGCCCAGGTGACTGAACAACTGGATGCAAGTTGAAACGGCTTGAGAAGTTTCCTTAAAAGATGGAGCCTTGACGAGCCAGTCGTCCAAGTAAGGGAAAACCTCCAGGGATTGTTTTCATAGAGAAGCTGCTACTGGTGCCAACACTTTGGTGAATACCCGTGGTTCAGACCGAAGGCCAAACGGAAGCACCTTGAATTGGAAATGGCTCTTGCCCACTGTGAAGCGTAGATATTGTCTGTGAGCTGGGTGTATCGGTATGTGGAAATACGCATCTTCTAAATCCAGAGACGCCAAATAGTCACCTGGGTTCAAAAGAGGAAGAATATCTTGGAGAGTGACCATCCTGAAAGAGAGTTTGATGAGATAAGTGTTGAGCTCTCGTAGGTCTAGTAGGGGGCGCCAAGTCTCTGCCGTCTTCCGAACCAGGAAGAACCTGGAATAAAAACCTCTGCCCCTCAGAGAGAGGTACTGGTTCTATTGCCCCCTTGATGAACAATTGGTGGGCTTCGAGGTGGAGAAGTCCCAGATGTTTTGTGCGGTTGGCGCCCGGAGCTCTTGTTGGGGGAAGATCTTGGAATTCCAACCTATGGCCACTCTGAACAATATTCAGGACCCACTGGTCCGATGTTATACACTTCCAGTTGTTCAGACAAAAGGATATCCTGTCCCCCACTGATGTGACTGGGAGGGGAGGAACAGTAGGTAGAGCCAGGAAGCCGCTATTGCCTCTTGGCATTGTTACCCTCGCTGAGGTTGGCGAGAGAAAGACGCAGATTGTCCCTGCCGTTGATCGAATATTGAGTCTTATAAGACTGCGAAGACTGCGAGGAATCTCTCTGCTGGGTGTTGCCTCTATAAGAAGAGAAACCTCTGCCTCGTGCACCTCTAAATGGGACCTTACGATAGTTCAGTGATCCCAATGACTTTGCCGTGTCCGTATCCTTCTTTATACATTGCAGGGCATCATCAACATGCTTACCAAAAAGCATCTCCCCATCAAATGGGAGGTCCAGGATTTTATTTTGGACCTCCTGACGAAACCAGGTGGTGTGAAAGGCACCACTTGCAAAGGAGGCAGGACGACAACTGGTTGCGCTTGTGGCAACACCTGAGGTGGAGGTTGCGCAGACTGCATTGAAGGTTCCGAAGGAAACCTGGTTCTATAGTCCTGCAGCATCATCTGTAGATCAGAGATTAGAGAGGCGGGCATGGCCACCATGTCCTGCCCTAAACCAGGTGGACGTCGCTCTTGTGGAACATAGTGATGCATCTGTTGGTGGTCACATGTATGCTCATAATATTCCTCCGTGTCAGTCTCTTGCAATTTTACATTTAAGTGTGAGGGACTGTAGGCATCCCCATAATGGCCACCATCTTCCTCATCCTCCTCCGACTCATCATCCAGAAGCATTGTCGGTGGATGCGATGAAACTCGTCGAGGAGACGTCATTTCAGGTGTAATTTTCATCTTGCAGAGGAAATTGCATTTTTTGACCCGTCGACGTCCTCCTCGACGGAGCCGTCGTCGACGGTGCGGCAGTCGTCGACGGTATCGTCGGTGGAATCGTCGACAGCACAGTGGACCTCGTCGACGGCACAGTGGACCTCGTCGACGGAGTCTTGGCCGTCGTCTCTGGTATTATCGTCGACGGTTTCGTCGACGAACTCGTCGTCATCACCATCAGTGTCGTCGAAGTCATTGTTGTCGTCGACTTAGTCTTCGTCGACGACGAGGCAGTCGACAGCACCTTCCCGGAGACCATCATCATCGTCGACGAGGAAGAAGTCATCGTCGACGAACCGGGTACTTTAAACGACGACGAAGTCGTCGACGCCGCTACCGTCGACGGAGCCAAGGAAACAGCGGAAATTTTCATAGAAGCAATCATCGTCGACGTACCTGATGTTTGTCGTCGACGGACGCGGTTTTCTCTCAGGCACCGTCCCTGGATTGACCGAAGAGTATTTGTCACCAGTCTTTTACTTTTTGGACGGAGGAGAAGTGATAGAAACCTCCTTTTTGTCCTTAGTGGCTGTAACCAATCCAGCAGCCTGTCCCTGCCTCTCCTTTTCACTTCCGTGAGGAGATTTAATGGGAATAGCCCTCTCAGACCTGTCAGAGATCTTATGAGGGGCCTTGATAGGGGGCTCGGCTGAAGAAGAAGAAGGAGACCTACCCCTCTTCTTGGATCTGTGAGAGGAAGCCATAGATGTTGAATCCTCTTCATCTGATGAGAGCACCTCCTTCCGAGTCTTCATTTTCTGAAGCCATGTCAAAAGCCGGCCCTCTCTGTCTCGAAGTGTTTTTGTAGAGAAGGTTCTACAAATCTTGCAGTCAGTGGCCTTGTGGTTCGGGTATAAGCAATAGATACAGCTTTCATGCTTATCTTCTACAAAAAGTCGCTTTTTTCCACAAGACGCACAGGACCTGAATAAGGCCTTCTTCTCCTAGTCAGACAGGTCTTGATTGTGGTTGAAAAGTTGAAGAAATAACTAGTAAGAATGAGAAAACTGAGCGGAGCTCAGTGGAGACTCCCTAGCACAACGTGCGGTAGAAAAATCTGAGGCTCTGAGCTCTCTCAGGAAGGTTCTATGGGATGAGGCTGCTCCGATTGGTCCTGACAAAAGTGTGGTCTTTTTTACACAAAGAGGGTGATAGGATACAAAATGAGATGAGGCCTAGGCCTATTTTTCTCTTTTGTTTCTATGGTTGTGATACTACCGAGGCTCCCATTCCGACGACGGGGAATGATACATAACATGAGAATCTATGAAAGTTCCAATACTGGGGCAAATACCAGTACACAAACTTTATTCGGCGAATGCAAGTGAGAAATTAGTGTGGATTGATTGTTCAAAATGGCTCGCCATTATCAGCATAATGGTCGGACGTTTTGAAGTTTTGGATTCAAAAAGCAAATAGATTTTAGCTTTAAATGTTATACACATTTTACATCGTTGGTTCATACTGATAGGAAGCACTGGAGTAATAGTGGGAGAATTTAGTCTAAGAGATTGGCCTTGACTGCGGCACTTCGTTAATGGAGAGGCTATGAGACAACAAGCGGTTAACCAGATAGGGGACTGCGGTTTTGGATAATAGTGTGGTGATTGGCTGAAGCCTACAAGGGAAACAAACTGGTTCAACCTTTCCTCCGTTTGGAAGGAAAATGGATAGATTACTGTGATTGGTTCAGTTCACACAGGATATATATGGGTTTCATTTTGTCTCCGCTCTTCAAGTACGCGGAGAATAGTTGAGGACCAGAGAGGGAACCGCTTGGCTTGGAATAAGAGTGTGGTGATTGGCTAAGCCTACACAGGAAATACAATTGCTTAACTTTTTATTGGACGCCAGGTAATAAGGCTTCCTGGACGGATTTTATTAGTTAACAAGACTGGCGGACCCAAGAGAAGACTGCGGTTGCTCTGCGAGGTGGGAATGATTGCCACCACTGATTGGACAGCCTTGTATTTAAAAGGAGCTCCTGTGACACAGACCAGTGCACATTGTATTTGGAAATGCCCAGTGTCGCCGCTCTGGATCACGCTTGGGAGAATACCCGTTTGGAATAATATAATGGGAAGTGAGGACTAGTACAGGATTATACTTAGTCTGGGTGGACAATTTTAATCTATTGATGATTGTCGTTTTTGCATTTTTACAGGCACAGAAAAATATTGGCTTTTTTGAGGTAAATGGCAATGTGGGTGATTGTGGAACTTTGGAGATAAGCTGCATATGACTGACTGATTGTTTCTATAATTACAGGAGATGTTTGGATAATCGTGATTTGAATTAAGTGCTGGCGTATTTTACTCTATACTGGTCTGAGTAGAGGTAAGCAAGATGCTGGAGTCTTAGGATAAATAGTAAGATGGCTAACTAGGCCAGTACTTGTTTTTAATTTTAGCAGAAGTATTTAGGTTTGTTCTCTTCACTCACAGATTCTACATTGAAAATATAGAACTAATTTGTGTATCCAGGCCTGATAAGGGTTTACATTATTGAAATGAAGGTGAGAAGTAGGTTTTTTCTGGTTTACATTTGAGAATCCCAGTGGTCTGCTAGAGTTCACAATGCAGAGTGTTAACAGATTTGGAATGTATTGAATGGTTGCAATGGACTTTTTTGGTGAACGGATATGAGGGGGAACTCGTGTCAAATAGTATTGTAATATTTGAGATGTTAAATTAAGATCAGTATTCACCCCTTACGTTTATAATTGTTTGCATAATTTATTTAACAGTTGAGCATAAAACTGGCCTCCTTTCCACTGGGTCAAGTGTTTCTTTTTTGAGGTAGACCCTCTAGCAATGGAAGCCCTTTTGAACAGTAGTGTTAAATAGTGGTTGCGCTATGTGCTAGACCCATGATAGTAGAGTTGGGGACTGAGATTTTTCAATGAATTTTAAGTAGTAACTTGATATATCAGACATATGTATATGTTTTTCTACATATTTTTTACTGTTCTTATATCTAGATGTTCACACTTTAATTGGGAGGCCGGAGGCAGCTGCTGTACAGTACAGTGATACAGATCAGCATTGATTCCACTCATACAGTTATTGTTCTTGGAGGTAGGCCACCGTGATTCTCTTTTTAGATATTTCTAGGAGAACATGCGCTCTGATATGAATACATTTAGTATCAGAGGTAAAGATGTGTTTTCAAGTTAATGATTTTAGATTTGATGTCTGAATAGCATGTTAAATAGGCAGGTATATATGGATGTGATATCATTAATTCTGCTGAGCCAGCAATGATTATGTTCTGTTGAAATTACATGTTATTATGTTCAACTGATTCTGTGTTTTTGAACTTTTGTTTCTGCAGCCCTGATGATGTCCGTTGCCGGACCAAACGCGTTGGCTGTATTGTGATCTGTATACTTTAGGATTAATTTGGAACCTTTGATTTTGATGAAATGCTGTCGCCATCATTTGATGAACTGAACTTCAATAAATAACTTTGGGAATCAACAATTTTGAACATGCAAAAATTTTTAAATAACACAACGCTCCTTCAGCTGTAATAGTGACATTCTGGATTGTTTGGGGTCCTAACAGTAGATCCCTTGTGGTTGAGCGTACGGACTTTGTGAATTGGTGGACAATTACTAATATATACACATTTATTTCTCTGTGCTTATCCTTTCACCTATACCGTTTTTCTTATATTGCTACACAAGAATCAATTTCCCACGAAATCATGTTACTAGTGCTTTGACCTGAATTCTCATTCCAGCTTGACCTTTGCACAGCAATGTTTGGTGCCAAAAGCAAGACAAGGGTGGTGAGAGTCTGGCTTCTGTTCCCATAGGGCTATTCTTTCATTGTCTGCTATCTGCCTAACAACTACTCTGGATTTTCTATTCCCCACACGTGTGCCCCAGCAGACTTGTTAACTCGGCTGACAGTGTATAGCACTCCCAAATCTCAGCCCGGGTCTCCTTAGGATCCGCTAGTACTTTAATTGGAATTATTTCTTCCCCTTCTAATACCAATAAGGAAACAATGTATATCTTGCAGCCTTAAACAAGAGGAACAGGATACCGCTAAGACTGGCCTTGATTAAAAAAACTGTAATATGGCTGATGATCAAACGGGCCATGTGTTTTCGGCCTATGACTTTAGATATTAGTATTGAGAGGTAATTTCGCTGCATCCTCTTCAGTTTCTGCTTTACATGACTCAATGGGGAGCCTTACCTGCTCTGCGGTCGGAGGGCACCAAGCATTTTGAGAAAAAGGGCCCAAACCAACTCTAGTCAGAACAAGGGGACCTTGCATGCAAGACTCAGATAAACAATGGCAGCTTCCTTGTACTATTAAAAGTAACATAAGAATACTTGCCTTTACAATTAATATTAATCACCACTTCCCCCAGTTTACGGTTTTCCAGAAGTCTTCGAACATCATCAACATGGCCATTCCTTGCATCATAGAGAAGCCGCTCCTCTGCCTCACTGCTCATTTCTAAACAAAGTATGATGAAAAGAAAGTATATATTAACAGCAGCCACAAAATTGGTTTAGCAGACAATGAGGCTTACATTTTAAGTGACATTGAGTTGGCCTCAAGAGGAACGTGAGCATACAGACCAATAGGATGCTCTCAACAAAACTACCAACTTGCTTCTAGAATCACTGTATTTTCAACATGAGTTTATTCAGCGGTGTCAAGTACAAATCTAAGTAATCTGAGAAGCATTTATTATATGTCGAAACACCAAAGTACATATTAGGCAATCACGTACTGACTCTGTCCTTTCACTCCAGAAACTCCTCCAATGTTCTGCAGAAAAGGACCTAGAATGGAGGGGAAACAGCTGATGGAATGAAAGAGGCCTTACAAAAATACCAATATCAGCAGAACAGTATTCACCTACAAACTTAATACAAGTTACACAGAATCAATTAAATACAATATTAAGTATAAAACATATTCGGTATTAAAACAATACATCGTAATGCCTACTCAGGTCACACACAACGTCGGACATCCATTTGGAAAAAAACACAGTTGATGGACAGAATGTAGAACAAGGTCATACATTCACCACAGTACAAGGATCTGGGCCTAAATCCATCGTATTTTTGCACTCCACACTACCCTGGGTTAGACACTGGCTATATGCAAATCAGCTCTGACCCGGTGCCTCATGGGAACAGTCCAGTCCGAACTACCAAGCCATGTCTTTCCCAGACCGGAATCAAGCATCCAAGGACCGGTTTCTGGCTATCAGCCTTCATCAGCCTGGATAGCTTGACTCCAGTGGTGTGGAGAGCCTGGGACTCACGTCTGAGCATACCCAGCCCACTCGGGGTGAAAATTGCAAAAAACACAGTTGATGGACAGAATGTAGAACAATGTCTGGCACATACCCTTCTATTATGACCTTCCAGTTCCTTCCTTTACTCATTCACAATACTATCTGAACCCTCGTTGCGAGCAAGATCACCATCACTGACTGGTACATTCTGTGCATCCATTTCTCAGTTATATCCACCACTGCCTCCCCATTATTACTGTTCACTTGTTCATAGTGCTCTCCATCTCACCACTCGTCTCTAGATTAACATTCTCGTTGACATATTCAAAAAATGACTTTACTGAAACTCCCAAACCTCTTTTATATGCCACGCTCCCCTTTAAGAACAGCAATTCTTCTGAGGTTTCATACTCTACCATCACTGAGATGGACAACACTGCATAACACTTCGTCACTTGGAGAGGATCGGAGAATTGGATCTCACATTTCTTTTTACCTTACATGGCATTTTAGCCTTCACCCAGTCACCCTCAAAACTTTTTACATTCTCTGAACCCCTCTAGCAATCAAATGTGTCCTTATACTTTCTATGCTTAATGACAATTCTCCTTCTCACTTCTTCCATAGGCATGTTAACATCAGAAGTCTGTAATAACCACTCAAGGTTGCTCTTGCACATCTACCCATCATCACCTCATAAGGAAGCCCCTCCAAACCTTCTTGAATGATGGTCCTATAAGTGCATACAGTTTTGTAGACTTGATTCTACCAATCCACACCACTCTAAGTTGCCATTTGTATGGCACCTTTCACAACTTCACAGGAATTGTATAAACAATTAGTTCTATGCTTCACACCCCCTGCTTTTCAAAATAATTCTTAGCCATATTTGACATGAACTCGACACCATTATCTCTAATTATTTGGACTGGTAATCTTTTATCCATTAACTTTTTGTCAATAAGCTTTAGCACTTTCACTGACTATCTTCTCGACCACTTTGATCACTGGACACCTTGAGAGTATATCAATCATGGCAATTATATACTTGGAAGGTGAGCCAATGGGACCGACCCTTTATATATACGCTGCTACAGTGTGCCAAGGTTTCTCAGATATGATAAATAAATGTTGGGTTCATACACACACAAATATATTATATCGTAAATAATTATTAAAAATATATAATTTACATAATTATTTTAATGCTTTAATTGCACTACTATAAAAAGTATATATATATATATATATATATATATATATATATATATATATATATATATACACACACATATACACACACACACATATATACAAACACACGCACTCACCTACATAAAACAAAATATAGTATTTCATTTAAAAAACATTAAATTACCAAACAAACATTTTAAAAAACGTTCGCAAAGATATAAACAATTTCAAACAAAAATATTTTTACAAATGTATTTGAGTCTGGGAATAACAAATATATTATTGCCACTCCAGTTTATGCAACGGTATAGAAAATGTACGACTTCAGAGTGGTGAAATATATGATTCACTCTCCAAACAGCACAACAGTAGGAAAAGTTTTGGACTTCAGACTGATTACACTTATTATTATCAGTCCAATCTGTGCAACAGTAGGGAAAGCGGTGGACTTCTGGGGGGTTCAATTTACTATTCCCACTCCAGTCTACGCAACAGTAGGTAAACTAAAATATAAAATTCTTAAGATACACATGAATTAACATTAAACAAATACATAAAAAATTAACAAATTTACAACATTTACAAACAATTTAATAATTAATTTTCAATTACTGGTTATAACTTAATTAATTTGGCACCCTATATGACTACAAAACTAAAAACCCACACCTAGAATATACCGAAAATAAATAATACAATTTACATCATTGATAATCAATTACACAATTAATTGTTAATTACTTAACTTCCCAACCTACAACTCTACAAACCCAGGAGCCCAAACCTAAGATAGAACTAAAATATATAATTATTACACAATTTAAAGAATTATTCAACAAAATATATAATTATACATTTTTTTTTTATTTACTTGAATTACCAGCCTATACCCTAACAAACCTAGCAACCCGCAACTAAAATATAACAAAAATAAATCCGTATTACATAATGTACATAATTAGTAATCAATTCAATAATTCCTTAACTATGTCACGAAGTGTACCTGAATTCCTTTGAATCCGTGGGAGCTGACCGCCGAAGGAACTTTCTGTGAAGAGGAGCTCCCAATTCCCAAACACCCCTGGACCCAGAGAACTCTAAGTCCAGGAACGAGGGGGAAAGGGGAAGTGGATAACAAAAAGAGAGACAGCCACACAAGGTCCTTCTTTTCTTCTTCAAACAGGAAGAATTACGCCTGTTTGTGTGTGGACATTGCCCCTCTCTGTCAGTTGACTAAAGGTATTCACGAATATTGTCAATTAAGGATTCAGCATTCAGAGGAGCTGGGAATTCCTCAAGTAAGCAAGTACTCCATGCACTGACGAGTAAGGTGGTATAATATTGTATCATTCATATGCATATAAAGTATACCCTACTATACTTGACGTCTTCGATTCTCCAGAATACAGTCACTTAACATAGTCCAAAAGTTCAAGGAGAAATACTATGTACATGAAGCGGTCTCAAATCTTGCCACCCTTAATTCGCTGGGTACTGCAGCAATAGACCAGCAACACAGTGACACCAATTGAGGAGAAAGTCTTTAGAACATGAAGCTGCTGAATTCAGAAACGACGGTTTAAGCCAGAGAAGTATCTTACCGTCAGCAGGAAATTCAGCACCACAGAAAATTGGTTCACCTCCTACCGGGAATTCTGATAGGCAAGGAATCTTCCCGGAGCCACTGGAACTCAGGAACAAGAGGGAAAACCTCCTACCGGGAAGCACTGGGAGCTGGGAATTAACACTGTGAAAACCTTTGAGAGAATTCCAGTCCCGAAGGACTCGAAAAGGGGAACAGAAGCAGTTCTAAGGACACGCAATTTCAAACGCGTCCAACCGCCAGAAAATGACTGTTGAAGTGCGCCGCGTGAAACACGCGAGCGCACGAAATGGCCGCCAAGAGTTTTAGACTAGAACGTCTATGTTCTAGAACGGTGGCACAATCAGGAAGAGAATCAGTGGGCTGACTTGCATCGGAATCGCGCTACTCTCTGTCTCCAATTGCAAGCAGAGAGCGAAAACGCGAACCCAGAACTAACCTTAAATATTGGATTTGAGACTGGGCTACCGATAATCAACTGGGATCTGACAGTACCCCCCACCAAAGCCCCCTCTCTAGGCTTCAGAGGATGAGTCTTGTGAAATTCTGCTACCAATCGCGGGGCATGAACATTCTTGCTAGGTTCCCACGATCGATCTTCAGGACCAAAACTTTTCCAGTCTACAAGGTAGAATAAACTATCCTTTCTCCACTTTGAGTCCAAAATTCGCTTCACTTCAAACTCTTCTGCAGAATGAACTTGAACTGGAGCTGGAGGAAGGGAGCGTCTGAGATTTGGTGGATTTCGTTTGATTAAGGAAACATGAAAAGTGGGATGAATTTTCATGGACTTGGGAAGAGCCAACTGAACACTGACTGGATTCACCATTCTCACCACTGGATAGGGACCCACAAATCGAGGCTGAAACTTCTTGTTCCCAACCAACCGCATGTAACGGGTGGAAACCCAAACCAGATCCCCTACCTCAAAACTTGGACTCTCCTTACGTTTGTCTGCCTGCCTCTTATAATCTGACTTTGCTTTTGAGAGATTAGCTGAAGCCGACTGAAAGGTCTTATGTAAATTTTGAATCACCTCCTCTGCCGCTGGGACCTCAACCTCAACTCTACCCACTAACATGTTGGGATGTCTACCTGAATTAAGGAAGAATGGGGAGTAACCAGTAGCTGAATGGACAGAGTTATTATAAGCAAACTCCGCAGTACTCAATAGAGAGGGCCACTCTCCCTCTTGATCCATCAAATACATGCGAAGATACTGCTCCAAATCCTGATTAACTCTCTCTGTCTGACCATCAGTCTCCGGATGGAAACTGGTGGACAAACAAGAGTCGACTCCTAATCCTTTCAAGAAAGACCTCCAAAATCGAGAAACAAACTGTGATCCTCGATCAGAAAGGACTATCTTAGGAATTCCATGCAAACGCACAATATGCTGGACAAACAAGGTTGCCAATTGAGGAGCTGTGGGTAAACCTTTTAGAGGAATGAAATGACTCATCTTAGAGAACTGGTCCACTACCACCCAAATTACTGAATAGCCCTGACTGGATGGTAATTCTACAATAAAATCAATTGAAATGGTATGCCAAGGGGAAGGAGCTACGGGCAAGGGCATAAGTAAACCTTGTGGGGCCTGTCTAGAACTCTTTCCCTTCACACACTGCTCACAAGTGGCGATGTGCTGCCTCACCTGCGCGTCCATGCCTGGCCAAAAATAGATCCTCTTCACCAAATCAAGGGTCTTTACAGCTCCCTTATGACCGGCCAAAGGATGATCATGAAACTGTTGGATGATTTCAGACTGTCTCTTCAACTGGGACGAACAACTTCCCTTGAAAGTATGGTTTCCCATCCTTGATTTCTCTTTCTGGACCTTCTGAAATCCAATTTGTGAATTCGCTTCTTTGGAAGACTTCTCGAATACGCTTTTCCAAATCATCCTCGACAACTGCAGCGACAATCTTCTCCTGTGGGATGATATAGCCCTCTACCATTTTTTCAGTCACATCACCCAAACTTAAACGTGAAAGGGCATCCGCCTTCCCATTTGCCGCTCCAGGTTTGTATGTCAAAACAAAATCATAATCGGCAAAGAAAAGGGACCATCTCAACTGACGAGGCGAGAGAGTTCTGGCAGATTTTAAAAATTGCAAATTGCGATGGTCAGTGAACACAGTAACCACATGCTTAGCTCCAAGCAGATAATGTCTCCAAATCTTGAAAGCCTCATTTACTGCCAAAAGTTCCTTATCTGAAATGGAGTAATTCATTTCTGCAGTGGATAACTTTCGTGAATGATAGGCCACTGGATGTAACTGACCAGTTTGTTTCTGTCGTTGAGAGAGAATACCTCCAATAGCCAAATTTGAAGCGTCCGCTTCCACAAAAAATGGTTCTTTCAAATCTGGGTGCTGCAAAACAGGTGCTGAAACAAATGCCTCTTTTAATAGTCGAAAAGCTTCTTCAGATTCTTTTCTCCAAACAAAACATTCGTTCTTCTTCAGTAGACGAGTAATTGGACTTACTTTCTCAGAGAAATTCTGAATGAACCGCCGATAAAAATTGGCGAATCCCAAAAAACTTTGTATCTCCTTGATGGATTTTGGAGCTGGCCAAGATCTTATGGCTTCCAACTTAGAATCATCCATGTTGACGCCTTCAGGGGATAAAATAAAGCCCAAAAACTCCACTTTGGCAGAATGAAAAACGCATTTTTCCAATTTTACAAACAAATGATGTTTTAACAAACACTCCAAGATGACACGAACATGCTGAACGTGTTCTTCCAAAGTGTTTGAGAAAATGAGAATGTCATCAATATAGACCACAGCAAAACGATCAAGAAATTCCCGTAAAACATCATTTACAAAATGCTGGAATGCGGCTGGGGCGTTACATAAACCAAAAGGCATTACTTGATACTCAAACAGCCCCAACCGAGTGCGAAATGCCGTCTTCCACTCCTCGCCTTCAGCCATTCGCACCAGATGATAAGCCCCCCTCAAATCCAATTTGGTATAAATACTCGCGCTCTTCACTTGGTCAAGGAGCTCGGAAATGAGAGGCAAGGGGTAGCGATTCTTCTTAGTGACCTGATTTAAGGCCCGATAGTCTATGCAAGTTCTCAAGGTTCCGTCCTTCTTAGGAATGAAAAAGAGGGGGGAAGACACTGGCGACTGAGAGGGTCGAATGAAACCACTTTCAAGACTCTGCTCAATATATTTCTTAAGATGTTGATTCTCCGGTTCCGATAGAGCATAGATGCGACTACACGGTAAAGTTGCCCCTGGCTCCAACTCAATGCGGCAGTCGTACTCCCTGTGAGGAGGTAATTTTCGTGCTTCTTTCTCATTGAAGACTTACTTTAAATCGAGATAGACCTCAGGAATTTCTGGGACTTCCACTGTGCAGATCATAGGTATTTGATTAGCCAAACTGGAAGACAAAGTCGGCTGAGGATAATCCAATTGATCATGAAAGCAATGTTCAGTACAAAATTGCGAATTCATCTCCACTGTACGTCTTGCCCAATCGATCTGTGGGTTATGCTCCGTGAGCCAGGGGAGACCCAAAATCATTTGGAACTGCGGAGCGTCAATTAAGTTAAAACTGATATAACTCCGATGATCACCGGGACCCACCACAGTAATAACCTCTGTATCGAAGACTATAGGTCCAGATGATAATTCGGTGCCATCCACTGCTCGCACAGGTTCTGGTTTCATTTTCCTTTCAAACTGTATTCCCACCAGTTTAGCAAACTGTATGTCGCAGAAGTTACCAGTTGCGCCGGAGTCCAACATCACTGAAACCTTTTCCTCACGAACTCTACCGAACCTTATAGTACAGGATAACATCAAGTGTGGAGCCACCGTTTGCAAATCATTCGCCAATAATAAAGTTTTGGGAGTTGTCTCTTGAGCTGCTCCCACCAGTGCAACTCCGTCTACTGGTGGAGCTTGTCTTTTACCCATGAATTGGATTTTGGCTTCTTCGGACACTCCTTTACAAAATGTCCCGACTGACCACAGTACATACATAATTTGCCCAAACGTCGCTTTTCTCTCTCCTCCTGAGAGAGAGGACCTCGAACCGTTCCAATCTGCATGGGTTCCTCAACATTGGATTCACTGTTCTTGTGTGGTTCGGAACGGACTCGATCAAATCTTGGCGGGATGGGCTTAATGTCTTTACGTCTTTCACTGCGACGTTCTGCTTGTCTTTGATCAATTTGCAGGACTAGATCTATTAACTCAGAAACATCAGTTGGTCTTCTTGGGATTTGAGCTAAACCATCTTTCAACTCCTCTCTCAGACCTCTGTAAAATATAGCTGCTCTCTTCGCGGCAGGCCAGTTGGTTTCTACAATCAACTTGTTGTACTGCGCCAAATAAGCCACCAACTCCCTGTTTCAAGTCCAACAACTCATTATCGGTAGTCTGGGAGATTGTGCGTCGATCAAAAATTCGTAAAAATTCTGCCTTGAAATCTTCAAACTTATACAAAACTGGATCATTAGAGGAGACCAGAGGCATGGACCACGCAGCCACGTCACCACTAAGATAAGACAACACAAACGCCACTTTAGACTGATCCTCCTTAAACAATATTGGTTTACAGAGAAAATGCAGCGAGCACTGTGTCAAAAAGATTTGAGCCTTGTGAGGATCTCCTTGGAATCTTTCTGGAGGGGCCAATGGAATAGTTGGGGACATGGCATGAACTACCTGCGTAGTTAAAGCTGACGAAGACGAGGGAGAAGGTGTAAAGGTTGGAGACTTAAGCCCCCCGAAATTAGGACTGGGACTCACTGAAAGCTCTTCAACTCGCTGCCTTAAATAACTCGCCTCCTGATTGGACTTCCTAACCTCTTCCCTAGTTTCACAAAGCTGTTTTTGTAACTCCTCCAGAACAGATGCCAGAGCCTTTACATCTAAACCTTCTGCCATCATGCTCAGACGGAAAGAAAGTTCGGGCACTTCAATCTGTCACGAAGTGTACCTGAATTCCTTTGAATCCGTGGGAGCTGACCGCCGAAGGAACTTTCTGTGAAGAGGAGCTCCCAATTCCCAAACACCCCTGGACCCAGAGAACTCTAAGTCCAGGAACGAGGGGGAAAGGGGAAGTGGATATCAAAAAGAGAGACAGCCACACAAGGTCCTTCTTTTCTTCTTCAAACAGGAAGAATTACGCCTGTTTGTGTGTGGACATTGCCCCTCTCTGTCAGTTGACTAAAGGTATTCACGAATATTGTCAATTAAGGATTCAGCATTCAGAGGAGCTGGGAATTCCTCAAGTAAGCAAGTACTCCATGCACTGACGAGTAAGGTGGTATAATATTGTATCATTCATATGCATATAAAGTATACCCTACTATACTTGACGTCTTCGATTCTCCAGAATACAGTCACTTAACATAGTCCAAAAGTTCAAGGAGAAATACTATGTACATGAAGCTGTCTCAAATCTTGCCACCCTTAATTCTCTGGGTACTGCAGCAATAGACCAGCAACACAGTGACACCAATTGAGGAGAAAGTCTCTAGAACATGAAGCTGCTGAATTCAGAAACGACGGTTTAAGCCAGAGAAGTATCTTACCGTCAGCAGGAAATTCAGCACCACAGAAAATTGGTTCACCTCCTACCGGGAATTCTGATAGGCAAGGAATCTTCACGGAGCCACTGGAACTCAGGAACAAGAGGGAAAACCTCCTACCGGGAAGCACTGGGAGCTGGGAATTAACACTGTGAAAACCTTTGAGAGAATTCCAGTCCCGAAGGAATCGAAAACGGGACCAGAAGCAGTTCTAGGGACGCGCAATTTCAAACGCGTCCAACCGCCAGAAAATGACTGTTGAAGTGCGCCGCGTGAAACACGCGAGCGCACAAAATGGCCGCCAAGAGTTTTAGACTAGAACGTCTACGTTCTAGAACGGTGGCACAATCAGGAAGAGAATCAGTGGGCTGACTTGCATCGGAATCGCGCTACTCTGTCTCCAATTGCAAGCAGAGAGCGAAAACGCGAACCCAGAACTAACCTTAAATATTGGATTTGAGACTGGGCTACCGATAATCAACTGGGATCTGACAAACTATTACTGATCTTCCCATACCATACCCCTACAAACCTAGCAGCGCTAACCTAAAATATATTACACAATTTCCATAATGAATGATCAATTAAATAAATAAAAAATCGTGAATTAATTACCCAATTAACTTTCCACCCTATACCTTTACAAACGAAGCAACAAGCACCTAAATTATAAGAAAATAAATCAGTATTACATAATTACTATCAACCACATGTTTACTAAAAAATGTATTAATTTAAATGAATACTTACTTAACTTCCCGCTCTATCCCCCTACAAACCCAACAACCCATTACAGCATTTTAAATTACCATTAGCAATTAAATAAAAAATTCTAAAATCACTTAAAATTACAAAGTACATTTAAAAAAAATATATATACAAATAGTAACATAAAACAATATGAACTTGAACAAAAATTATTTTTACAACAATATTATTGAAAATGATATGAACAATGATATTTTTAACAGCAATATTACTAACCTAAAGAAACAATATTTTTCACAACAATATTTCTGCCACAAAATATTTTTTATCCGATATTTCTTTCTCCCAATCTATACAACTCAATATTTTGTTCAAATATTGCTTGTTCTCCTTTGCAGTTGACCTAAATGTGTGCCTTTGTCCCAGTCCGGCATGATCAGATAACCATAGTTGGTGCTTTGTGCATTTAAGTACTATTTTTAACTACATCTTTAAAACTGCAGATCTCCCGTTCCAATTGATTTTTGTCATTGTGGTGTCAAATTACTTATTAAATTCAATCTATTTTTCTAAATTGGTGTGGGCTTTTTCTGGTATTCCTTTTTCACTTTATTACTGTTTGAAGTGCTGCATAAATACTTAGCACATCGCCTCTAAGTTAAGTCTGACTGCTTAGGTGCCAAGCTACTAGAGGGTTAAGCACAGATTAATTTGGGGTTTGCCTGCGTTTCACCGTGAGAAGAACTGTGGTTGCTGTTTGAGTAGGGTTTCACCCCCCTCAACCGGTAATTTACTTTCTTATCCCAGGTCTCCAATTTTCCCCCATTATTATATTATTCTGCATCTGAAGGTCTATATAAGAAATTACTTCTATGTAATGCAATGAACTTATTGCAGTATCTGAATTTTCTTTTTCTGCATTGTACCTTGTGAATGTTTGTGATAAACCTTTATAGTTTTTTATAAATTCTAACTTTGGGTGGTCGCCAAGATAGCGAACAGGCAAGATGTGCTACATGCCCCTCTGCCCGCATTTCTTGGACATCAAACCGGGAGCCTTGAATGAGTCGACAGACTGGGCTACCAAAGAGGGAGACTGTTAGAATTCCCTATCAGCACTCTGGTGCTCCGAGCGACCACACAAACCAAAAAGGTAGCTGTAGGGATGGCACAACATGGTAAGATGGTGGCCACAATCCGGAGGCGGGCCTGCTCGGACCATGGCAGTAGACTTGCATTTGCCACCACGAATAAGAAGCTGCCCCCACCCCGGGAGGGGCCTTTGCACCAGAGAGATGCACACCAGACGTAGAGAGAGGGGAGCGAGCCTGCTTCTACTAGAGAACCAAGTGAGGAAATGTGCAGGCCATACAGCGTCTGTGATGCAGCTTTGGAAGCCCACATGGCTCCGTGCACTGCAACAGCAGCGGGTGCACTCTGGGCATGAAGTCAGCCACTGAGCCTTGCCTAGCAGGCCCCCAGGCAGTGGCAATGACCTGCCCTCTCCCCCGTAACTGCTCCACCAACACCATTACACTGAGGGGAGCAGGGTGGACTGTTCGATCAGGCTTTAGCTGCGGCAGAAGTGGCGAAGCCTACATACACTCTGGGTTGGGCAGGACCCAGATGCAGAACTAGAACAGCAGGCATAGAGACCACGGTGATTCTCCGTCTACAAGGCCGCTGAGGCACAAGACAATTGATCCACTCTAAGGGCAGCTAAGTTGGGCCATGCAGGAGGGGCTGCATGCCCTGAAAAAGAGACCAGGCGTGCACACCCGTACCATTTGCGGCAATCACACCCTGTGGACTTTGTGATCCTTGAAGGAATCGTGCAATAGCCACCTCCAGCACATTCGCTCATATCCAGAGTGCAGTACAAGACCCAAGACTCAAACAATAACCGTGAAGCATTGCTAGAACCCAAAAATATCGAGATAGACACCCAAAAACGACCAATCTGCATCACGACCTACAATGTGGCGTCCAACCAAGTAGCAAAAATAGTGAAAAAACATTGGAGAACATTGAACAGTGGAGATTTAAACTTTGAAACACCAATGTTCAGCCATCGCAAAGGAAACAAATCTAAAAAATGTCGTGGTCCACACAAGACAGAGAGAACCACAGGGCTCTGTAGGTGCGGCTCGCCTCCTACATGCCCTCCCAGCTGGCCATTACCCTTGTAGAAACTGCAGCGTCTGCCACCTGACAACAACAAAACAAGTGCATTGCAACAATGGCCTAGTATGGGACCTAAGCTCCTTCTCCAATTGTAACACCACAAGAGTGGTGTATATGATCACTTGTACCTGTAACCTACATTACGTAGGTATGACTACCAGGAAGGTCAGCACACGCATCATCGAACACCAGAGTAACATCAGATGCAAAAGTACAAACACTAAAATGACGACACACTTTCTTGAAAAATCACACACACCGAATGATATGAGGTGGGTAGTTTTAGAAATTGTGCAGAACCAAACACATATGGACAAGAAACTCCTCGAAAAAGAACAACGATGGGTTTTTAAGTTGTGCTTTGACACCCAAGGGCTCAATGATGACATACCATGGGGGCAACTTGCAACATAAAACTCAAAACATTCAGAATGGTTGCATCACCTTTGACATGGGCAGCCAGGAAGAGCCCGCACATACTATTTGGTACTCTCTTTGTGATGTCTTTACTTGAACATATGAATCATGAGAATGTGAAAAGCCTGTGCATAATACCCATACATTTAGGCATTCCAAGATGGCCGCTTCTGGTAGCCCCAAAGGGGCGGGGATATGAAGCATAATCACTCTAGCCTATATTACCACAGATGAGGCCACACATCCCGCACTGGGGACACCTCGGCCTCCCTGTGATCGATCTACCGAGGATCGGCACCAAAACGAGACAAATCTTTTTATGATTTAAATTACGTTTTAGGGTTCTGCACCCCCAACTGAACATCAAAAATTACGTTTTTTAAAAAACAGAGCATCCTACGCTATTCAGTTAGGGGCCCCGTATCGACCGTAGTACACCTAAAATGGCCACCAGTATGCGCCCCATTGGAAACCACCGAAGCTACAGTCTAGAGACAATCGCAATGACAACGCGGAAGTATCAGCATTTAAGCAGCCCCGGACGCACACTCCACAAGATGTGGTCCGGAGGTTGCAGTGTAGGTTAAAACGCCGAGCTATCCCGTAATCCAAGTAAGTGATTTATCTCCCAACAGGTCCCGAACGAGGGCGGACATTTAAGACCTTTTACTTTACCACAAATTTATTGACAGCGCTACCAGCTGTAGACATCACGGCATTCTTTCCCTTTAGCATTGCCAAGTACTGAACGGCATTTTTCTATCCCGATTTCTTCCCCTAGATTGGAGGGGATACGAACAACACTCCGCGACCAAGGGGGCCGAGTTAGGTCTCTTTACATGTATGTAGTAGTCTGTCTTTTTGCATGCTGTGTGTGTTGCAACTTCATTGAGTGTTAATGTTTTTTAATCACCAGGCATCAAGCCTTTTTTAACGCATTACTGTATGGACTATAAAAAAGCACAGATGACACCATGATCTGTGGATGGTGAAAATTGCAATATGTCACTTTACCATGGGGGTAAGCACCCCCTAACCTCACAGTGTCTCTTTCTCTTACAGGTACGACGTGATCAGTATTAGCGTATGTACTAAGTGCATGCCTTAATTTTGCAGCATTCTAATTTATTTATTTATTTATTTATAAAATTTCTAAAGCGCGCAAATACCTTCCGGTGTCTCGGCGCTAGAGTTTGCGGATTGCAGAGGAATCCAATGATAGCTTACTGATTGAAAAGCCAGGTCTTAAGATTAATTAAATATTTGTTTTTCTTAGTTTTTTTAGTAATTCACTTTAGCACATTAGGAGTGGCGAACAAAGGGCTGGTCCCTGCATAGTCCTGAAGAAGAGCTTGGGGAAGCTCGAAACATGTGGACAGAAAATGCTAGGTGCACCCGACTCATTGGTAGTAAGATCCCTAGAACCCCGGTTTTAATGTGCCACCTAGGAGCAAGAATAAATCATTTATAGTTCACTAGGCAGGTAGTTTTAATATCCACTGTACACATACCACTCCACTTTCACAAATACACCAAGCACCACACAAAGTCCAAAAATTAAAGTGCTCCTACGTCTTTCGCAAGTCGCAGCACGCCCCAGTCCGTAAAGGGCTGGGATGGCCCCAATGATGAAGCATGTCACCGTGGGGAAACCCTGCAGTGGCGGTGCGTCCATTAGGGGCGCTGGGGCGTTGCCCCCCCTTTCAAATTGTTCGTTCTACTTCTCCGACGCTAATTCCAATCAGGATTCCTTTGATTGGAATTAGCGTCGGAGAAGTAGAACGAGGGACATCATGCTGAAGGGGGTGGGGGCCGTGGCAGCTCTCCTCTTCTCAGGGCGTTTGAGTGACAGCAGGCACGGCACTAAATAGTCACGTCACTGCATTACTACTGCGCATGTTCTTTGTTGGGCTGATCATATTTACGATCAGCCCGAGCATGCGCCCTACTCTGCCCCTTTAGAGACCGAGGGTTGCTTCATGCCGCAGCCCCCGGTCTCTTAATGGGCAGAAGTATCCCTGCCCTCAAGCCAATCCTGGCCCTGCCACGTAGAAGGATTACCAGTGACGTCGCGCTGTTCCTGTTTGTTGAGGAGGCGGGACCCCGGCCCAGGAGCAGTCGAGCAGAGGTGACAGAGGCGGCGCGGACCTGTAAGTTTTCTTTCATTATTTTTTAATTTTAAACTTCCCCTTCGGCCTCCACCCCCGCGTGACCGCCCCCCCCCCCCGCGAGTATTGCGAGCCGTGACTTCACTTGTCTGTGTAGGCACGGCAGGATAGCTCAGAGCTCTTGAACCGTTGCGCGCGTTCCCGCTATTATGCACCTTAAGTTAAGAAGACCGGAGAACTTTTCTTCAAGTTCTGGCCACAGCTGCCGCCTTTGCTTTGCAGGCTGGCGCCACATGCCTCTACCTGACGAGAGCCCATATAGCAGCAGGGTGAGGGAAATAGAACGCAGATCACGGTCATCCACAAAGTGCTTTTAAATTCTCCAGCGCAGTATAAACTACACATGCAGCCAACGTTGGTCTGATGTGATTACACGCTGGGGCATCGAGGTGCATTGTAAAATCTGTTATAAATTAATGCGCACATAGATGTACCGCAACTAAGACTGGCGTGTTTTATTAGCAGTGGTTTCAAGTTTCGTTTCGTCCAAAAACCTTGTTCAGGACCATAGTCACATCAGGGCCACAGAAGACTCCCACCCCCTAGTTCCCCAAACGTGCAAAATAATACACAGACAACGTAAGTTTGGGAGAAAAATTGCTGCAGGTTTATTTACATACAACATATGTAATAACGGTGGGTAGACATTACGGGCGATCCCGGGCAGGCTGCATTCTCGCCACCTGCCCGCCTGTTGAGCCAAACAGCACAGTGGCAAAGCACCCAACTGCTGTATAATAAAATTATAAATACTGACACGCCCCTTGTGGGGCGTGACTAGGCAAACCCCCGGTTGCACAGGCCCACAACCGCCCGAAGGACTACTGGGGCGCCGACACGAATTCCTGCACCTCCCCGGAGGATACAGGTTAGGCTCTGGCACCCCTATGTGCCCGCTGAAGTACATCGTTTGCACCTCTCTTCTTCCGGATCGCCCAGTAACTCCGCTTAACTCCAACCTGCAACGATAAATGGACACATTAAAAACCTCCACAAATCCCCCCATACCCACACTCTGGATAGAGGCAAGGGAGGGAAAAGAGTGTCCCGACGAGCACCGTCGGCGTCCGGGGCGGCAAAGAGGCCCTCCAACGTGGTGCAGCAGCCTAAGTACCCACGGAGGCCCCTCCCCGCCGCCCCTGGACGAGAATAACGACCAGCCACCTCCTCCAACCAGAGGGGAGGAGAGGCTAACATCCTGCTGGGGGCGGGACAGCCCTCCGTGACTAGTGGCCCGCCCTCTCAATGGCCACTGCGTGGCCTCGGGCAGGCGCATAGTCACATCAGGGCCACAGAAGACTCCCACCCCCTAGTTCCCCAAACGTGCAAAATAATACACAGACAACATAAGTTTGGGAGAAAAATTGCTGCAGGTTTATTTACATACAACATATGTAATAACGGTGGGTAGACATTACGGGCGATCCCGGGCAGGCTGCATTCTCGCGACAGAGGTCAGATTAGGTGTACGGCCCGAGCACTAAGGCGCCCCCACCAAAAGAAGGCATAGGGTAAAATGGAAGAGGTCTCCTATACTAAGGGGGGGGGGAGGCCTCACATTGTTAACCCAAGGAAAGAGTCAGCCAGGTACCGAGAATACACTCTCTCTACCATAAGCATGCGTCATATATAAGCATACGTCACATACTCTATGTCACAGTGGACGAGAGCTTAGAGTGGCTACGCCGCCTAATGCGTGAGAGAGGAGAAGGCGTGTGTCTTGAAACTGACAAACAAGATTTCCCAACAAGGGACACTTCCACTGACACTACCTGACCTTTCCCCACATTGGAGGCGGACCTACACTTCTAGTAATTCTACTTGCCCCGATTGTGGAGGTATCTTCCCAGCAACAGGACAACTGTCAGGTGATCTTCTACCAGGAATAACTAGTAATCACATGCACTTATCTAACCTCTTGCACCACTATGTGCTACTCAAGAAAAGATTGGTTACCTGACGCACCAGATGCACAAGCGCCCGCGTAACCATACACTCCTGGGTGGGCCTGTCTACCAGCAGGGAGGGATGAGACCACCAAAAGGCCCCGGGGCCACTCAGAAGCGGCCCACTAACCCCGCCACCAATAAAATTAAACATCAGAAGTGGCCCACATACACAACCACCAGCAAAATTTAAACATCAAAAGGCTGATCACCCTGGGCACAACAATAGCAAATGTTCGGTGCCTTACCGATGAAAAGCTTATAGGTGCCGACACTGGAAAAGGCCAGAGCGCTGCTTAATGGCTGGAGAAGTGTGGGAGACAAGTGGCCGAACGCCGTGGATGCACTAGTGGGGCCCACCAGGGCAAGTGCTTAAGAAAGTTAGCAACTTGTATGCAAAGACTACCCTTAGTCTAGCAAAATTTTGGGGGGGGGGGGGTTGTGGTGGGCCATGCCCCAGCACCAGTGCGGAAGCAGGTGCAGGTGCAGCCTGGCCCTGCTAGCAAGGGTAACTATTCTGTATAAACTCATTTCTATAGGGTATTAGCTTGACTGTGCTGTCATGGAAAGGATAGACTGTGAGTAACAGTCTTAGGCTGTGCTAGAATAGGATAATTAGGCAAATTCTAGGTCTTGCCTTTTGCTAATAGTATCCAAAGTTAACCCCCGTACGTATGTCGGTCTCCTGGGGCCTAGCAATGGTGCAAGAACTCGTTGTATGGACAAGCCCGGGACCTGCGATGTTAATTAAACCCTGGGAAGGCAAGGTCCCATGCCACTAATTTATGCTCTTCCACACTACTGCTGTTGTCTGTCTGCTTATCCACGGCTCCGGGATCTGACAGGCAGCAAGTACTGTGCCATCAGTTAAGAGCACCTGCTGCTCCGTGGGATGTAGGGTCACCAGCCTGCAATGTTCCACTCATTTCGTTGGAAGGGGGAGGGAACTGTTGAAGCCTCAGCCTGAGGCTGTACTGCCAACGACGTACTAGAAGAAGGCAGTCCCTAGAGGACTCCCATATAAAATTACTCAAGAAGTGATTCAACAGCTGGCAGAGAACTAAGAAATAATTCTATTGTTGGGCTGAAGACAATCCTGTATACTGATGGTCACCAAGCATCTATACTTCAAATAGCGCAGGGCCCATCATGCCTATCAGTGACCCCAAACACTTTGAACGGGGAGTTACTGGTGTGTAGTAAAGCTGAGGATACCAGCCAGGATTAAATTACCCCCATCTAAATTGACACTATGCTGCAGATGCGAAAACTTGCAGAAAGAATATAATGCTTACGACAGGCCTGTATGTGGTACAAAATTGGAAAACTATAGCAATAGTACGCAAGTGGGCCGTGCTAATGCACCCTTAACTCGCGGGCAAGTAATCAGAGGATCAACTAATACTCTGTGAAGCTGGAGGGTATGACACTACTAAACAGAGGGGCATGATGGCTGTAGAGACATAGAAGCAGGGATCGAAAAGGATCGCTTCCAAAGTCTGTAATGAACCCATCGCACCCTCCATCGTCAGTGTAACTGACCCATTAAACTCCTGATGACGCTGGCCGAATATCCCATATTTATCTTGGATAAATGATCGAGGGCATGTCATCTGTCCCCTAAATGCCTCACATTGCAGTGGGATGGTTGGACAACTTATAGCAAGATACCCTTGTGGCAGGAAGTTGCACATTAACGTCAAATTCCCACTATGTCAGGCTCTCAAACAGGAGCAAATTGGCGTACAGAGACAATGAATTTGAAAAGTTTCATAACGGCACATCCTACAAATAAACAAACCTGGTGACATTAGGCTTGTGCGCTCGCACCAGTTCCTATGGATTAGAGAGGAAGGTGCCACCGATGTGGGATGGTATTGTAACGCAGTAACAGGTATTGAGGGTTAGCACCGTCACGGCTGACACTCATTCGAAATCGTAATGTGCCTTCCTTATAAATAGCTTGACAATTTCGTAACACACGTACAAGGGAACAATAACCAGGAAAGATATTTCAGCCAGCCAGTATTACCAAACTTAGGCATAATGATAGGTTACCTTAACTGTGCACAGGAAAGCTTACCCATCGCGCTGGAAATGCCACGCAACGTGTTAAATTGGAAGTAACACGAGTGGGCCTCAAGGTACTCAGCCCCAATAATACCATACTCTCATTATACTTACGCTCGAAATCACACATTTATGCGCGTGATGGGCTGTACCCTCACGCACCAATATCTAATACCAGATTAAAAGGAAATCAGTCACAATAACAAGTTTGCGCACATATGGCTTATCCGTTGCACTGTAATATGACATACTTTAACATGAACAAGGCACTCACTTGCGTGTCGAGATACCAAGGCCCAATGATAATAAACACCCTTTGTAAATGTAGGCCCCATGACCACCATTGCGCACGGGAAGGCATATTCCTCCTGCTGCAAATGTCACCACACTTGTAGAACACAATAAAACACCTCTGTATGTGGTCCCTGCGCGACTGCATCAATGCACTCCTAATCACATGCACCGTATACAAATTCAGAGTTGTAGTAAGAGGCTCACGTGCTGAGTCCGGCCTCCGTGTTCGATAAGGAGACACGAGCATAAAATGTACATGTTCCTATTCCATCCTAGCACAACAACACAAAGGCGCACACTAGGTGAAGCAACCTCACGCTGGGGCATAGCAACGGTCCTCACCTTGCCCTCCCCCACCCCAGTCCTGCTCCCCTACCTCCGGCACACACGGCCTCCGCTAGTCTACGTGTGCCAGGTAAGAGCGCACGTCCACTGCTTGAGGCGTCTTGAAGCTGAATAGCTTAATGTGTATTGTTAGCCACGGAATTGGTCAGTTACCGACCTCGGGAGGATGAAGGTGGATTGGACTTGCCGAGATTCAAAACGGTGACCACGAGGTCAGCACCGATTCGTGGAGTGGAAGTAGTCTGCTGACCAACATGCTACAGAACATAAAACATGAGCATAACATGAACTTGTTTTTCAACAGACAAGTGGCTTAGCCTTTAAGTACAGGGAATGGCTTCCAAGCGGCTCAAGCCTACCCACTGCCCTGAGCGGCCCTTTCGTCAGCGGGAACATTGTCGCTGTTGTGAGGGGGGGGGGAGAAGCCGGGCCCTCAACCTAATCTCACGGTAAGGCGACTTCGATGCTGTAGCAGCATCACGCATTCCTAGCGGCCAGACGCGCTGAGGCCGTCGCGTTAGCTCCGGAGAGGGCAAAGAAATTGCGGAATTACCGGGGATAGAACACAAGGCTTCATATGCGAAGCTTGCGCTCTACGTCAGAGCCGCATCTCCAAACTGATCCAATGAATAATGCGCACTGTGCCGATCACCCGCACGCTTTCTCAGCACTACACCAAAGGCTGGACACACAACAGGCCCACAGGGCTCGGCATCCTCACTCACTTGAGCAGAACACCGTAGCCACGCCGGCCAGAGGCCCTGTCTAGCCCACCCTCCCCAGTGAGGGTTGGATTATCTCTAAAGCCACCCCCTGCCCGAACCAATGCCAACGCTGCCAAACGCTTCAACCCGGGAGCGGGGCAGGGGGAAGGACACGAAGGGGGCACTTACCGGCCACGACCGCGGGCTGGCGCCACAGCACGACAGAGGGGCAGCGGCGGAGCCACCTGCCCGCCGGTAGGCTCAGCCCAGTGTAAGACCTGCCAGACACCAGCCTCAGCGGCAAACCCCCGAAAGAGAAGGGGGGGAGCAGGCACGAGGGGGGGGGTTTCACTGGCTCACCCCGGGAGTGCAGCGCGGCAGGCAGCGATCCACCGCAAGGCAACATTTTTGAAGGGAAATAAAGGTGGACTGACCGACCTGCACTTCCTCCCTTTGCTGTTAACCGCAGGGGCGAGTAGGAGGGCAACAGGGTACCCGCGCCCCAGGGAGGTTCGGACCCACGGTTCCAAGGCGGTTTCCGTTAAACACCCACTACTAGAGCGGGCAGCCCCAGAACCTGTACCTCTAAATCCACCGGGACTCGGGGGAAGCAGCATGATGCACAATGCGAATGCCGTAGTGGGGGGGGGGGGGGGGGGACCCGCATACGGACACACAATGAAAGGCTGGGGGAGCAGAGGCATTAGACGTAATCACATCGACCCTGCCCAGCCCCGGGTGAAAGAATGCCACAAATCGTCCCCACAGGGCCCTGGCCAAGACAGTATAATGTGCGCCTTGGTGAAAAACATTTTTCCCCCACATTCGAACGGGGAACACAACCCACGGGCAGTGCCAGTGACCGCATGATGCTAACAGGATCGTTTTTCGACCGAAAGAAAGAGGGGGGGGGGGGGAGGGGCTGCGGGCAGGCCTGGGGAAGCGAAGGTATCCGAATCCTCGGCTGCCTTAACGTAACGTGCACCTGGGCCCCGCCACCGAGACGTTCCCCCAGCCCCACCGGAAGGCTAAAGAGGCAAGCGTAGCCCCTGCGCCGCCATGTGCGAGGAGATAGGACGGGGATCAGACAACTCCGAGTAGCATGGACTGGGGACACAGAATCACGCCGGCCGCAAAATCCCCATGCCACCAAATGGGGCATGGGAACAAAGACCTCACGGGGAACCGGACGTCCCCCCCCCACAGCAGCCCACGCTAATGGGCCGCCTCGCCAGACTCACGACTCCCGCAGAGGGAGCAGGCGGCGGACAAGGTAGGGGGGGGGGATAGGCCAAGGCCTCGCTCACCTCAGTGTTCCCAAAGGAATGTCCCGACGAGAAAAGAGTGTCCCGACGAGCACCGTCGGCGTCCGGGGCGGCAAAGAGGCCCTCCAACGTGGTGCAGCAGCCTAAGTACCCACGGAGGCCCCTCCCCGCCGCCCCTGGACGAGAATAACGACCAGCCACCTCCTCCAACCAGAGGGGAGGAGAGGCTAACATCCTGCTGGGGGCGGGACAGCCCTCCGTGACTAGTGGCCCGCCCTCTCAATGGCCACTGCGTGGCCTCGGGCAGGCGCATTTCCTTTAGTACCGCACTTCGCCTTACTGTAGCATTTCAAGGCCTCGTAGAATTGAAATCCTACACACAGCTGTCCATTGAGACTAAACAGGACTTCATTAAACTTGGCTGTTTCATTATTCTGCATTTTGGGAGACATTTAATTTCACTCAGTAATGCAAGCAGCATTTTACCAGCATTGCCCTGCAGAACAACGCGTCAGCTTTGTGACGTTTACATAATACTTAATACATAGTCCAGAAAACTGCTCACATGCTATAGTCTGTCAAAATACGTTTTAGAAGTTGGTTTCTACGTCCTGTCCTTAAAGTATTGTGATCACGGGGAACCTGTGACATTTTTTAGTCAGTTTTAGTTGTATGCAGGTGCTCGTTGCTGCCTTCCGATTGTGCAAATTAACAAACAGTATAAAGAATTAAGTATCTTTGAAATAAATAGAAAACGATGGCTAGCGTGATCTTTAAGGAAGTGCACATGGAATACATAAGGGAAAAATTATAGTTCATGCACAGAAACTCAACATGCAATAACACCAGAGTGTATGCAAGCAAAAGGCACCACATAGGTATATGAAGCATCCCGGTTTTATTTGGAAACGTGTCTATGTGTATGGAAACTGTGGGTTGTTTTCTAGACATTTGACCACATCTTAGCTTTGTTTTTTTAAGGATGCTGATCCAAGCTTTCTATGGGAAACCGTATATGTCTGTAAATATATACACCGGCATCATCGTCTTAGTTGTATGCAATCTGTAACACAGTGTACATTTGCTAAGTAGTTTGTGGGAGTGAAGGTTACCGGTTTGTTTTTAAATTGTTAATTATATGATGCGCTGTAAGCAGATTATCTTATTTTGGAGTCACCTCATCAGTATCAACTGTCATAATTCCTATGTGAAAAAGTGCTAAGGCAGTGACAGTTGAGGATACGGGAAGCGTGCTGCCAGGTCTTTATCCAGCTTGCTGATGCTGTCAGAGTGATGGGAGGTCCTATTCTTCTTGTGAATGAATGCCTCACTCTGCCGCAATGGTGCTGTCTGTGAGTGATCATCTTGTGTCTTTGCTTTCGCTGGGCTGATTTATTAAAGGTTTTGCCTGTGTAAACTTGTTAAATACTCGCCATGCATTCTGGATCACTTTTGTGTTTTCCTGTTTTTGTGACACAGACTATCCCCGTACTCAAGGTTGAAGATGGTCAAGTACTAACACAAAACACAAAACCTCTCACTTTTTAACTGGTCGAGTTCGAATATTCTTTTGAAAGTGGAAAATACGTATTTACTGTACATTGCTATTGGATTAACTCTGTGGATTTATGTGTATTTAAACATACATTATGGATTCACCAAAGGTTGGTGAACTGTTGTGAGGGTAAACAGTTTCTGCTACTGAAAACACACTTATTTTTCTGTTGCTAGTCGGGCTCGCTCGCCGCAGTGCAGTACGACAATCATTTTTGCGCCACACCACTTTCAAATGTCACCAGCCGCCACTGAAACCCTGGTGAGTGAGGGGACACTAGAAAGAAAAATCATTTTCTTTCTCCAGCTTATTAAAAGCTACTCTAACCCCATTGAGTGTTGTGAGTATTAGTCACTGACAAACCAGGCTCTTGAATCCTTGTTCTCAAGGGTTTTTTTGTTTAACAGACCCTTCCATGTCATGGCCTCCAGCAAGGGGAAGAAGGACCAGAATCAATATGCTGACGAGATCCACAACTGGGGCAAAGGATGGAGCGCCATCGCACACAAGCCCCTCACATAACCATCATGCCGAGGACGCTGCACTGCTCATGGAGCAGTCTTTGATTCTCTGACTCCTGAAGAACCTATCTTCAATCAGAGAAAAGCAAACTCAGGATAGAACTGCGAAAGATGGGACAGAACTGGACCACCCTGGGAGACAATATCCGTGCTAGAAGACACCGAGATGGCCAAAGTGGAGGGGTTAAGCACTTACAACAGGAAGTGCTGCGCCTACATGACCAGCAGGCTGACCGTCAAGGGCACAGGGAGGACCTATAAGAAAGAAAAACATCTTTCCTGCCACAACAATATCAGGATACCGAGAGTCCCAACAGGCGCAGAGGATTCAGACAACATGGGCAACATGAGAGCCCTGTTTCAGCACATCCTGGGCGAAGACAATGAGAAGGTCATTCACAATGATAGGGCTCACAGTACAGGAAATCCAGGAGGCAACAACAACAGAACACCAGGCATCTTGTTGTGTGTTCACAACTTTCAATTGAAGGAGGCGAGTCTCAACAAGGAATGAGACAATCATTCACTTCAATTCTGCGACCACACAGCAGCACTCTTCAAAAACCTCTCTGCTATCACTTCCACCGTCGAAAGGACTTCGGACCTGTTACAAATTCTTCAACAGCAAAGGGGTCTCCAAAGGGTGGGACATCCATTCTGACTCATCTTCCGATGGGACTCTTACTTGCATCAGATAAAGACACTCCCAGAGGCACATCTGGTTCTGCGCCATCACAGAAAATGAGCCACAAGACTCGCCTTGGAAGGCAGGGGAGCACCATCGAGCGAAGAAGGTGTAACGCTCTCCCAAAAGATCTAAGCCTGACCCCAGCATGATAGCCCAAGAAAGAAAGGTGGCCCGGATAAAGTAGTGGAAGAGACTGGCTGCCGATATCAGAAGCCACATACCAGAAACAAGGGGGTGCAGACCTCCAGATCAGAATCCGGCCCTTCTAGTTAGAACGAGTAAGACTGGCGGGGGGGCAGGAGAGTGGGGTAATACCGCACCAGTATGTGGAGACAACACCCTTCCCTGAAACCAAAATGTCCCAAGTTATAGAATTAATGACTCCATAATTTAAGGACTTGTGGACTAAAACAATGTGCTTTTATTGTTAATGTTAGTTTTTTGGGAGGGATAAATCATGTAACATCCCGCTCTTTGGCCTACTATGCCACTTCGATCACATTCACACAAGACGTTCTTTCACCATCAACCACAGAACATGACACCTCTACATACAGACCTTATAGTGCTAAAAGACACGCACAGACATCGACACAATATTCTCCGACATGTGAAGGCTTGCTCATCCTGAACAAATGGATTATACATACTACTCAGCAGCTTGCAAAACCTACGCTCGCATAGACTACTTCCTGGGGACACCATCATTACAATCACTAGTCCAACACATACATATCGACCCCATGGCTCTATCTGACCACTCGCCTATATCCCGGAGAGAGTGAAAGGGAGAAGGGAGAAGGGAGAAGGGAGACCCGATGTTCCTGGAGGTTACACAACAAGGATTCTATGTCAGGACCGGAGGCTTCGGATTATGCTTTTCTTCCTTCGCTATTTATTATTACATCAAAACACAGCAGCCTCAGAAAAGCTTCAACCAATGCTTATATGCAAAAACCAAAGACGCATTCAGAAAACACATTGAAAAAAAGTCCATAGGTAAACCACAACTCCCATGAGTCTTCACAACAGTCCATAATGTAGTCCTTCCACTATGTCCACAAAGGGTAGATAGACAGTCCTCCTTCCATCTTCCTTCTCTTTCTTCGCTGCTCACGCAGCCAGTTAAGTGCTTTTTTCTGTGTCTTATGTTTTTTAAGGATTGTTTTGTTAGACCGTCTGTTTGAGGGACGGGGGTAACGGGGGCTCTGTTGTGCCTTATTTATGCTTGTTTCCCTTGCAGAGCCCTTGGTCGCGGGAGTGGACTCGCTCCTTACGCGACTTTTGTCATTTGGTGGTGCGGTGCTTACAGTGCCCACCAGGGGGTCCTCGCTCATCTCGCTGGCTCCTCCGTGCGCTCTCCTCACTCTGAGGAGCCGCGCTGAGGAGACGGTTGATCCGGAGCTTTGCCCTTGCCACCCCTCTACCTCCGGTTACCGGGTCTGTATTTGGCCTGTCATTTTGCATTAACTACGCCCCTCGGGGTCTGTATTGTGGCTGTGACCGCGTTGAACGCCAGTAGGCGAGAGTGCACCTATCTTATTATACGGCGGTGAATCGCGCATTGGGGGTGGACGGACCCGGTCCCTGTGAGGAGGGTTAGCGCGTTTGAGGGTGGTGCAACCCTGATTGCCAGTACATTTGGCCCAAAACTTCATTGCAGTCTAATTAGTCTGCCCATATTCAGATTGTCTTGACACCCTCGATTGTGGGTAAGGCCTAGGCATTGTTGGTCCCATTCCTCTCTGTTAGGTATGGAGCAGAGTGATTACTACGATGAGGAGCCACACTCCTATTTACAGGATGAAGAGTTTTATCAGGCGGTGGATAGTTCGATATACCACTGCGTGACTGAAGTGGTGGGCCCCATGGAGGACCGCTTTTCAGCGCGCATCGTGGAGGAATGCGCAAAGCTTGCGCAAAGCCATTTGGGGGTACCTACTGGTCTCCCGGGCCCCTCAGGTGAGGGCCCTTCTGCCCCGAAGAAACCCTGCAGGGAGGGGACACGGGAAGGGACGCAGGGGGTGACAGAGGCGCCTTTGAGCGTCTCAGAGACGCTTTTTTGGCTAAGGCGACTGCTGTCCCTCCCACGCCGCTTTCGGGTCCTGAGCCCGCGGTGGATTTGTAGACTGCTCCTCCGTATCCGGGGGCGGATTCACCCTATACAGATGATGATGGGGAGTCGGTGCGCTCTTGGCGTCCCTCGGGCTCGGCCGCCGGATGAGATCAGGCATCCGCGGTCCGCGGCCTGGACGCCGGGTGATGCTGTGGCAAAGTTCGTAACAGGTCGTCTGTGCAAGCCATTAGAAAAGGAGGCTAGGGGGTGCCTGAGAGGGGAGTGTCCGAGGCCCACGCTAGAGGGTAAGGTGGCCTTGACACCAGAGTTGGACGCAAAAATGGACACCTTCCAGGCAAAGTTTATGAAGGACCCGCGCAAGGTCATTGACCGCTCTTGGCAGTCATGCCAAGATAAATTGTTGGACGCTGTTGGGCCGGCCACGAAGATCCTCGACATGGCGGAAGAGGCTAAGGCCACAGGCACGGTTATTTCCCTCGAGGTCTTGTCGAACTGGGCACAGCGGGTAATAATCTTCCTAGGGAAGGCCAACTGCGCCCTGTCGACTGAGCGTAGGAGGTCACTGCTCATTAAGCTGGATCCAAAGTTGGGAGATTTAGCTTCTTCGGAAGCGGGAGCAGTGGCCCAGGGTGGTCTCTTCGGTGAGCCATTCATTAAAGAGCTGGGAAAATTTGTGTCCACATTTACATCGTTGGATAAAGCACAGTCCAGCATCAAGCGTGTTTTCCAGCAACGTTTCTCCCAAGGGGCCGGTCGTGGTAGGGGCCGCTCGACCGGCCGTGGCGGACAGAATGCAGGTAAAAGAGGGCAAGGCTCCGGCAGAGGCCAATACCAGACCTCAGCCAACTTTAACAACTCCTACCCCACGAGAGGGCAACGCTTCGGCGGTCGGGGTTACCGCAAGAATTCTGGACCCAACAATTCCAACGGTGAGTGTCATTCCTTCAGACCAAGTTCTCATGGGGGGGTCGGCTCGCCTCTTTTTACGAGGAGTGGGCGTCCCTTACAGCAGACGCTTGGGTTTTACAGACCGTGCGCAGTTTCCACATAGAGTTTTACGATCCGCCCGTCCAGGCGGGTTTCCCGCAGCCGATAGTATTTTCCGAGTCCGACGCGCGCTTGATAGACGGAGAGGTCTCAGAGTTGCTTCGCAAGGGAGCCATCTGTCAATCAACGCGCCATCCCTCGGGGTTCCTCAGCAATATTTTCCTGGTGGACAAGACGGATGGAGGCAAACGTCCGGTGATCAACCTCAAGGAGTTCAATGGTTGGTTGGTCTACCGGCATTTCAAGATGGAAGGGATTCACCTCCTGCGGGATGTACTCCTTCCTCGGGATTGGATGGTGAGATTGGACCTCAAAGATGCTTATTTGGTGGTTCCCATTCATCGCCCTCACCGTCGGATCCTACAGTTTTCCTGGAAGGACAGGGTGTTCGAGTTTGCCGCCCTTCCATTCGGGCTTTCCTCGGCCCCTTGGTGCTTCACAAAGGTGTTGCACCCGGTGGTGGAATACCTGCGAGGGCAGGGTATTCGGATGATTGTCTACTTAGAAGACATCCTCCTGATGGCCCAGTGGTCTTGAACTCGCAACTCCAGCAAGCGGTTTTGCTTCTCCAGAGTCTGGGGTTTGTCATCAACGGTTCCAAGTCGGTCCTGGTTCCGTGTCAGAAGCTTACCTTTCTGGGGTTTGTCATAGATTCCATCGAAGCTTCGCTCAGTCTCCCCTCACGGAAGATAGCAAAGATCCGCCATACGTTGCAACAGACGATTTCGAAGGACCGGACCTCTCTGCGACAGGTTGCCAGGGTGGTAGGACTGCTGTCGTCCTCCATCCAAGCGATTTTCCCGGGGCCGTTACATTACAGAGCGCTCTAGTGGCTCAAGGCCCAACATCTTCGGAGAGGCATGTCCTACGACCAAATGGTTCCCCTCTCGGCAGAGGTGAAGGAGAAAATGTCGTGGTGGCTGTCACACATGGAAGCGTGGAATGGTCGGGCGATCTTCGGGTCGGTCCCGGATCTGTTGATAGAGTCCGACGCCAGCAGGTCGGGTTGGGGGGCCCGTTGCGGGGATTGCTCCACCGGCGGCGTTTGGTCCTTCGACGAACAACAGTTGCATATCAACTGTTTGGAGCTCCTGGCGGGGTCGTTCGCAGTACGCTGCTGGACCAAGGACTCGGCGACGTCCTGCGTCCTCCTCAAGATGGACAATGTCTCGGTGGTTCGATACGTCAACCATCTGGGAGGCCCGCGCTCCCGTGCTCTGGCGAATTTAGCGAAGGAGTTCTGGGACTAGTGCCTAACGCATCACATATCTGTGACGGTTGAATACTTACCGGGTCATTCCAATCAGGTAGCGGATTGGCACTCCAGACATCTGAGGGATGCCAGTCAGTGGATGTTGGACACTTCAATTTTCCAGTGGCTGAACGAACGTTGGGGTCCGTTTTCAGTGGACCTGTTTGCGTCTCGACTGGACCACCAGCTGCCACGGTTTTTCAGTTGGAGACCAGATCCGCTAGCGGAGGCCACGGACGCCTTTCTTCAGGATTGGAGTCAGGAGAAGCCTTTTGAGTTTCCCCCTTTCTCGATGGTGGTGCGGACGGCGACCCAGGTTAGCAGTCAGGAGGTGGAGTTGGTGTTGATTACACTACTTTGGAGGTCTCAAGTTTGGTTTCCGGTTCTTCTGGAACTTTCTTGGGATTTTCCAATCTTACTCCCCCAGTTTCATCACCTCCTGCTCAATCCAGATCGGGAGCCGCATCCTCTTATCGTTCAAGGCTCTCTCCGCCTCATGGCATGAAGGCTTTCAGGCGACGCTGGTCGCTCCCAGGCCTTTCGAGATCAGCTGAAGGCTTGCTATCCAAAGTCTGGGCGGATAGCACAGCGAAGCGCTACAAATCCGCTTGGATTAAGTGGATGCGTTGGTGTCTTCGAAGGGACCTGGATCCCATGGTCGCAGGAATTATTCCAATCTTAAATTTCCTAGCCGAATTGACGTCTAAGGGCTTGGCATATAGAACGTTTAACGCAATGCATTCAGCAATTTCAGCGGGCCACCATCCGGTGGAGGGTTCTCCAGTGGGGGAACACCCTTTTGTTTGCAGACTCTTGCGGGGTATTAGTCTTTCGTTGCCTCCGGAGCCTCGGTATTCTGTCTTTTGGGACGTTAATGTGGTCTTGAACCTGTTCTTGTCCTGGCAGGCTAACGCTTATTTATCTCTGAAACAGCTTTCGGCTAAGTTGGCTATGTTGTTGTGTTTGGTTTCTTGCCGAAGAGTGTCAGACGTCCGTGCTTTGGATGTTTCGGCTCGAGTTTTTTCCCCAGAGAGGGTGACTTTTACGGTGGGACGCCGCACGAAGTCCGTGTCACGAACTATTTCGTACCCGGCCTTTGTGGATGTTCCCAAATTGTGTGTTGTTCAATGCTTGAAAGCTTACGAGGACATGACTTTAGATATTCGCCCTCCGGGCGAGCAACAATTGCTAATTGCCCTGCGAAAACAGCACAGAGCAGTCTCCTCCCCCACCATTGCCAGGTGGGTGCGTTGGGTCATGCAGGAAGCAGGCATTGACACGAAACGTTTCGGAGCTCACTCTGCCAGGGGAGCCATGGCTTCTAAGGCTTTCTCCGTGGGAGCTTGTTTTGAAGATCTACTGCGTGCAGCAGATTGGTCCTCAGACTCCACGTTTAAGAGGTTTTACTTTAAGCCAGTGGTGGATCTTGCTCAGTTATTGGTGAGTAAGCTTTGAACTAGCATAATCCGAAGCCTCCGGTCCTGACATAGAATCGAAATTTGCCTAGCTTACGTAACGGTTAGTTTCAATTCTATTAAGGACACGGAGGCGAGGATTATCCCACCCAGGAGTTCGTGGATTGAGAACCCACCCGTATGGCTGTAAGTAAATGGTTTACATTCTTGTACATGTATCATGCCAGTGTTGTGGCTGTTCCTATGTTGCATGCTGTCAGTGTAGTTGTTGTACTACGCTCACGGTTTTTCCACTAGGAAATAACGGTTCCAAGCAGGACCAGTGAGGAAAGTGCGTAACCTGCGTGAAGAAAGAGGAGGAAGATGGAAGGAGGACTGTCTATCTACCCTTTGTGGACATAGTGGAAGGACTACATTATGGACTGTTGTGAAGACTCATGGGAGTTGTGGTTTACCTATGGACTTTTTCAATGTGTTTTCTGAATGCTTCTTTGGTTTTTGCATACAAGCATTGGTTGAAGCTTTTCTGAGGCTGCAGTGTTTTGATGTAATAATAAATAGCGAAGGAAGAAAAGCATAATCCTCGCCTCCGTGTCCTTAATAGAATTGAAATTTACCGTTACGTAAGCTAGGCAAATTTCGATTCTTCAACACCCTACACATGTCCAAACAATCACGACAGACTTGTAGACTAAGAGCAAAGTCAACAACAGTCTGGTGGTGGGGGTGGCAACCATATGGGAGGCACTAAAGAGAGTGAGAAGGAGAAAACTGATTGCGATATCTGCCAATGACAGTCACCTGCGGCAAGACAACGGAGCGCAACTAGAAGGTGAATTTAAAGAATACGAAAACATACACAAATGTACTCAGCCCCCCCCTCCCACCCCCCACAACTATGGAGAGCCCTAGACTAGGCCTGAACATAACTCATACGATTAGACCTGGATATGACAGAATTCACCGCCTTACGTCTTATACATACATTTTGCCTGAGGGGCAATAAGTGCGGGAAAAATGCTAGTGCATAGCCTCCATACCAAAATATGGACAGGACATAATTTATAATATAATGGATCAAGACGGGATGGATATTACAGGGAATGATCGGTAAGTGCAGACATTCCAGGGTTAATATTCGCAACTTTACAATAGACAAGTATCTGGCTCTGGGGACTTATCAGCATATCTAGAGGGGGCGCAGGTAACAAGACTCACAAGTGCAAATGAAATCGCTGGAGAAACCCATTGAACTTTTTTTTTTTAAACATATTTTATTGAAGAAAAGCATTACAGCACATAATTAGACAGAGCACCGCCCCCTACTGAATTGTGACAAAATAGGGCGCAAATCTGCAAGAAAATCAAGCCAAATATTACACCATCATACATCGCCTTTGGGGGCAACGCAAGATGCATTAATCAGACATCTAATCCAATAGTACTGCTACTATACATCTCTTCACAATTGAATTTTAAGGAAACATTTAACACATACATGCATAACATTACATTTATTAGATTCAACCTAGTTTCTCTGTATGCAGCTGCTTTAGGAACCAAAATAAAAGGGGTACTTTCCTAGCCAATAATGTGTCCTGGCAGCATTGCCCATCTTAAACGCTGGAAAATTTATCAGAGCATTTCCCTTGAGGCCACCGCTCCAAAGACGCAGGGCTCTGGGCTCCAGAGACCACTGCCACAGCAATGTAGGAAGCGCAAACGGGCATAGAGCTTATTATAGAAACAGACCACACCGCCAGAGAGCAAAGTCAAACGAGCCAATTAACCAACGCACCCCCACCCACCACCCCTCCCCAGATTGCGCCGACAACCACTGAGTACAAATCATAGACTACCAAAGAATCACCCATTGAAAACAACACACACACATAGAGGAGAAGCAGCAACTTAGTCTCCCCCCTGGACCCACACCACCCGGGAGCACCCGTGCCAATAAGGGCCCAGCCCTAAATTCAGCCCCTCTCACATCAATCCCCAGGGGGATCATCAGATTCACCCGGGGGGTCCAGCCACAACCCTCTATAGTCCTCCCACCTCTTCCATATTTAATTATGCTTCCGTGGACAGCCTCGGGCGACAAAGATGGGTTGTTCTAACCCCATGTTAAAATCGAGACCATTCCTCCAGGCAGAGAGCGGGGGGCCCCGATCATTGTTCCAGCCCCTGGCGTTATATTGTTTTGCCAGGGTGAGCCCTAGGATCAGCAGATGCCGTTTATAGGCGTTGCCACCGATCCCATCCATCACGTGGAGAATAGCCAATTGCGAGGTGTGCTGGAGCGTCCACCCCAACACCTCTGACAAGCATGCGAAAACCCCCCGCCAGAATCGGTCCAACGCGGTGCAGGACCATACCGTATGAAGAAAGGTGCCCTCCTCCTGGCCGCATCGAAGGCATTCCGGGGAAGCGATCAGACCCGCACGCCACAACCGGACCCAGGTAATGTAGACGCGATGCAAATTTAAATTGAATGAGCCACAAGCGCATGGCTATCGTGGCAATCCGGGGGCCGCCAAGGCCTCCCTCCAAAAACCCATTGAACTTTCATAGGTTATCTAAACAATCGCACTCAGTCTCTGAAGTCACCGAGATCATATGGATTTATTTTGTTTTTATACAAGATGTTCTGTTATAGACTAGCTCCTATCCTCACTAGACTTAAATTATTTCACTGTATGTAGGACGCAATAAACAATCAATGCTCAACGCCTCATTCACGGTACTGCTTAACCCAGGGAAAATGCACAACTTTTGCAGTTCATACATACCCCATCTCACTACTCAACATAGATGCAAAATTATTCACTAGTGTAGTGGCCTTCCGTCTCAATCAATACTTGCCATATCTAACCAATCCTGATCAAATAGGCTTCATAATTTTGATTTAGAAATTTATATAGCGCACGATTGCCCAAAGGCGTCTAGGCGCTGCAGGGTAAGTGGCCAGAAAACAGAAAGAGTGAATTTAGTTAGCGAACAGCCAGGTTTTTAGTGCTTTTCTAAAGGAAAACAACGTTGGGCTGTTCTTTAAGTCCGTCGGGAGGGAGTGCCATAATTTCACTGTGCCCAGGACAAAGCTTCTTCCTCCCCAAGTGCCTTGTTGAACCCGGGTGTTTGGGGGAGTTTGTGCTGCGATGATCTTAGATTTCATACCAGGTAAGGTGTTGTTTCAGGTACTGAGGACCATTCCCGTGTAAAACCTTGAAAGCTAGACATAAGGATTTAAAGTCTATCATTTATTTCACTGGGAGCCAGTGCAGCTTTCTTAATCCCAGGGAAATTGACTGGTATTTCGGAATGTCCAGCAGCAATCTAGCAGCTGCATTCTGCACACGTTGTAGTTTGAGCATATGCTGTTTTTGTAAGCCCATCTAAAGGGCATTACCATAATCGAGTCTAGCCAGGGCTAGAACTGTCACAAGTGTTTTTACTGGCTTTGGAGGATTAAAAGACAGAACTTTCCTAATTGTCTTTAGAGTCAGAAAGACTGTAGATGCAACCTTATTGATGTGATGTTGAACGGTCAGGTTATTATCTAAGATGATGCGCACATTTTTCACCTTCTTGACAGGGACCAGGAAATCACACAGGCCGGCTGGCCACCACTTATGAGTTCAAAAGGATGTGTCGGAACCCAGCTGGAGTACCTCAGTTTTACCCCTGTTCAGCTTCAGACAGTTCGATCTCATCCACTGATTCACAAGGGACATACATCGGTCAAAAGGGTAAGCTGTTTCCTCCAAATTACTGGAGATGGACACCACCAACTGAGTATCGTCCACGTAGGAAATCACGGAGAAGCAAAACTGCCTAATTATATCAGCCAGGGGCGGTCACATATATGTTAAATAACGTGGGCTCAATGAAGAGCCCCGAGATACCCCACATGGAAGCATGAACTGCTCTGAGAAGGAAGTTCCGAGTTAAACATACTGAAACCTATTGTTCGAATAGGATTTAATCAGTTTGAGGGCAGAATCCTTAACCCCAGCCTCTGTGAGCCTTCTGATCAGTATATCATGATTTACGGTGTCAAAAAACGCAGATAAATCCAAAAGTATCACAGCGGCCTTGGCACCCGAGTCCAGTATTGCTCTGAGCTCATCTGCTGCCATGACTAAGGCTGTTTTCATGCTATGCCCTTTTCAGAAACCATATTGCGAGGGATCTAGCAGATCCGCCGATGATATGAAACCTGTTAATTGAATGTTTAGAATTTTTACCAGGACCTTAGCAGGAAACGGTATCCTGGCGATTGGGCTGCAACTGCTGGTGTCACTAGGATCCAATTGGTTTTTTTTTGTGGTTTTTTTTAAAGAGCTAGGATTGAGACGGTCTTCCAAGAATCGGGAAAGATATCGGAGCTAATAATCTCCTTGAAAAGTATACAGAATTGATCACTGATGAGATCAGGTGCCAACGGAAATATTTGGGGGGTGGGGGGGGGCAAGGGACTGAAGGTGCTCCGGACTTTGATGTTCTGACCACCATGGATATCGGTTCTATGTTTCGTGGGTCAAAGGACACCAATAAAATTGTCGGATGTGACGAGTATATCGGCTGATGTATTGCCTATATAATCGGTGACCTAAACGGTCTACACCTTATCCTTGAAGAACCGTGCAAGTAAGTTGCAAAATTCCACACTACAGTCCATTGGTTGTTTCTGGTATTTTAACTAGCCTTTTTAAGGTTGCAAAGAGTACTTTGCTAGAGTTACTAGCCTTCAGAATTTTCTTTGAGAAATACTAGCTTTTTTTTTCGCAATTATCATTTTCTTGTAGTTAGTGTCTGTTCATATAAGATTTTATCCGCTGCACTGCACTGCCTTCTCCACCATCTCTGACTTTCTACATAGCTGTTTCTGTGCTTTCAGTGCAGCACAGAACCAAGGTTCAGAGGTTTTTTTCCCGCTAAGTGGAGAAGTTTATTTCCGGGTCTAACATGTCTGTTGCTGCTTTGATTCAATTGGTAAATCTACCGGTTGCCAGATTCACATCTGTAGTTAAGTCAGGCTTTGAGTTTGACAGAGCTGATTGCAGTAACTGGGGGTCAATGTTCCTCCAGTCGCGCCCTTTTAGTGCTCTATATGGATTATGGGGATGCGGTACATGATGTGTGGTGGTTACTGGGAACAATATGGCTTTATGATCTGACTAAGTGATTGGCAAAACCTCACGAATTTTCAAACCAGGATGAGAAGTGAAAATGCTGTGTAATGTGTGACCCGCGTCGTGTGTGGAGTGCTTGACAATCTGTCTGAACGAGCATCCTGTCTCCTTAATGATGAACGAGAAACTGGCCACCATGTCCACCAACGAGGCTGTGTTTGGATCTTCTCATTTTTCAATGTGGTAGTTCTACCAAAATCAAAAAGTCCTCTGTATCGATGCTAGATTCGATAACAGGGCTGATGGCTTCCGCAAAACGGTTAATTGCGCCAGGTCTGTAAAGCAACTGCCCTTTGAAATTATAATTTTAGCTTAGGGTGATTCTAAAGGAAAACAGTTCACAGTCTGGACAACTTCCTGTTGGGAAACCCTTGACTGTCAAAGTATGCTTGAGAATAATTGCTAGTCTCCCACCCAGTTTATGTGGATCACTTATGATAATTGTAAAATCTGTAGGAACTGTGAAAGACAGATCAGGGTCGGAAGCACTATCCGCCCAGGTTTCGGTGATAAAAGCCATGTCTATCTTGTGAGAAGTCATCATTTCTGCGAATTCTCGATTATGTTTTAACAAGGGACCTTGCGTTGATAAACATACCCAGGAAAGTCATGGGTAAGGGTGATTGTCGGGGTTTACCTGCTTGACACTAGTACAGGCTCTTATTTTCCTGAACTGCAATTTTAATGAGCAGTGATTGCATACTTTGGGCTCGTTTGATAAATACTCAATAGAACCTGTGGGGACAATACCAAAAGTATCTTACACACAACTTAGACTGGTGTATGTTTAGGGAAAAAACTGTTTATCTTGCGAGGGGGGCGCCCCAAAAAATGGGCATTGGTACGGGGACGCTGGAATCGTTACAGAGGTGAGACTTGTGTACCACCCAGAACTGTTAAATTTGATGTCCCCATGATGTCCCTAATCATGTATTTATTTATTCTTCTCTTACCCCCGGATGAGATACTGGTTGTATGGCATTATCTCTGTGCTGTGATTTTTTGCTGACACTTTGTTTATTAAAAAGAACTGGAAAAAAAAAAGTATCTTACATGTCATTGATAAAGTTCGGAGGTCTCAGTGCGAAGCCCTGCTACTCTCGATAGATTCCAATAAGGCATTTGCTCGGGTACACTGGACATATCTTCTGGGCACCATGAGACTCTTTGCAGGTTGGATATCTAGCAGATATAGCTCCAGTAGGTCCTTTATGAGAGTGAACGGGGAGAATTCACGTCCCTTCCCTATATGCAGGGGGACGCGCCAAGGCTGCCCACTAGAACTACTCCTCTTTGCTTTACACATGGAGCCCATGGCACAGAGTGTCCGAACAGATCAGCAGATCACCGGTGTAAAATTCGGAGGGAGTGGGGGTACACTATCAGCCTCTACATGGATGATGTGATAGTGGCCCTCTCGGACCCTATTACATCCCTCACGGCACGAGTTGAGGAATTGAAGACCTTTTGGAAAGTCTCTCAGTTCAAGGTTAACCTTTCCAAGTCCTAAATAATGAAGCTCAAGGTGGCATTCCCTCATCTGGACTTGTTGAAAGCTCAATACTCGATTACCTGATCCACTCACCCCTCTAATACTTGAGAATTCAACGCACTTCTTCAGAAGATGAGAATTCAATGCACTCCTTCAGAAGACAACAGTGGGGGTAAACTATACCCGACTGGAAGTGAAAACTGAATAAAGTTCATGGTATCGCTTCCGCCACTTGTGGATGGGGCACATAGCGACGACCAAAATGACTACTCTCCCCCAAAATTCTACATACTCTTTTAAAATCCTACCCCTAATGCCTCCCCGAAACATGCAACAAACTCTACAACAGGAATATTAATAACTATGTATAGCAAGAAGGGAGTCCCTATGTTCCACGAATGTGGGAGTATTTATGTCAGTACCACTCTTTTAGAAGCACACAAAACCCACATATGTATCATCAACAGTTACTTCAAAAATGCAAATACACCGTTATATAAAATTAAACCTGTTTGTACAGTTTATTAAAAATATCATATTTTCTTTAGCACATTAGTGCTCACAGTATTAAAAAATTGAAACAAAAAAGAACACATTTGATAGAAGAGCAAAAATAATAATATTACAATTACTAACAACAATTGTTGGTTTACACCAATTAGAAAAACAGCAATAATTATTGCACATAGGTCAAATTAAAAAACAACAGTAGTTGTTGCACACAAGTCACATGGGTCAGTTAAAAAGCAGCAATAGTTGTTGCACACAAGTCGACGCAGCGTTTCGGTTTTAGTTTTACACCTTCATCAGGACAGTTTTCTTGTGATTATCAAGAAAGAGAATAGCCAGGAGTCCTCTTTACTCAATTCGAGGTAGTCAGTTGTCTCGGGCCATTCAAATTTTACACTTGTATCAATTCAAAGTGTAAGGAGATCTTTGTTTTATTATATACAATCCTAACATCTGAGGGTCGAGGGAGCCACCGTTTTATTTTCTTCGGAGTTTCTTTGAGAGATGGATGTTCATTTAGGAGTAGAAGAACATAAGAATGGATGCTCTTGACAACAGCTTTATCAATTGCAGTGTTCGTCACTGAACAGTCGTCCGTTTAAAAATACTTTTACATCCGTGTTTCATCCGGATCTTCTGTGTACAGGTCGGCCTCCCTGCTCCTCTCGACACCCTCGTAAACGAACACTGCAATTGATAAAGCTGTTGTCAAGAGCATCCATTCTTATGTTCTTCTACTCCTAAATGAACATCCATCTCTCAAAGAAACTCCGAAGAAAATAAAACGGTGGCTCCCTCGACCCTCAGATGTTAGGATTGTATATAATAAAACAAAGATCTCCTTACACTTTGAATTGATACAAGTGTAAAATTTGAATGGCCCGAGACAACTGACTACCTCGAATTGAGTAAAGAGGACTCCTGGCTATTCTCTTTCTTGATAATCACAAGAAAACTGTCCTGATGAAGGTGTAAAACTAAAACCGAAACGCTGCGTCGACTTGTGTGCAACAACTATTGCTGCTTTTTAACTGACCCATGTGACTTGTGTGCAACAACTACTGTTGTTTTTTAATTTGACCTATGTGCAATAATTATTGCTGTTTTTCTAATTGGTGTAAACCAACAATTGTTGTTAGTAATTGTAATATTATTATTTTTGCTCTTCTATCAAATGTGTTCTTTTTTGTTTCAATTTTTTAATACTGTGAGCACTAATGTGCTAAAGAAAATATGATATTTTTAATAAACTGTACAAACAGGTTTAATTTTATATAACGGTGTATTTGCATTTTTGAAGTAACTGTTGATGATACATATGTGGGTTTTGTGTGCTTCTAAAAGAGTGGTACTGACATAAATACTCCCACATTCGTGGAACATAGGGACTCCCTTCTTGCTTTGCTAATTCTCCTTGTCCCTAAACTGGAACTATAAGGAGACCTCCCTTTCATTCTTGGACTTAATAACTATGTATGGCATAGAAAATGACGACATGGCATGGCAGCTTACATAAAGCTCCAAATCTAAAGGGGTCTTTGGGATACCCAATATCACATGCCATTACCAGGCCACACAACTTTACTTCCTCATAAAGTGAGGCACCTGAATCAGTGAACCAATGGTGCTTTATGGATGAGGTTATAGAGGGGACTCGCAAAAGGAAGGTCCTTTGGTTGCCGCGATGTAGCAGGTCATGGTTACTGAACTCCTCACCGATTACAGGGGTCACACTAAAAGAGTGGAATAAGTGGCAGTGCGTAACAGATTGACGACCCACCCTTCACTCCTGGCCCCAGCCTTCACTAACTCAGACTTCTCTCCAGGTGTAGGACGACCAATTCAAGTGCTGGCAAATGGCACAATGCCGACGGATTGGGGACCTCTTTGACACTGAGGGGGTCATTCCTTTTAACACACTGAAAAAAATAATTTAATAAATACCCATGTTCGGCATTGGATGTCCTACTCTACTGTCAGACCACATACCTGCCGCTCACTGATGCCATATCTCGAAATGGTTCCTGCTAAATGACAAGGAGGCCCACTTGATCTCTGAACTGTACTCTCTCCTGAGCCAGTTCCCTCCCCAGTCAAAGAGTCCAACAAATTGTGCTGGGAGGTAAAGATAGGGAGAACTCTCACGCATAAAGACAGGAGGTCACGCATAAAGACAAGAGGACATATGTTATCAAGCACACTACACAGCATGCAACGTGGAGAGCACTGAATTAGCAGTAAAGATGGTCACTTACTGGTACTGGATGCCCGCCAGAAAACAGAAATGGACTCTAGAATGCAGTAAAGTTTGATGGATGGGATGTGCGGGTCCTGGCACATTGGTACACGTATAGTGGAACTGCCCCAGACTGGTTCAGTTTTGGGAATAGATTCTTAGGGAAATTGACACTACTATACCTGGCAGATATTGGCAGCCATCGGCAACCCCAGTACACGGCCTATCCCTGCTGACGAGGGGTGATACCCCGAAACACGTGTCCAGGGATGGCGAAAACAGCGAAGATAGCAGAAGATCGAAAGATGATGCATCGCGAACACTTTACTACATTGACCAGAGTCCTTAGGGGCGACACCGCCGGTGTGTAAGTAGTGTGCGACCCCACCCCCATTTGTAACTTTAAAGCTCCCATGAGCAGTGGGCTGACGAGCCTGGGATCCCGCGCCTGAGTGGTACTATACCTGGCAGATATTGGCAGCCATCGGCAACCCCAGTACACGGCCTATCCCTGCTGACGAGGGGTGATACCCCGAAACACGTGTCCAGGGATGGCGAAGACAGCAGAAGATCGAAAGATGATGCATCACGAACACTTTACTACATTGACCAGAGTCCTTAGGGGCAACACCGCCGGTGTGTGAGTAGTGTGCGACCCCCACCCCCATTGGGAAATTGACACTACCTTTCATATACAGCTTCCTTGCTTCCCCACATGTGATTCTGGGGCTGTCTAATCGATTCACATACCCTCTAAAATCATAAAAGGGCTGACAAATAGCACTGTCACTGAGTGCAGCTCATCAAAAGATCCTTGCATTAAGGGGTTCAGACAGGCTCCCAGACTATACATCATGGGTATGGAACAGTTGATGTTAACAGTCTAATACAAACTAGATGCATACCAGGTGCTGTAGGCCCTTCTCATACACCTGCTGACAGAGGAGTTCACCAAACTGCAATGCCTCAAATATCTTACCCTACTTCACCTGACACCCGCCGCCAAGGAAGCAGGAGCGGCCCAACCGGAGGAGTCGTCGCTGGCAAGCGAGGGTACACTAGAAGGGACACACACTCATGGCTGAGTGGCTGTGTTGCTGTAGATGTAATTCGGGGGGCACGGTGGGGTGGGGGCCAGTGAGGGTTTATATTTGGTAACTTTGACAGCAGGCCTCTGGGTTGTAGGCAATTCTGGAGTAAGTATTTTCTGTGAATCTAAACCAATATATTCATCAATTATAAATTGGAATTGGTCATATCCTTTTGAATGTATTTTGAAATGCTGTTTTCAATCTTCTTTTTAGGGACACATTGCCTGACATACTTTGAGGTCAACATCCTCCTGATTCACCTAAGATTTGAGCATGCTTTTGTAATGCAGATTTCCTAGGGCCCTGCGCGGCCACAGTTTTTAGTAGCAGAGTATAGCTAGCAGGGATAAGATACTCTGTTGACACGATTTTGTCTCCAAAATTTATTTTTGTCCCTATTCCTAAGAGTCCAAATTGGAGTATTTGTTGAGCCCCAGTGCTGTTCCTGAGCAAAAGGATTGTGAGAATTAGTAGGGTAGAATGTTTCTTGATAGAGTGTGTTTTGGTGTGCTAATATTGCATTGTGGGATTTGTAGTAGAGAATACCGATGTGTGTTGATTCATGACTTGTAGACTGCGCATGATATCTCTGGTTTCACTTTGCTGATTTTTAGTTCAGTTGCTGGTTTGAATAATATGATCTTGATGTATTTGTGAAGTTTGTTGAAAAGTTTTAAAGAAATGTATTGGTTGATTAAGGCAATTGGTTCATCGTAATCTAGGATATCCGGATATTGTTGAACTTGTCTTCAAAGATTGTCATTTGCGAGGGACTGCATTCACACCAATTGAGGATTTTCCTAAATTAACCAAAGTTGTCATACAGAGTTTAATCTAGATTGGTGTCATTTGCTTGTTTGTGCACAGGTGTAAGTTAATGTGCCAATCAGATTTGGACCAACGTTGGACGAGAATTTGACTTGCAGTGATTTGCACGATTGTTTAATTTATCCTTTGGTTTCATCTATGTTTGGTTACATTGTGCAGGCAAGATTATATTGGTTTATTTGTGTCTGTTTGGTGGCTAATGGCATTTATGTTAATTTCGAATTCACAAATTAGTTGTGCTGCATTTTAACTGACACTGGAAGCCAGGCTACAACAGCGGAGACGTTATCATGAGGCATGCTGTCATAGGTTGGTTACTGCTGTAGCTGTGCTGTGTTTGGTTGACCTTTTCCGTAGCCACACTGAGATTGGTTGATAGCTTGTCTGTTTATTTATTTAGAAAGTGTTTGGGTTTATTTAGCATGAAAATATGGGTGCTGATTTGAAAGAGTGCAAAGCTCCTAGTATATTGGTTAAGGAGGATGAGAAGATGCCTATTGATGGTTCTCCTGTATTCAAAATGTTGACGGACTTTGAACTTTAAACATGTGTGTGGTTAAAGGGCTAGCATGAGTTTATTTCTGTTGACAAAGAAATGCAATTTCCTTTAGAGGTTACCTTAAATACTAGAAAGCTTGATTTTCGGAGACGTGCAATATGTGACAGAAAGCCGTAACCTAGACCTCCACAATTTAAGGCACTAAATGAATTGGATTGGTTGGCCATAAATATATAGAAAAGGAAGATGAAGAACCAATTTAAAAATTCTATGGAGGCATTGGTTAAACTCCAAATGGAGGATTCAGAAAAAGGCATGGAGAGAAAACAGTGCATGGGATGAGAGTTTTTCCAACCAATAATTGATGTATGAGACAAAAAGAAAACTGATGAATCTAAAGCCAAAAATGAAAGCAAAATGAGGAATCTTATTTAGAGGATGATTAGGGCGATTTCTTAAATTACCGGTTGAATTTTAGACATCCTCCTTATACTATTTGTAGGAGCAGGGATGAAGCTCAGGGTGTTACGTGACCCGACAGGACCAGTATTCTGTAAAAGGTAAGACTGCTTGTCAGGTGGCAACACCCCTGATGGCCACCAGTTAAATAGAGAAGTATCTCAGGAAACAACAGGCCTCGACTACAAAAATTATGTTTTTTTCAGAATAAATGTCCAAAAATGTCTGAAGAGTTCTTTGTATATTGGTTTTCATTTGAGGACATCATTTATTTGAGGACAACATGAAACACCCGACACGTGTTTCGCCCCAAGTTGCTGGCAAGCCTTGGGCTTCTCAAGGCAAAAATGTCAGAGGGAACAGCATTCCAGTCATAATCGTAGCTCTAAACTTAAAGTGAAAGTCCCTGCAGTCAACCATTTAAAGATACGAATAACTTCAGATATTTTTGGACATTTATTCCTGAAAAAAATCATAATTTTCTTAGGCACGGCCTGTCATTTCCTGAACTAATCCTCCCTATACTGATGGTGTACAAATGCATAGATTGCTGGTACCCGATATGGGTTCAAGTACACAAGAGATAACAGCACTTGGTACTGCAAGTACAAGTACTCTGCCTAAGAGTGCATTGTCATACAATTCGAATGAATGAAATATTTGATTGAAGAAGCAAAGGAGGCAGATAATCTTGAAGAATGAGCAGAAGAATTTGAAGTGGATTAACACAAAAATAAAAGTTTGAATAAAAATTACAAAATGGAATTAAATAAAGCAGAAACAGCAAAAATTGGTTAAATGACTGAAAATTCATTAAAAAAAAGTTAATCAAGGCGGGCCTTTACATTTGTAGTAATGAGTGACTTATGTAACAGTGAAATGTGTTGCTATAATGATTCTGTATGTTCAAGATTGCCTTATTCGGTCATAACATTAAAAATTAATAATTTTTTTTTTTTTTTTTAAAGTTAATCAATATAAAAGGATGGACAGACCTGAGGAAATACAGGGAAACATGAAATAAGAAAGCGGATTCTAAAAAGAAGAATATTGACACAGGAAAGAAAGCAAATTTGGTCATGAGTGAACCTGGAATCGAAGGTAAAATTTCATTTATATTAAGTACATGGAGAGAATTATGTGCATATTCCTTGGACTATGTACAATCTTGATGTTTTTGCAACAATCTTTTCCTGAAACAGAGAGCAACCTGATAAATGGTATAAAGAGGTTCACAAGTTAGTGATAATTTCAAAGGTGCTTCGAGTTGATTTGGATACATTGTTTGAAGTTGGTGTTCCCAAAAATGTGTGGGCAGAATGCAGTCACATGACCAACACAAGAATCGTCAAGGGGTCCACCCAATAATGCTCCAGCTGATTTGGTTATGGACAATATAAGGAAGTGATGAAGCATTTGAAAAGAAGGTGCCATAGAACGAGGTCAATTGGGCAAAGATAATGAGTGGCACCGAAGAGCAATGATGTTGGTGTGTGCTTATTATGAGAGATTAATGCAGCTGTATAGTAAGTACAATAGAGTTGAAAAGCCAGAAAGAGAAGGCATTAGCTGATTTGTATCAGCTTTCATATTAGGGTAGCTTCCTGAGCTTAACTCTCATATTCAGCTGTCAAGCTAGGAGTATTGATGAAATACTCCGGTGCGCCAAGTACTGTAGTGATAGACCTGAAGCAAAGCAGAAAAGGTCAAAGATAAGTTGAGGATTGCACAGACGAAACAGATTCAAAGAAGCAATAGGAACAAGGTGATTAATTCAGATAGAGCTTTTGTAATTGTTGCAGTTTCTGGTGTGAATGTGCATCCAAACTTTGGAGGGCAAGGGATACAAGTAGTTGGAACAAGGACTGATATTCTGCAGATGCAAACCCATGATAGGCGTAAGGGTTTGTGCATAATACTGGAACACATGTGAATTTTAATTTACTGAAGAACACTGCGTGCCACGTCTGCCTAAAAATCAGGTATTGGAAGCATGAATTCAGACAGAACCCACACCAAATCCAGAATGTTCTTATTACATAAATGTAATAAAATGGAAATCAGATTCAGATACTGTTTGCTTCCCCAGCCCAACAGATTCCTATGCAGAATGTGCAAAATCAGGGGCAGTTCTATACGAACATGCCTAAAGCTCCAGGGTACCAGCAGAATCCATTGATTCCAAGCAATGATTTACCCCAGTTTTCCATATATGCAACAAATTCCCAATGACGACGCCTGAGTTGGGACAAGGATTGCACGCTTGGATCAGTCCTAGTTGTAGTCCAGAGTAGACAATATGTAAACTGTGAGGTAAATGGCTATCTTTTCTAATCTATATTGGTGCTACCCACTGCATGGATATTTCAAACCTATTCGTTTTGGGAAGAGACGTCCAAGTTGTAGGAATAGTAAACCGATCATTAGACAGATTACAGCCAATGCCCCAGCTAAAATAGGGTCAATTGGGAACAGTGATCAATTCATAATGTGCGATTCAAGTCATGTTATTTTACTTGGCAAAGACTTGCTTTGCAAAATGAATTGAGCAAATTATTACACTCCGGATGGGACAGCAACTGAAACCCCAGGCAAAGATTCAGTGTTTAAAATAAAGTCACGGGGGGCGTGGCCAAGGCGGTGAGCATGGCGGACGCAGCCTGAGAGAGCTCCGTCCCGCCTATACACCATCCGCGCCATATATCCTGCATTTCCCTGACCTGCGATCCCCCAGACCAGACGCTTGGCATCCGGTGGCGGAGGGGAGGCTCCGGTGGAGATTTGGGCTCGCTCCGTGCTCTAGCTCCGGCGCGGTGACCCGGACGAGGTGGGGCCTGCGCGACAATCAGCAGCCGGGACCTCGAGTTTCGAGAGGCCCGGCCGGAAGTGAGGCGGGGTCGGTCGCGAGGCCTGTACCGGCTCCCCGGATCAGCGGATCTCCGCTTGGGGCAGGAGAGCCCGAGAGACCCACGGACAGTGCGGAGTCACCCTGGAGCCGGGACACTGGCAGCGGTGAGGTGAGCCGGCGGGGGGAGGCGAGCGCCACAAAAGAGGGGGAAAGCACTCTCTGCTGCAGGCCGACCCACTCGGCAGCCAAGTCGGGCTGCGGGGGCCGGGGGTCCCCGGAGTGCTAGGGGGCTCCTGCCTTCGCCCCTGCTCCCGGGGACGCCTCCATACTTGCGGCCCTACCCCCCTCTCTCCCCTCCCTGCCCCCCCCCCCCCCTGGTGGGGACCAACGACGCTTGTGGAAGCCCGGCCTGGAGTGGGCTACTGCTGGGGGCCGACGGCGAGCTGTGGACAGCTGGGGGTCGCCCTCTGATAATTGGATTCCCCCCTTGTTGGCCGGAGCTATTGACGATCCTGAGGCACAGGGCCCCCCCCTGGGGGTCTACTATCCCTAGCTCTGCGAACGGAACAGGGGGCATACTCCAGTGGCTGAGGCGGAGGGGAGGTGGCGCTCAGCAGGGAGAAGACTCCACAGCCAGATACGCCGACATCCTTGGACACGTGCCCACCTTCCCCTCGGATCAAGACGCGACGCGGGGGTCCCTGACCGTGAGGGGAGCTGCCAGTAGCAGGAAGATACTTGGACGCCGGGCCTGCTCCTCATCATGACGCGAGGCGGCAACAGTGGAGGCGCTACGAAGCAGGGCCCCATAGATAAGTTTACGGGACCGAGTGGTGGAGCAGGAGAGTCCGGGGGCCAGCCCGGCCCAGGCCCTGGCCCAGACAATGCGGCCCTGATGGCGGCAATCACGCAATCAAGGGACATGCTGGACGCGAAAATTGGGGCTGTTGGGGCTGATGTCACATTGCTTCGCCAGGATCTACGGAACGCAGTGGCCAGAATCACCGAAACTGAAACCAGAATAACGGAGGTGGAGGATGATGTGGTCGTCCTGAAAAAGAAGGTTGCCACTCTGGAGGGGCTACAGAAGAACTTGGCACTCAGGGACGCGGAAGGACGGGCCAGACGAAATAACCTGCGATTCGTGGGTTTACCGGAGGATTGCGAGAAAGGCAACATGGAGGCATTCCTGACAAAATGGCTGGAGGGGTGGCTCCCCCCGGACTCCCTCTCAAGATGCTTCATCATTGAACGGGCGCACCGAGCGCTTCTCCCGAAACCGCCGCTGGGAGCACGCCCCCGCCCGGTCATCGCCAAACTCCTTAACTACCATGACCGCGACGCAATCCTCCGGCAGGCGCGAGCTAAGGAACCCCTGATGTACGAAAACCACAGAGTCCTGATCTTCCCAGATTACACAAAACTGGTGCAGCAACAGCGACAGTCCTTCACTGCAGCGAAGGCTCGGCTACGAGAACTTAAAATCCAATACGCCCTGCTCTATCCGGCCCGCCTGCGTGTAGTGTTTCAGTCCAAGACGCAGTTCTTCAACACGCCGGATGAGGTCTTTGAATGGACAGACGAGACGGTCAGAGTGAAGGTGCATACTCCCCTGAGGCGCAACTCCGAGCCCTCCTCGGAGGCGAGACCCTCGAGGACTCCCAGGAGATCGCGTAGCAGAAGCAACTGGAGGGCGCGCTCTCGGAAGAACCAACCTGCCACGGATGGCGAGTCGGGGGGGCGACGATGTGGTGGAGGCCCCGGCTCCGGACCCGTGACGATCCTTCACGACTTAAAACTCTCTAATGGATGCCGCCACACGCTTTACTGCAAGAATGCGGTGTGGGACGAGCAGTGGGTCGGGGGATGCCCATGAGTGGGCGGCCATCACCCCGAGGACTAACAGTAGTTAATCGGGTTACGGGTTAGTTGAAGTTGGGTGGGTGGTTGGTGGGGATCCATTGGCATAGACGGTTGGGGGTCTCCCGTTGGAGGCTGAAGACAGTCTCTACCGCGACAGATACTTCAATGTTACTGAGGTATAGGGTGGGGGGGAGGGGGGGGGACAAAGTTGGGGTTGTGGTGGGGTTTGGGGAGTTGGTGGGGGTTCGGGGGATCAGGGACCGGAGTGGGGAGGGAGGTTGGTGGGAGGTGGGATGGTTGTTTTCGGCACAGTACACTTTCAAGGTTGGTTGTCAGCGCTGGTGTTTGGATGGCCCCGAGGGCTCGGATCTTTGATCTATACACCTATTGATGGCGGGTGGTACACAGGAGTCTAGCCCCACACGGGCGGGGTTTCGAGTGGTGAGTTGGAACGTCCGTGGGATGCTTGACAAAATTAAGAGGGGTGCAGTACTGCAGCTGGGGAAGAGAGAAAGGGCGGATGTGCTTTTCTTACAGGAAACTCACCTCCTGGGCAATAAAACGCTTAGCCTACAACGGTATGGCTATCACCAAGTGTTCCACGCGGGCTTTGTGAGGGGGTCACGGGGAGTGGCGATTCTGATACACCATCGACTGAATTACACTCATGAGACGCAGTGGGTGGATGCGCAAGGACGGTTTATATTCATTAAAGGGATGGTGGGTGATGAGCCGATGGTCTTTGGCAGTGTGTATGCCCCACCCCCGCTCCAAGAAGCACTCATTGAGAAACTGTTTGATGTCTGGGCTGATATACCTAGTGTGATGTCTATTGTGGGCGGAGATTGGAATGATGTCATGGATGGGCACAAAGATAGATATAGATCGGATGGGGGGACCATTTCACATGTTCCCACTAAATTGAGTGGTATGGTACGAGGGATGGGGTGGATTGATGCATGGCGGTACCACCATCCCCATGGCCGAGAGTTTACCTACGTCTCAGCAGTGCACAAATCCTTCTCCAGACTTGATTGCTTGTTTGTTCCTAATGGGTGGATGGGGAGGGTTGCTTCTTCATCTATACTCCCGCGTGGCTTGTCGGACCACTCTCCGGTCGCAGTTGATGTCCTTCTTGGTAGGACACGACAGCCATTTCGGTGGCGTTTGTCTGCATGGCAGCTACGACAGGACGACTACAGGTCACGCTTGCGCGAAGCCATTTCTCTGTACTGGGACTGCAACGATCAGCCCGACATGGACGCTATAACCCTCTGGGAAGCCATGAAGCCCGTGCTCCGGGGGGGTAGACATCGCTTGGTGCGCGGCGGCGCGCAAGGCCCGCAGGGGAGAGATAGAGGAGACTGCGCGGCGGGTTCGAGACCTTGAGGAAGAGAGTACTGCCGAAGGGTCTGTGGATACCGTTGAGCGGTTGCTACTAATGCAGCAGGCGTACAACTCTCTTCTAATGGACGAGGCCCGCCAGCTGTGGCTGGCTACACAGAGTAGGATTTATCAGCGGGGGGACAAATCTAGCTCTATGCTATACAGACTCTGTCAGGGGACTTTCCATGCGCAGACCCTACCGGGACTTCGCGACGAGGCAGGAGAGCCTGTGACGGCCCCGGTGGAACTGGCGGCCAGTTTCGCCCGATACTATGAAGCCCAATACGCCCCACGAGAAACAATCCCTGAGGCGGAAGTGGACACATTCCTAGCTGACCTCCCGCCAAGGGCCCTCTCAGACGAAGACCGGGACCCACTGGACCACCCACTGTCCTTGGACGAATTGACCGCGGCACTCGGGGAGCTGAACACTGGTAAGGCTCCCGGGCCTAATGGGTTCCCGTGTGAATTCCTTCAGACATTTCATGTTCAACTGGGTGCGCGCTATGGACAGGCGCTGGAGGAGGCCAGAGACCGTGGTCGCCTACCGGCAGACTGGCGCCACGCCGAGATTGTTGTCTTCTGTAAACGGGGAAGACCCCCGGAGCAGCACGCGTCGTACAGACCGATCTCGCTCCTGAACGTTGAAGCAAAAATACTGGCGAAAGCCCTAGCCAATCGCCTTCTCCCGTATATTACGGACCTGGTACACCCGGATCAGGCCGGTTTTATGCCCCATAGGGCGACTAGGCACAATATCCGGCGCGCACAGATGGTGATAGAGGCAGCCAAAGCCGCCGGGATCCCGACAGCGCTTCTCCTGGCTGACATTGATAGAGCCTTCGACTCAGTCAGCTGGGTCTATCTTCGTGCGCTTCTGACCCATCTGAACTTTGGGCCTCGATTCCTCTCGTATCTGCACCTACTATACACGGACCTGACGGCCTCGGTGAGGATAGCGGGTGCGACCTCGGCCCCCTTCCCCATAGGCCGGGGCACCCGACAGGGTTGCCCTTTATCGCCGTACCTGTTCGCCCTGGCCATGGAGCCGCTGGCGGCATGGGTGAGAATTGACGCGCAGATGCGGGGACTTGAATGGGTGCGGGGACCGTCTGATCGTATTGCACTATATGCGGACGATGTCCTTTTCTTCCTCACGGACATTGATAGATCTGGCCCCAGAGTTCTGGAAATAATGCGAGTATTTGGGGAGGTCTCTGGCCTGCACTTAAATACACGGAAATCCACGCTGTGGATACTGGGTCAGCGCGGACGGCTTGGGCACTGGGCGTCGACGCTACAGGAGGCAGCAGGTGGCATCAAATACCTCGGTGTCTTTCTCACGGACGTTCCGGGAGTTGCCTGGACCCGTAATGTGGTGCCGGTCTGGGATCGCGTACGGTCCGACATGAAGGTCTGGTCCAGGATGCCCCTAAACATATATGACCGCTCCGCCATTTTTAAGATGGTGGCTCTCCCGCGCCTTTTATACCAGCTACAAAATCATCCATGCCCCATTGCACCACACTGGTTTAGGCAAGTGAACTCTGCACTGAGCCAGTTTCTCTGGGCTGGTGGGGCGGTCAGAGTGGCGCTCCGCACCCGTTTCCTTTCCACGTATTGCGGGGGTCTGGCGACTTCGGACATCCTATCTTACTACCAGGCTTCCCATCTTCTCATACTGAATGACTGGTGGTATGGAGACCGGGGCGACCCGGCCTATGCCCTTGAAAGATACCTGATGGACCCGGACACGCTCCACACCATCCTTTATTCGGCAGGCAAGCGAAAAAAACTCCCAATTGTTACTCAAGTGGTTTTCCGAGTGTGGCGGGGAGCCCTTCGCCGCATGGGTTGGTGGAATGTCTTAACGCAAGAAACGCCCCTTTGGCACAATGGACGTCTACCGGCACTCGCGGCTCTCCAGGGGTTCCGGGGCTGGGATGACATAGGCATCTCGACACTGGGCCACGTTATGCAAGGCACGACCCTTAAATCGTTTCAGGCTCTGCGGGATGAATACGATATGCCGCAGACCCAATTTTATAAATACCTACAGTTCCGCCACGCTCTGTCCCCCTCGCTGTTAGGACTGGACAAACTGCCCGAATTTAGTCCTGTGGAAGCCAAGGTCTTTATGGGGGAACTGGGGGACAAGAAAATCTCCAATATATATCAAACTCTGGTCACGCACTGCTCTGCCTCACTAGATAAGCTACGCAAGGCATGGGAGGAAGATATTGGTGCCTTAGACGAGGATGACTGGAGGGAGGCCTTAGAGGCGCCTCGAGGGGCGGCTGTTGCGGTGCGACTGAGATTTATTCAGTTTAAATATTTGCATCGTGCGTACTACACCAGAGAACGGCTGTGGCGAGCTGGCCTGATTGCCTCCCCTGAGTGTCTGAGATGTGGTAGCACGGTTGGAACGTTCTTACATACAGTGTGGTCATGTGTGCGGCTGACGCGGTTCTGGTCGGGTGTGTGGGACTGCCTGTCTGAGGTGCTGGGCTGGGACCTCCCCCGCTCCCCTAAACTGGGTCTCCTTCACGTAATGGAACAAGTGGGAGGGAATATCTACAAACGCCATCTACTACTCCTGGGCCTTACAGTAGCCAAACGGGATGTGGCTCGTGCCTGGAAAGACCCCCGGGCTCCTGTACTAGAGGTGTGGAAGAGAGGGTTGGACTTTACCATGGGGCTGGAACGTCCGGTCTTTGAGGCCAGGGGGTGCCCCCGAAAGCACTTTAAAATATGGCAGCGCTGGGCTGAATATAGAGGGCTCTGGCTGGAACCGCCAGTGCAGCGGGACTCCGATGTGGACCACTTACCGATTGACTCTGGGTGAAGGGGCCAACACACTGATTGCGACTCCAAGAACTAATGCTTTGAATCATACGAACACTGTGCCGGGGGGGGGATCCGGGAGGGGAGGGCCAGGGTGGGATTAGGGAGGGGGGAGTTGGTGGGGATCCTTTCCTTTGAAAATGTTGATTGCACTGCTGTTTATTGATTGCCTGCTTGTTCATTGGACCCCTGATACATAGGGGACGGTGACCTTATTATATGCTATTTCAATGAAATAAAATCTGTTCTGAAAAAAAAAAAAAATAAAGTCACAAAAGACGAAAGTTTAATTGTTTCTATCGCTTACAAGAAGTAACCTGCCTCTTGGTTTTAAACAAACAGCAAAAGAAGAGGTATAGGATTTTATAGGGAATAAAATAAGAAATAGAAAGAGCAAAATCAGTGTGGATACAGGTTAAGCTCGATGTTGTTCATCCAAAAACAACACAACAAAACAAAACTTTCATGAGAAGCAACGAAGGAATGAAGTCAGTCACAGAGAACGTATTAGAACAGGGTATTCTGCAAGAGGTGCTCAGTAACTCTTGCAACTCCGGTGATGAGCACAAAAAAAATGAGTAGAAAATAGAGAGTAGTGCAAAATTTGAGCAACATTAATAAAATTATGGTCCCATAGCCTGTTGGAATTTTGTTTCAGATTCCGGTGGGCACAAAATGGTACACAGTCATTGACTTATGCCAAGCACTCTTTGCCATTTGCCTCCATGTGGATAGTCACTATCTTTTCTCATTTCAGTTCCTCAATAAAGTACTTGTGTGGTGTCTAATGACACAACGGTTTACATAAAGTCCTTCCATCTTTAGTCAGATTCTAAAGAAAGACTTGAAGAGTTTGTAGATGCCCTGTAATTCAGTGCCATTGCAGTATATAGGCGATTTACTTGTGCATCAAGACAAAGGAACATTGCAAATTGGATATCATTGCAGTCCTTAACCATCTTGTTGTCAATGGTCATAAGGTTTCACCTACAAAGATGCAGTACCGTTAAAAAAAAAAAAAAAAAAATTAAAAAAAGGACGTGATTCATCTTGGTTATCATATTGAGAAGGGGGCAAGGACAGTGCGAAGATCGCATTTTTGCAATCCTGAAGTTGAATCCTTCAAATACCCAGAGGGAAGGGAGGATGTTTTTGGCTACTGTCATAAGAAGATTACACATTTTTCCCTGATTGGAAATCCTTTACTGAGGCATACTTGCAGTGACATAAAAGATTTTGTGCCATTCGACAACAACTGCATTAAGGTTTTTCAAGAGCTTAGAGAATATCTTTGTAGTGCACCTGCTCTCGGAATGCCTGATTAAGTTAAAGAATTCTACTGGTTTTGTCATGAAAACGAAGTGTATGTGATGTCCGTATTAGTCCAAAAGCATGGCGAGGTAAAGCAACTTGGAGCTTACTTCTGTGCTATATTAGATCCAGCGATACCTGCTTGTTAGAAATCGGTTTCAGCTGCGTGCCTTCCAATTAAACAGAGTGAGGAAACTGTTATGGGTCATGCCCTCATTGTGATAGTCTCTCACTCAGTTGACATTTTGCTGATTTGTACTCAACCTCAGCATCTGACAAACGTGCCTTACAAAGTATGAACAAACAATACGAGCAGCTGAGAATATCTCAATTAAAAGATGCAACACTCTGAATTCTGTAACATTGCTTCCAATTCCAAACAGCGATCAAGATGATGAAGATCCAGACCACGACTGCACAAATGTAACAGAATTGTGTACCAAACAAAGGCCAGATAGCAAACGCATTCCCCTTGTAATGGCTGATCTTACTGTTTCTGAATGGTTCTTACCTAAAAAAAACATTAAGGAATACTGAGAGCAGCTTATGCAGGCTGTTCTATTTCTGACCTCAATGAAGCATCAAGCTTGTGTGACGAAATTTCAATACAAGTAGCAGAGTTAATTGCCCTGACAAGAGCTTGTTGCTAGGCTGATGATTTGGGTGTAACAATCTATACAAAAAGCCAATGCGGATTTGGAGTGGGAAATGATTTTAGGCATGAACGACCACAAGAGTGCTCTGATCCATAATGGGTAATGCATTCAGGATCTATTAGAGGTTATTAGGCAACCTAGAGAGATAGTGGTTGTAAAGAGTATTACTCATATGTCTGCTGATGACATGCTTTCCTTGGGACAATATAACTGTCAAATTATATGAGCAGAAGCAAGATTCAAAACATTATGGAATGGATGTGAAAACTGATCATGCAAATAATGTGAATTGTTTTTGTTAAATTCAATATGAAGCACACTGAATGAAAGCAAAGAACTGCAGGAGGAAGTATCAGGGGATGAAAAGGAAAAAATGGGAATTAGCTGGTTGTAAGACAGATATAAATAATGTATGGGCAACTCCTGAATATCAATATGTCTTTCCTGACTCTAGGCTTCAAAATAATGTCAGTCCACCTCTATCAGTCCACCTCTATGGCCAGACCCACAAAAGGAGAGGTGGAATTGTCAGGTCTTTGTACTGGCACAACACAAAGTTCAGAAGTGCAGCAGAAGATGTGTGTCAAAGATGCATTACATTATAAAAAATAAAAAAAATAAAAAGATGCATTACATCTCAAAGAGTTAATCAGAGTAGACATACACTAGTCACCATGTGTCACATAGGCAGATCAGAAAGCCCATTTACTAGACTTCAGAAATGCCTGTTGAAATGTGCTTCGATATGTTCTTGTGATTGGCTATTTTCCAATTGTGTGAAGGCCTAGCTTCGCAGGGGAAGCAACAGCAGGACAATAGCTAAACTCCTGTTGAATTAATTAACCCCTTCGACGCTCATGACGAGCTGGGCTCGTCATGAGGTAGCCTCCTGGCACGCTCATGACGAGCCCAGCTCGTCATGCAAAGTGCGCTTTCGCAAAATCCAGCGTACGGGGGGGAATCATGCCGCACGCATGCGGTTAATATTATTGGCCTGCCTATTTTTTTTTTTTTTTGTAAAATGTTATTGTAACAGCGAACAGCAGCATGCCATGGTGCAATGCCACACATTTCCCATCTTACAATTCGTAATGTGCACCAAACGTCATACACAGCCAATATGCCAACGACCCAGTCCGGGCAGGCGGCGGTAGTCCGTAAATTCCAGAGACATATCAACAGGCATTTAGTCAGGAGCCCCCCTGATGTGACGTTCAAGTGTACCCCACAGTGTTGTGTTGCCCCTGCACATACTCAAGCTATTTACCCTCGGCATATGGCGTCCCAGGCGTCACCCACACTCAGCATATCCTCTATTCTTAGCACTCATATAACACATACACCAGTGTCTTTCAATGCATCTCAGCGGAGAGCCCGTTGTGGGAAGCATCGGGCACCTCAAGTAGTCCCGCCAGCGTCTGCGGCACCCCGGTCATTTGTATCAACTGTCTCTTCCCCCTGTGCACTCGAAACACTAAGCATGTATGTATTATATAATCCCCAAATGTTCTTCAGGCGGCTCCTAGGCGGGAGCAGCTCGCTATAATTTTCAGGCTGTGTAGAGCAATACATCATGTCACGGGATCATTGCCGCAGCGTCGGGACAGGGCCCTTCATCCAGCACATTGAAACTCTTCTCTTGGCCATTAGTAGCCCCATGTCGACTAGTCTACGTATTGCCTTGGGTAAAGACTTGGTGTACCTCAGGAGCGCCATCATTGGGTCTGGTGTGAGGTCAATTTCCCCCACTCTCCCCAACTCCCTGAATATGTCCTCGCAGTAAAAATTTATTCCCGGGCAGAGCCAGGCTAAATGCAAAAAATGAGCAGATTAAGATTGGCATCTCTCACAATTGGCGTCTTCACGCAAGCCATATCTGCATAGCCTCTCAGGGTTATAGTAAGCCCTATTAAGGAACTTGAAGTGGACGAGCCTGTGCTTGCCGTGGAGTGATATTTTCCCAGTATTCAAACAGTATGACCACTTAGAGTCATCCAATTGCATATCCAAGCCCCGTTGCCATGCCAGCCCTATATTTATGCTCCCTATGCGACATAGCGATCTTGTAAAGAGTTGTGATCATCTTGCGGGCGGACTTAGTCTTAATAAAATGCATTAGTTCCCAAACTTCCAGGGGGCTCTTCCATATCCTCACCGAGCAGGACCCTAAGGGTACCGCGTACCCTGTGAAATTGGAATTTACTCAAGAGTGTGCCTCCATCCGAAGCCCCCTCAATCTGCTCTAAGGTCCGGACCATTCCATCAAGAAAGATCTCCTGCGACCTCAATGCTCATTGCACGCAACGCCTGGACCACACCCCTTTCGGTACATGGTCCCAGCCATCTCATACACTCAATTGGCATTACTGGGGAATACAGCAATGCACCGGCCTGATTCTGCAGCAGACAATGCCATGAAAGTCCAGTAAAGTTTAAGGAATATAAAATACCCTTCCTCCGATCCACTGGCTTAGTTATCATTGCCGGTAAAGGGAACAGTTCCGCAAACAGTCTCTCCAGGCGTAGGGAAAGGATGTTCGCCTCCCCATGTATCCAGGCGTGGAGTTGAGCACCTTGTGCCGCCCTGTAGTACAATTTGAAATCCGGCGCACCCAGACCGCCCAAGTGATACGGAAGCGTGAGGACGCACCACTGCACCCTCGCCTGCTTGCCAGCTCAGGCCAGCTTTAACAAGGACCGTCTCAGTCTGTGGAAAAAAAGAGCGCAGAAGCACTATTGGTATGTTCGTAAATAGAAATAGCAGCCTAGGTAGGACCACCATCTTCATGATCGAAATTCGTTCCATTAGAGAGAGTGTTAGATGACACCATAGCTCCACGTCATCCTCCACTTTAGCAATGGCCGCGCCATAGTTTTCTCTGAATACTATCTCGGAGTCAGTGTGGAGCCCGATGCGATGCCTAACTATCTAACCGTATCGGCCGTCCATTGCAGAGGATATTCCATAGCGAATTCTTTAGTGGCCGAGGTGAGTGAGAACACAAGAGACTTTGCCCAATTGACCTTCAGCCCCGACAGCGCCCCAAAGTGTACTACCTCCGTAACAATTGAGGACAGGTTGTTTTCAGGGTCTCGCACATACAGCAGCGTTTCATCTGCGTATGTCGAGACTACTATCTTGTACGTAGGCAATCCAATACCCTCATTGCCATGATACTCCTGCATGGCACATGCTAAAGGTTCTGCAACCAGGGTTTATAGCAGCGGAGACAGGGGGCAGACCTGCCTGGTACCTCTGTAAATGGAAAAGGGGTCTGTGACCAGGTCACTAATGCGTACATGGGCCATAGGCTTATAATATAAAATCCCTAACAATTGTAAAAAGACCGCCCTAGTCCCATTCTCGCTAGCACTTGCCTCAGAAACGCCGACTCCACCGAATCAAATGCTTTTTCCATATCCAGGAAAACAGCGACCGCTTGGTTCTCCTGTCAAACGTGTTGCATCGTGCCAAACACAGTGCGTATATTATAGGTTAGGTTTCTGGACGGTATAAATCCCGCCTGTTCTGGGGCGACTAGGATGTGAGACATAAGAGCAAGTCTGGTACCTAATACGTTAGCAAATATTTTAGTATCCACATTGAGAAGGGAGAGGGGGCGGAACGAACTGCATTCATCTGGGTGCTTACCCGGCTTAGGGATGGCGACAAGGAGGGCCTCCCTCATAGATGGGGGCAGGGTGCCCGTAACACACATATCCTCAAACAGGGCAGCAAGGTGTGGGAGCAGCAGATCCAAAAAAGTTTTATAGAAGGCTACGGTTGAGCCATCGGTCCCCGGGGCGCTGCCAGCTTTCATACCACCCAAAGCCTCAGTAATCTCGTCCCTCTCTAATGGGTGTATTAGAAGTTCCCAGTGCGAGTCAGGGAGGAATGGGAGCCATATATGTTCCAGATATTCCGTTATCTGCTCATCTGTAACAACAACAACAAAAAACAAGCATTGGCATGGCCAATAGGCATGGCCAATAGGTCTCGCCTTTGGGACCTTATAAGTGTTTAGCTATGCAGCAAATACATGCAGAGTTTGCCCTTGTTGCTGTTCAGCAGTAAGAGAGCTCCACAAAAGCATTTTGTTTACTTAGTTTTTGTACCTTCGAATTAATAGATGTTAATGCCAGCATAACACCACCTTCTCTTAAAAATACACAATACCACTGCTTCACAAGCTCACCAATCAAATGGCAATGGAGAAACCAGGCAATTACTACTTGATTCACCGTAGCACCCGTATACTTCCCACCACTCTGGCTGCCTTTAACAAATTGCTGGTCATCAAAATATGGATTACCATTTACACCATTGCTGAAGGGTAGGCCCAATATCACCAAATGGATTCTCGTTTAAAAGTTTGCCAACCAAAGTGAACCTTCCATCAGCACAAGAGACGAAGCCCTGGGACTTTAGGGAATGCATCAGGAGAGAAAAGTATTGGCCACGTATGCAGAACTGGACATCAGAGAATTTAGAAATAATGGCCATTAAGGACTACAGCTGGCTGAACCAACAGTGTTGGTGCTCAAAGCCCAATGGGCATGAATATCTTCCACCATCACTGCCCAGATAACCAGGGCCACGACAGTCTTCGATTGCAGCGACACGATTGTTGTCCTTTGTGAGCGTGGGGGGGGGGCGGGGGGGGGGGGTTATTACCGAAGAAAATAACGTATATTTACTCAGCCCAGGGTGTGTTATGTCAGTCTGCCGTGGCCTGTCACGAAAGCCCAGGGGGATGCCACAAAAACTATCTGCCACCTGGTCAAGCCTGCATGACGAGTTTTTTTCCCTCAAAGGCTAGTTTGTTAGCTTCTACCCTCTGCTGTTCTGCAGCCAACTGCTCACTGCTGGCACTTACTTGTCTGTTAAGCAGGATGCTCTGCAGATCTTTTAAAGGGTAACCTAAACAACAGCTTGTTGCCCTGCTGCCAGAATTACACTGATGGGGTTTCTGTTCTCTCCCATGCCTGCAGGCTGAGGGAACTGAGCCCCTTGAGTGAAAGGCACCTCTATCTTGAACCTGACAGCTTTGCAACATCTAAGCAACTCAAAACCGGAAACCCGAACACATACAGGGTTGGCACGACTCATTCTGCAGAAAATAGACCCAAAACAAGCCAAGTCCTAACAAAACGACAGGGAGCAATTGAGTGAGCTGCAGCACAAACACGATGCGCCCTTTATACACCAATTCGAGCGCGCTTCATTATAAGTGACGGTAGACGGTCAAAACGGTCAAACACGATGCTCTTCCTATACACATCAACCAACAATCACTGTTCTGAGGTTGCGGACTACACTGCTTCATGTATCTATCCTGGGATGGGAAAAATGTTTGTATCTTTCATAGAAGTAGTTAACTTATCCACATGACCGTCTACCGTCACTTATAATGAAGCGCGCTCGAATTGGTGTATAAAGGGCACTTGGAATGGACGGGGGGCCTGCTTGATTCCCGCAAGGGAATCGCCAGATGTGCATGCAATGCCATTGCAAGCAATGCAACACGTGCACGTTTTTGCCCCAAAAGCTGTGCTGACGGCTAAAGGTCTCTCTCCTATGCAGCGCATTGCGCACTGCGTACGCGAGACCTAAACATGGCAACAGAGATATACTTCAGCCTCGCCAGGAGACAGGATGAGGACTGGAAAGTAAATAAAGTGCAGATATGCATATGGTAGGACATCTAAATACACAAGTCTTTTAGAATGGCATACTCTTGATGCTAAGACTGGGCATTTAGAAATCTTCAAAACATACTATGTTGTCTGTTTCCTTAATTTCCACATTTTGTGCATTTATGTTCGCTATGATATTTTTATATCTGTACTAATACTTTTGCATTCATTCTGCACTAAAAAGGGTTTCAAATTAACCCTTGAAAATAAGTGTGGAGTTCATCTGAGTACACACACATAAAGGGGTCCATTCCATCTCTCTAAGAGGTTGGGAAAACCACCCCACCCCTGGGGTATGTCTTTTTCATCATGTGGGTTGCTCTTACATCTGGAGATATTTCTTCCGTCTATATAGCCAAATGTGGAGTCAATATAGCATACAGTAGCGGTCCTGTGTGTACCAGAGTGATAATCTACATACTCATTTTCTTCTTAAAAGCCCCCCACCCACTCCCTAACTATTTTACCACTTACAAAGGTTCACATTATTTCAGGTGCTGGTTGTAGAAAAAACTTCATTAAACTCCCACTCACTATTTTACCACTTACAAAAGTTCACATTATTTCAAGTGCTGGTTGTAGAAAAAACGTCATTAAACTCCCAGTATCTCCAGAGGACCAATTAAAACAATTTATGGACAGAAAAATGGGTTTTGAGTTTCCATGTATTTCTGCTTGTCATACTTTGCACTTTGTGGTGTAGGAGTAAGTATTTGCTTGAGGAGGTGGTAGGCACAGCACTTTGCTGTGGCTCCCCTCCCGTATTCCTTCTTGGGGAGTAGGGAGCTGCCACATTTCATATGGACTACTCTGTGAGCCAATGTGAACGTCAGAAAAACAGTGGATTATTTCATAACATGATGAACACGCAACTGTCCGAAGGGGGTTCAACCAAACAAGCCAAATTGATTAAGGTGAAAGATGTTGAGCTGACATGAGATCTAGACGAAATACAACTTAAGTGATCTATGTCCAACCATAAATAAAGATTGCTCTTCCTACAGCTCATCTTCCCTCAATTCTGAGAGATGTAATCGAGTCAGACCCATTTTGTGTTTGAGCATATGCTATATTATGAACTGCAAAAAATTGGCACAGGAGTTTTACAGTGCTTTATCAGCAACACAAACAAATGTAAATGTAATATGTTTTCCACCGTTAGCCAGCTAACCTGCATTGGAGCTGGATGAAATGTGTTCTGTATTATTTCCATTAAATATGTATGAATGCCAAGTAACAGTGCACTGCCACAATCTAAATTAGAACATTGGAATGTTGGGAGCTCCATTAAAAACAATGGAGTGCTCCGGGCTTATAATGGCTGGTATTAGCCTGGAACTCCAACATTCCAATGTTTCTTTGTTCACAGCTCTGGCTGTGAACAAAGGCTTCAGGGAGCCCGAGGGGATTCCAATACCCTCAAGCTTCCAAAAGGCTTTGTTTTTTTGTTAGAACATTCTCTCCTCTAGTGACAGAATGTTCTAATAGCCTTATAGCCCTTCGTAGATGGGCTATACCGCTATTAAAGTCCCTCTCCCTTGTTAAAGGCCCTCGCCTTCGGCTCGGGGCCTTTAACGCTGGAGAGGGCCTTTAATAGCCGGTATAGCCCTCTACGGCAGGCTATAAGGCTATATTAATACGCTAACAGACTGCAAGGGATCCAATAGGATCAGTTTAACAATGGGTCTGGTTAAGACAGATTTGGTTCTTCAAGGCCAATCATGACTAACAGTAGAATTATCTAGCACTTGCATCTGCCAACGTAAAAACGTTACAGGGAGAAAGATGTGGGGCCAGATGTACGACGGGTTTTTGCATGCGTAAATGGGTTTTAGACCTGTTTGCGCCTGCAAAATCCTATGACCCATGCACTAACCCTATTTTTGTGAATCGCTAATTAGATAGCGACGCGCAAAATAGGGTTAGTGACTGGCTATTAGGAAGGGGCGTTCCAAGGGCGTCACTTCCTAATGAACCCTATGTAAGATTGTTTTGCAAAACACAATTGTGTCGCAAAACAGAGGGTGGCAAACCATTCAGAAATGGGAAGTGGTCCCCAGGGGACCCCTTCACCTTTGTGAATGGGTGCGCTAAAAAAATTTCAGAGCAGGCAGTGGTGCCACGGACTGCTACCTGCCCTTAAAAATTAAAAAACTGTTTTTTGTGGGGTTTTTTAAATGCACCCCGTTTTCCTTTAAGGAAAATGGGCTGCATTTTTTTTTTTACTGCTTTATTTAAAAGCAGTCCTGGACATGGAGTTCTGCTGATCCCTGCAGGCCACCATCCCTGGGAGTGCCAGCCATTCCCAATGGGGTAGCAAATTGCGACAGCCTCATTAATATGCATGAGGCATGCAATTTGCGACCCCATTGGGAATCGCAAACAGTGCCTCAGACACTGTTGTACATTGGCAATTACGACTCGCAAATTGTGACTCGCAATTAGGCACAATTTGCGAGTCGCAATTGCCATTGGTCACACATCTGACCCCTAGAAACTACTTGTATAAGACACATACCTTGAGTGACATACATTGTGCACAATATATTTTGAATTTGACAAAGGTATGACCTTCAAGAACAAATACTACATTCACACTCTTCCTTACTGCTCACTATCACACTTTCATTGTTTGCCCACTTCTGTTTCTCTCTCACCTGTCTCACCTCCATCTCTGCCAGTGTTCCTTTTAATTTCGTGCCTCCGAGGACCTTTTTTACCTCCTCCAAAACTCAGCTCCAGTCCCTGTACTTTCATTGCTTTCTCTCACATCGGTCCTTGCTGGTTCCATCGTTCCTCCACCACTCATTGTGTCTCAATGGCCAGCTCAATTCTTATATCTCTCTCTCTCCTTTTTCCATTGTTCAAGGTTTCCTGGCATCGTTTGTATACATTTTCTATTTCCATCTACTCATTTCTCTCCCTTTACCTTCAACAACCTCCCATTCCCCTCTTGTTAAATTCTTCTCTCATCATCTCTTCGCTCACCAGGTAATCAACAGAGCACTGGAAATATGTGATGTCACAGCGTTTCCCAGGTGCATATGAATGTGCCACGTTATATACCATCTGCTACAATATTGGAATCTATTAATAAAAATCGGTTTCTAAAGGTTAATCAAACACTCATACTTGAGGAACCCGAAGTATCCGACATCTCTTTTTAAAGGACCCATATCTTCAGCCCTGAAGTATCTCTTAAAGGGAGTAACACCAGTCGAAATGTACTATACCGTTTGGCTGGCATCTTTATGAAGTAGTAGTGTTACCAACACGAAACTGAAATCAAGGTTTGGAACATATCGGTGATCCTCCAAATAAATGACACCACATTTCATTCCAAGAAGTATATATATGTTGGCTACGCTGTTGAGTGCAACAATACACGTTTCATACAATATTTTTTACTATGCAACAAAGAAATGCAATATTGATAAAATAGCAGCATGTGTGGCATAATTTGGAGTTATTTGCAAAATATTCATTTCCTTGCTTCCTAAACTAGTCAACCATGCCACATAATTCTTCTGGCCCTGGATAGTCACAGCTCTCTGCCAGAAAGCCTGTAAGGTGTTGGCACTGGAGGCCTTTGCATGTTTCCAAAATCCCATGGTAAAGGCATACCTCACCAGCTACAGTTTTCTGAGAAATATTTATTTCATGATGTTTTCAATTCTTCTAGTCTAGCATTAATTGTTGTTAAAGAGCAGAGAATTACGCAATTTCGTATAAAGTTGTAGAAAAACTTGACAATATGAGTAAATATTGAAAAGAAGAGAAAAAAAAAAAAAAGAGAAGGAGCACTGCACCCAAATAGCAGGATTAGGAAATACAAGGGCAGCAGCACTCAAAGTTTGGAGTATGAAAAACAAACAGGTGACGTACAAGGTAGGCATAAAGAGGCCAGTCGCACAGACAATAGCACAACTAGTCTTTGCCCAACCCTGCATTTACATGCATTAGCCAGGCTTATTGACTTTGATGGAACTTGTTTAGCAAGCAAACCCCAATAGAAAGTATCTACCAGTCACACTACTAAAAGCTTTCGGAATCATAAGAAATATTTTGTTCCCAAGCAATAGCACTCAGGAGAAATAATTCTACATTCCACTTACATTACATTTCAATTTAGCACAGTAAAACTTCTAGTAGGCAAATACAGTGCACTGAAAGCAAATTACAATTACTATAACTCTGCCATAGGGTGAACCTCCATCAAACCTATCAGCATAGTCTCACTCTCGGCTAGCCCAGTAGTCTCAACTGTCCTGCTGACTTCATTTGAGTCTTTCACCCAGGAATCATAGTAGCTCGGTTAGAAGTAAAAAAGTTTGCCCCCAATCCTAAAATCGCTCAGTTCCTGGTATTAGGACTTTGAGATTTCTGTAGGTTTCACCTAGGTCAAAAAGAAACTCTCCAACTTTGCTCCTGTGAACATTTGAAACTTGTAATGTAAGGGCCCTGGCTCAATAAGCTTTATGTGCACTCACACAGAGGATCATTTTCACATACAAATTCAACAGTTAATGGTCACTGTTTACACATATTCGTTTGCAATGGAAGATCTGAAGTTTGCAACTTCTGGGAGTGCTCCTGTCCTGGAATTCTTTGTTAATTTCAAAACAACGGGTAAATGTACTCCGAAAGAAGAAATAATACTTCGGGAATAAGTTGTCATCCTTCTTTGTAAAGTGGTCTGTACTCCACTGTTTTATAAATGTTAAAGTAGAGAAATAACTGTTCGTGCTAGCGGTGACAACTGCTTTCCAAATGAGATTTTTTGTTTCAGTATTAAAAAAAAAAGAACGACTATAGGAGAATTAGAAAAAAAGTTTGTGGTGGGCTCTTACATCCCTCCCACTATCCTTCATCAGTTCTGCACTTGTCAGACAGTTTCAGGTAAACTATACGAGTGTGCGCCCATGCTGTCGGAAATAAATAAATAAAAAGTCGGTGTAAACGGTTGCAGATTAACAAAATAAATACCTCGTGATACCCAGCTGAGAAATTATTTCTTGGGAACAACAACGCGCCCACTGTTTTCTCAGGAGCACAACTCTAAACGTTTCAAACCAAATCCTTTACGTCCCTGCCGAGAGTTAGCTCACAGCGAGTAACAAGCACCAGTGTATCAAATAATTGCAGTCACATGAGAAAATTTAACAGCCCGCGTGAAAGTGAAAAGAAAAAAAAGTCCGCTACTGGTCATTGCCGCTGGAGCAATGATAAAACTGTGAGGGGGTGTAACAACATCAAATATAAACGGCAAACACAAACCCTCGACAACCGCGACCATGAAGGTGGCTGGAAAACGTAGAGCAAGTTAAAGTGCAGTCACCGACTATTTATTCACTGACTGAGCCTTGTAGTGCTTCAGAGGGCTGTCAGCAAGCGAGGGAGGATAGGGGTCCATCCAAGCCGCTGCTCACTAGGCATGTACAGCGTCTTCTAAACAGAGCAACTGCCAACTAAAGAGTAGGACAGCTTCTACCGACCCCATAAAGGATAATAAATACAGTTACTTAAAAATACTCTCCTGGCTGCTACTTTGACAGACGCCTGGCGTAATTTAAGGAGAACAGATCCAATTCACTTTATTCGCGCAGTCAAACTACCATCACAGGCAAATTATAGCAAGCTAGACGGTATCACGATTGCCACAAAGTGAACAGCAACCACAGGGGACGGCTTCACTGTAAAAAGATGCTTTCAGGCAGCAAACACTCATCCTACCAGTCTCGGAAGACGTAGCAACGTGGAGATGGACCCAGCAACAGCCGAGAACGCCAAGGAGGGAGGAGAGCTGGGAGGGGCGGGGATCACGGTCACCTGCCGCTCCAAGGCCCGCAGCTGCTCCCACTGACAGGAAGAGGCGGGCCTTAGGCACAAAAACACAGTAGCCACGCCCATCACGCGCAGCATCCTAGATGAACTGAGACAGGCGAGAAACATTGGCAGTCGGCAGTAGGAACCGTAGCCTGCCACATCCTGTGTAAAGCATGTGACACTGGTGGCATGTCTGCGTCTTGTGTACACTGACTTTCGAAAGCGAAGCGCAGGAGTCTGGCGAAGCCTTTCCACATTTTACAACGAACCGTTTGGACAGTTTTTGTGGTGGCACCCTATGTTACAACTTCCAGTTATCTCTGCTTCTAAAGTTTGCGGACGGCCAGGTTCCCTTTCTACTTTGTCACTCCTTCCAATGTCTGGTTATTATACCCCTACAGACAGCCACTCTGTTTGCTAACGAGCATTATTAAGGCAATTATGCCTGGGTTTGATTTGCAACCTCTTATAAACACACTCGTTCGTAAATGATGTTCACCTGCGTTGCATGCACCGTCGCTGTTTATAAAATTAAAGCCTGCCTTATTGATTTTGCCGGTGCCGAGGCAAAACAACAAACAGGGACGGGAAACCTCACACTTCACTCGCATTCGAAGAATATCACCCACGCATCAATACTACTATGCACGCTTCTAAAAAGCAGCATGCATCCATAGCCTTCCACTAGGCCACTCTTTGGAAAACTTAAGTACTGGCTCAAAACCTTTTTTTCCAATCATTCACTAAATCACCCTCAGGCATCTGGTCTCACCCTCATTCTAGAGCCAACTGTTTGAAATGAATGGTATCTGTTTCTGTACAGAATGCCCATATGAGATATATAATCTGTCAAAAAGCGCCAGGACTGAGTCTACTTTTTAGAAGTAAAATAGTGCCTCTTGTATTGTAATGGAATGCAAAATAATACACCAAATAGCCAATAGCATGAGGTGAGCAGGTTTACCTAATCTATGTACATTTTAAAAACTTGGTAACAATGGGGCACATGCATCAACCTATTTAGGAAGTGCAAACGGTGCGAATCGGTAAATTCGGCCGTTTGCACTTCCTAAATACGTTTTTGGGATGCATCGAACACTTTTTCAGAATTCGCATTTTTTTGCATTTCTTAAAAATGCGAATGCATTTAAGGAATCGCATTTGTGCGATTCCTTAAATGCAATGCATCATTTTAAAAAAAAAATGCGAATTATGAAATAGGAAGTGCAAATTAACACGAGGTTGACCCTCGTGTTAATTTGCGAAAATCTGTCAAAAAGCAAAAAAATGCATTTTTTAAACGGTCATGTTACAGACACACATGTCCTTAGGACATGTGTGTGTGAAACATGCACTTTCAAATGCATTTCAGGGGTGCAGGGGGGGTCCTTTGGACCCCCCCCTGCACCCTTGGAATGCATCAACAAATTGCGAATTTGTAAATGCCTTCCCATTGACTCCTATTTTGGCCCATAGGAATCAATGGGATTTGCGAAAAAGCAGTTAGGAATTCGGTATTTATTTGCGATTCGGTAGAAATTGCGATTTTTACCGAATCACAAATAAATACCGAAAAAAATGATGCATAGCATTTTGCAATTCTTAATTTGCGATTCGGTAATTTTCGCAAATTAAGAAATGCAAAATGTATGAATGATGCATGTGCCCCAATATGTATTGCAGACAGCTCTATCTATTGTAAAGCACACTCTGCTCGTTTCACTGGTCTCAGACTTGGCACCTATCCCGCTTAAAGGGCGTTGTGGAAAAGTAGTGGCAGATGGTGCAGTTGAAGCAGACTTTTTTTTAGTTATTGTGTTGGTAGTGCATTTTACCAGCATGTAATTAATAAAGATGCAATATTTTCAGGATGGGATGTTATTGCAGATGACAATCCTTTTTCCGTCAGGAAGGTGGGGGGACATCATTCGCAGCTTCCATAACATAGAGCAGTGGTTACCAAACGTTTGAATTCTGAGGACCCCCGTTGAGTCACTACTGGAAGCCAGGGTTCCCCAAGCAGTTTGAACTATTTAAATTGCAAACATTAAAATAGTAATTGCAAAAAATACACAAACAAGTGCACACCAAACACATACTCGAATCATTAAAGAAGTTATTATTTTATATTGAAAGAATTTGCAAATATCGCAACATTTTAATGGGATGGTTGGTGCTGCATCTCGGTGACTAATTTGAAAATGAATTATTTGCACAGTTACTTAAAACCATTGCAACAATAGCACTGTCAATACAACCTTGATTACAGTATTTGTACTAGACATCACATTTAGGATCAAATCATTACTCATGAGAGGCATTCTTGCACAATTTCCCTACTGAGAATAAAACCATTGAATTCAGATTAAAACGTATAAAGAGATTTCGAGTCCCAGACCTGGAACTTAGGTGGGAACAAGTTCACTTCCGGTACCTAGGGATCCAGATTGCTCTGGGCAACGCACAGGTAATGGCCAGAAAACCTGGATAGGGTCCTAACGGCACTCAGTGACTTTCTAGAATACGTTACATTTGTCCCTGTTGGGTAGACTTGCACAGGCCAAAATGGTGATACTACCAAGATGCCTATACACGCTCCAGAGCTCATCTTGCCCTGTTCCACAACAGATCCACAACAGATCTTTAGGCAGCTCAATGCAATTCTTATTTCACTACTGTGGACTGCTCAGCATAGCAGAGTAGCTCTCGCCACTCTGACAGGTAGCTATGAAAAAGGCGGACTAGAGGCCCCTCGCTTTGATCTATACTACTTAGCGGTTCAGCTCCAGCATGCGACCCACTGGTTTGACAAAGGGGATAGCTGGGAAAAGCGTCTCCTAGCGAAAAGAGTAGACCCAGAGGCCCACCCAGCAGCGCTGATGAGAGGAAGGGTGGTGGAGGTGGATTTGCCCTACTTGGTGTGTCAAACTGCAACTATTTGGCAACAATTTGTAGAAAAGGTGCTAAAGCATGCACCCTTTCATAGAGAGCTACCCATGTGGATACTGGCCCCACTAAGGGACATGACTTCCCATATGTCCTTTCATGCCTGGAGGGAGGGCGGATGCGAGGTCCTGACGGATCTCTACCCAAATGAGATGTTCCTAACATACGAACAAGCCTGTGAGAGCTATGCGCTTGGGCAGGGTCACTTCCTGCAATACAGGAGGATCCAAGACGTAGTAAAAATTACCTGGCCTCAATATCCAGACAGTCCGCAACCGACAAATGCTCTAGATGTGATCCTTACCTGTGGTTCTGGCCGCAGACTGATATTGATCATTTACAAGGCCATGAGACGGGATTCAACGGCCCAGCCCCCCTCGTCACGAGCAGCTTGGGCAAGGGAACTGAATATACAAATAGAGGATGGTACTTGGCCTGCTATCTGCGAACTTACACACAGTCTCCTGCAATGCCAGATTTAAATTGATCCATTATAACTTCCTACACTGCACCTTCATTACCCCGGCACAGCTACGACGCATATCACAAAACAACAATGGTAGGTGACCCAGGTGTGACACAGAGGAGGCAGACTTTCTGCATCTGGCGTGGGCGTACCCGGAGAGGTGGCAGTTCTGGGCACAGGTGGTGGAAAAGGTGCGAACAAGCACAGGCCTCCCACTACGAGAAGAGCCAATCCAATGTTTGCTGGCCCATGTACACAAACCTAAAAAACTAAAAATGCCATACAAGATGCTGCAACTCATGGTGGTTTGGGCCAGACATAGAATAGCTGTAAATTGGATGGGGCAAAGAAGCATGGATATACCTACATGGCTATGAGATGTTAGGGAACTAACCCTAGCTGAAGAAAAACAAATGAAATTAACTCGCAAGGATGATAATCTACAGGTGGAACTCATGGAATGGTGTGAGCTGTGCAGCTTGGCTTCAACTCAGGGATGGAGGGGAGTGACCTGGGTGATACAACGCCAAGTGAGACCGTTCAGATGTAGGGGATGACCGGGCTGGGGAGGACTCAGGGGGTCAAGTGCAATGATTGCCCCCCCTATTGTTTCTAGCAAATATAGCTGATGCCTATAATGTATTTCTTTTTGTAAAGTATGCCACAGCCTTAATTTGAGACTGTGTCCTGATTAGCCTTGGGGTTATGCACAAAATACTGATGATCTATTGTGTGCTGTAATGTTGATTGTTTTTTAACAATTAAACAATAATAAATACATTTAAAAAAAGGGATTTTGAGTGTTGATAAAACTTTGGGGATCACCATAAAATAATCCGTTATCAGTTTCTGAGGAGCGATAGTCGGTTTAGAAAGTGCTGGGTGAGGAAATAGTAGATCTTCCAGGTTTCTCACGTATGTTCCACAACTTGCAAGCATTTGACTGTCTGTTTGAGAGAAATAAAGTGCTGATTCCTCCAGGCATGTGTGGATGCCCATTTTTAGATAGAGTGGCTTCAGAAGAGATCTCCTGGGGGCACTAAGAGAAGGACAGCAGCACAAGAGGTGGGGCCATGATTTGATCCTATAGTTGCATAGTCTGCAGGCCCCCTCCTATTCACGTGGGGCCCATTGGTTAAAGTTGATGATACGCAGGCCTAGGAGGTGCATAAACATATTATTCCTGCAAGCCAACTGATTTAAGCTGTCTGTGATGTATGGTTGGGGTTACCCTAGGAAATAAGAGTCGTTCAGAACAGACAAAATAGTTGACGTTTTTAACGACTGAATGTCTTGCTCATACGAGATTTGTCTCACCTGCTTGTTTATAACCCTTTTCCAGGCTGCGTAGGAGATGGTGTCCAATTTTAGCTGTGTTTATCAATTTGTAGAGATCTTATAGCCTTTTGTATGTTTGGGTTGTATGGGTTCCCGGAACTCTCAAAGGTTTGTTTTAGGCGGACTTTGAGGGTGTTATCTGGACTTTTAAAACCCTAATATCAAATTTCAGGATGTCGGCCTTGCATGTAAGGCCCATGTAAGGCTCAGAAGGCCCAGCTTGAGTCATAATCTTGCCCTACGTATATATATTTGGCGAGTTGAAAAACTTGTTTATAAGTCATATATTGGGCGGTGTCTGGGCTGGCCACATTCGTCTCTGGGAAGGCATGATTCCTAAAGCTTAGGGCGGGAAGAAGGGTGGCTTTTATCACCTTTAATAAAGGGACAGCCAAGGTACCGCACAGAATCTGATTAAGACTTGTCAGGTTGTGTGTTTTAGTTCCAGCTCTCTTTTTCAGGGCGGCTAGGTGTACTAATGGTCTAGACGACTCACTGAACCATAGCCCCAGACAGTTATACTTATCTTATCTTATCTTAAGGGACTCTTATATAGCGCGCTGACACCATGGGTTTCCTGGCGCTGGTTGAGTGCTGTGAGGTGTAAGGCGGGGGTCTAGCCAGTCTGCGTGAAGAGGTGGGTTTTCAGAAGTTTTCTGAAAACCAGAAGGGAATTGGCAGATTTGAGCGGGAGGGACAGCTGGTTCCAAAGAGTGGGGGCCCGGTGAGCAAATCTGCGGCCGCCAAACTTTTTAAGTTTAATAGGAGGGACAACTAAGAGTTGGCGGTAAGACGACCGGAGGTTGCGGACCGGGCAGTAGGGGATGACCAGTGATTTGAGAAAGGCAGGGGAGGTCCCAGACACAGCCTTGAAAGTCAGGCAGCCGATCTTAAATGCAGTCCTCTGCTCCACCGGCAACCAGTGGAGTCTGCGAAGCAGTGGTCTCGCAGACTGCCACTTCGGGGTTTTATAGGCCAGTCTCGCCGCTTGGTTCTGTACAATCTGAAGCCTGTAAAGGAGGGATTTAGGTAGGCCATGGTACAGAGAGTTTGAATAATCTAGGCGGGAGAGCACCAGGGCAATCAGAACTTGTATCAGAGCCTCCGGTGTGAGGAGGTGGGAGACTTTCCTGATTTTTCTGAGCTGGAACATGCATGATGACACAACCGCACCCACCTGAGGCCTAAGAGAGAGCTCCTTGTCGATTATGACCCCAAGACTCTTTGCTGACTTTGCCGGGACGGGCGGGGAGCCAAGCTCAGTCGGCCAGAACTGTGGGCCCCAGTGAGAAAGACTGTTGCCCGGAAGAATTAACTCGGTCTTCCCCGGGTTCAGCTTAAGCTGGTGGGAGTTCATCCAGTGCTGGATGTGTAACATCACCACTTGGCAGTCGAGAGCTGCATTAGGGATGTTAAGCGGGAAGATGATTTGCAGATCGTCTGCATAGTTGAATACGGTGACATTCCATTCAGGGAATAGATGAGCGGCTGAAGGTAGAGATTAAAAAGCAGGGGGGACAGGGATGATCCCTGGGGCACTTCGCAGATGGATGGCACCTTCGCGGCTATGAAGGGACCTGACCGGACCGCCTGGGTTCTGCCCGACAGAAAGGATTTGAGCCAGGCAGAGGCCGGGCCTCGGATGCCGGCTTGCTCGGCACGGTGGACAAGAATGTTATGGTCCACCGTGTCGAATGCTGCCGACAGATCCAATAAAACGAGCGCCTGTGGTGTCCCTTTATCGGCATTGGCCCTAAGGGTATTCATAACTGCCAGGATCACAGCGTCGGTGAATGGGCTGGTCTGAAGCCGGCTTGATTGGGTTCGAGAAAGTTGGAACACTCGATAAATTTAGAGAGGCAGCTGGTGACATGTGCCTCCAAGAGTTTGGATAAGTAGGGCAAGAGAGAAATAGGCCGATAGTTGGCGAGATCGTCCGGGTCAGCTCCAGGCTTCTTCAGCAGGGGCACCAGGACAGCCTCCTTAAAGGAGTTGGGCACCACACCTGCCTCGAGAGAGGTGTTTAACAGAGGCAGGATGCAGTCCGGCAGAGTTAGGCAGATGTCACGGAGGACAGAGGGGGGGCAACAATCATTAGGCGAGCCGGATTTGACCCGGACAGCAAGTTTGGCCAAAGTACTGGGGTCAAGAGCGGGGAAGGATGATAATGAGAGTGGATTTTCAGGAGGGGAGGCTAGCATGCCATCAGGGGAGGCAGGGGGAATAGTATTCTTGATCTTGATGATTTTTTCGATGAAGAAACTATTTAAGGCATTGCAGGACTCTTGCGTCGGAGTCTGAGAAGGAAGAGTCCTAACATCAGACGTGAGCTCCCTCATGACTGAGAAAATCTCCTTGGATTTATTAGGAGCAGTAAGGATCCTTTCCGAGATGTGAAGAGCTTTTGCTGCCGTAATTGCAGCTTTATATTTTTTCCGCGCAGCAACGTATAGCTCTCTGTCGATGGGTAGGTAATTACGTCTCCACCTACGTTCCGTCTGGCGCAGTTCAAGTTGCTGGGTTTTCAAGGTGGCGTTAAACCACTTGTGGGACTTGCTGTGCCGGGAGCGGGGGAATCTGGAGGGAGGGGCAAAGTGGTCGCTGGCTTTAGTAATCCAGCCAGTGAGATCCTCCTCCAGAGTGTAGACAGTCGCGGCACTAGACGACGGAGGGCGAGTCTCACTTGGGTGTGGTTTTGATCTTAGCGAGCCCAATGCTCCTGGTTAACAATTTCTTTTTTTCACAGCATAATTATAGAGGGGAGTTAGCAACTTGTCCAATCTTCCAGAGCACATTTGAATGTAACAGGTGGGAGACGTTGATGTCTCTCTCTTTTGTATATATTTTGTTTTTTATTGTTAGCAAATTTGTGTGTTGACCGACTTGGCACATTGTGGAATTGACCACATCTCGATTTTTTAACTATTGTCTTAGTTGTATGTAATTTTAATAAATCATATTTGCCTTTATTGAACATTAACTGTTTCTTGAGTATTGTATCACATAATTGACGAATAGGGTCCTGGATGATTCTTTTGTTAGTGATAAGGCTATAGGTTTCTGGTTGAATGGTTATGGTGAATCAAGCCTGAATGGTCTATATTGGTAAATATTTCTGATCTTAGTACAGGGAAATCATTCCCAAGAGAGATCTGTACTTTTTTCTTACCTGTGGTACCCCTTCTCTTGGGTTTGGGGTCGCACCCACTTTTTTTGAACACGCCAGTATAGGGCCAGGTTGCTTTGTCCACGGGTCCTGCCGCCTCACCATATTACTTCTACCACCGCACATGGAAAGGGGCGACCGCTCGGTCCCCCCGAACTTATGGATGGGTGCCCGAACCTCCCGGGAAGCCATTTTGGGCGGGGTGGGCGTAGCCCGGCTGGTATGCCCAAAGCGGCATAGCCGGGGCGCGCCTTCCCCCGCCCGAGAGGGGTTGTCCTAGACACCTCGATGGAAGACCACGCCCAGTAGGCATATCGGGGACGGGTACACGCCCTCCCGCAGAAGGATAAAGGAGCGGGAATCCAGAAGATCGTCCTCTTGTTCCTCGGATCGAAAGGCTGCACCCACTCGTTGCTCGTGAGCCCTCGACGGAACAAGCAGCAATTTTGAATGTGGTAATCTTGTTTTTTCTCTTTCAGTTTCGAGGGCCCACAGATTTCAGGACCTCGTGGATCGACCAAGGGCGGAAGACTCGAAACCATGCCTAGCAAGAAAGCAGGAAAGGGTTCCGAGACAGAGAGGATGTTACGCCTTTTGTCGAATCGGATGGCTTGTATGGACCGAAAGCTCGGACAAGTCCAATCGCTCGGGAGAGGTTTAGCGGAGGTAAAGAAACAATTGGCCGCATTGAACGACCCAGGTCAGCCTAAAAAGGTTATAGGCCCGGCTTTGCCGGGGATAGTCCCCGGGGGAAGAGGGAAGCGGGTCAAGGAAAGGGCGGTTTCGGGGGGGGTCCCAGTTCCAGAGGTACCTCTCATCGCCCCCCTCGTACCGGTCGATAACCCGGTTCAGAACCTAGATGTAGGCCAGCCTATCCCGGTGGTGATCACCTCTGTCGAGGACGATGAAATACCCTCAGAATTGGCCGCACAGTTGACGGCATGGCTCAAAAAACAAAGGTGGGGGGCACAGCGACCCCGGGAGATCCGGCAGAAGAAGCCAGAGTGTTAATGAAGCAGTTGCGGCAATCGAGAGATGTCGCGAAGGCGAGTGTTCCTCTTGTTCCCCCACAGGTGGCGCCGGGAGTACCAGCAGCTGGTCAAGAAAAGACGGCGGCAACAACAGCCGATCCGGGTAAGCTCGCATTGCCGATGGTGGGGGAGGGCTCGATACTCTCAAGGCGGGAAAAGGTTGCACAGCACATTCCCTTGGCCACGAAAGAGTTAATATGGGGAGACAAGTATGTCAACATGTTTTCATTGTTAACGGACCATCGTGAGATGGAGTATGCTAAAACGCAGAAAGATTTGTGGCACCCTAGTGTCTGGCGCGCCAAGATGGCCGAGTTCAGGGTGGAAGAGACTGTGACGAACTGGGTTAAGGCCTTCTCTATATTTACCGCAGTTATGGGTGAACGTAAACCTGAGGTTATGACTGAGTTGGTTTGCTATCAGAATCGCATTATGGATTTTTATTCAATGTATGAGGGGGAAGAATGGAAAGGCTATGACATGAAGTTCCGTAAAGCAAAAGAATATGATGCTTCTTTGTCTTGGGATTGTTTGGACTCGGTGTCATGGCACAAGCAACTCCTGCCAGGGGCGACAGGTACGTCCTCGCCAGGCGGGAGCGGGTCCGGAGTGATCCGCCAAAAGCCTGGGGTGCCCTTTCGAGCAGGCACAGGTGGGGGCTATCAGCCTAGAGTTGGCGGGAATGGCGGAAAAGGAGGGGTCTGTTGGGGCTTCAATCGAGGCAATTGTAACAGACCGCAGGGGACATGCAAGTTTAAGCATGTGTGTGCTGGCTGTGGGAATTCCTCACACTCGGAAAGTGCATGTAGATCGAAAAATGGCGGGATGGGAGGAAAAGGTGGACCTAAGCAGGAGTGAGGTAGACCTTTGTAACCGATTGCCTACACCCGTTGATCTCATGGTTATGATTCCGTGGTTAAACAAATACCCTGATCATGTATCCGCTGGGGTGTTGAGGAAGGGATTCTTACATGGCTTCCACATCCCGGCGGGGGAAGTTCGGGGGAACTCCTTTTGTAGAAACCAGTTATCGGTACGGCACAACCCAGGCGTGGCAGAAAAGAGAATAGCAAAAGAGGTCAGTTTAGGACGAGTGGCTGGCCCCTTTTCCTGCCCGCCGGTGGCCGAGTTCATCTGTTCCCCGTTAGGGGTTGTCCCGAAGAAAGATCCGGGGGAGTTTAGACTCATACATAACCTTTCTGCTCCTAGGGGTTCCTCGGTGAATGATGCCATTGACCCAGAAGTTTGTACGGTACGATACGCATCGTTCGACGATGCCGTGGCCATATTGAACCACCTAGGCCCTGGGGCGCTGATGGCGAAATGTGATATCGAATCAGCATTCCGGTTGCTTCCGGTGCACCCGCAGGATCAGCGCCTGCTAGGTTTTGCATTTCAGGGGAGTTATTACATGGATAAATGCATGCCCATGGGTTGCTCCATTTCATGTGCATATTTTGAGATGTTTAGCTGTTTTTTGGAATGGGCATTTACCGAGGCTACAGGGCATAGACATGTTATGCATTATCTGGATGACTTTCTGTTTTTGGGGGCAGCCGGTGATACGAACTGCGCACAGGCGCTGTATGATTTCTGCATCCTCATAAATGAATTTGGTGTCCCATTGGCACCAGGTAAGACGGTCGGACCATCTACTTCACTGGAGTTTCTGGGAATTGAGCTCGATTCGGTGGAGGGGTGTTTCCGACTACCAGTGGACAAAGTGCTCAAATTCCAGGCTTCTTTGATGCAATGCCTGGGTGGGGAGAAAGTGACCCTGCACCAGTTACAGCAAACAGTGGGTCAGCTTAATTTTGCCTTGAGGGTGATTCCTATGGCCCGCCCGTTTTTGCGCTCTATCGCGCAGGCTATGGGTGGTCTCAAAGAGGCTCACCACCGTACGAGACTGTCTGGGGAGGTTCGCCAGGATATGCGTATTTGGTTGGCATTTCTGGCGGACTTCAACGGTCGAGTCGTCTGGAGCTCCCCGCCAGAGTCTTCGGAGGAATTAGGTCTATGGACCGACTCGGCAGGGAGCGTGGGTTTTGGCGCCATCTTAGGTGATCGATGGTCGGCACAAACATGGCCAACATGGTGGCACTCCAACGGTCTCACAGGTAACATTGGGTTCCTGGAGTTATTCCCCATCTGGGTTGCTCTGATGACATGGGCTGACGACTTCAGGGGCCGCTCAGTGGTGTTTTGGTCCGACAATATGACTGTCGTTGATTGCATTAACCAACAGGCAGCACGCTGCAAAATGATCTTGAGATTGTTGAAAGAGATTGTGCTGCTTTGCATGAGATTGAATGTACTGTTCAGGGCGAAACATGTGCCAGGTGTACTGAATCATGCGGCTGATGCACTCTCTCGTTCACATATACAGGCATTCAGGGGTTATCTGCCCACAGCAGACCTAGAGGCAGCACCATTCCCAGAAGCATTATGGCTAATTGGTGCCTCGGATTACAAGACCTCGTGGCAGCGAGTCTAGCCCCCAGGATGAGGAAAGCATACGAAGGAGCGTTTCGTTCCTATTGCACATATTTGGGTCCTGCAGGGAGTCAGAATTGGGGTCAGGAGGAATACTTCCTGGGGTACCTGGTTGCACTACACAGAGAGGGCCGATCAGCAGCAACGGCCGGTAGGCATAGGGCGGCCATTTCCTTCATGGCCCAGGTACACGGCATAGAAGACCCTACAGGTTCTTTTTTGGTAAAGAAAGCCCTTCGCGGCTGGCAGCGCCTTGAGGGTCGCAAGAGAGATACGAGGCACCCGATTGGCTTAGACAGACTGTCTCTGCTTTTAGCAAAGCTGGATGAGACGTGTTCCTCCCATTACGAAGCAGTTCTGTTCCGGGCAGCGTTCACAGTGGCATTCCATGGGGCCATGAGGGTGAGCGAGCTTGTCGCAAGGAACAAGAGAGATATGGAGGGAGGTTTGTGCAGGGATCACATCCAGATAAGGGGTGATTCGATGGTAATCATGATAGCCATGTCCAAGACTGACCAGGGGGCTATGGGAGATAGTGTGGTCGTACAGCGCAAGCGTGGGTCCCCCGTCTGTCCTTTGAAGTGTGTGGAAGACTATTTGGCGCTAAGAGCGGCCGCTTGGGGGGGAGCTTGCTCCGACACAAGGATGGCACCCCACTGACGAGATTTCAGTTTCAGAGGGTGCTGGCACTGGCAATCGCTGACGCGGGCATGGACCCGTGCGATTTTGGGACCCACTCTTTCAGGATAGGGGCTGCTACTGAGGCTACAGCCAGGGGTCAGAGTGCCGAGGAAGTGAAACAATTGGGCCGTTGGTCCTCGAATTGCTTCAAGAGGTATGTGCGCTTGCACATGTTGTAAGTGATCAATTGACATGCACTCACGTTTTCTGTCTTTTGTTTACTTTGCAGTTTCGCGAGCCTGCCATGCAGGGCGGAATTGGAGGTCGACCCTGCATCAAGAGACCAGCGGTCAGAGATCACCGACTGGAGTGAAGATGGTATGGGTCGTGGGCCACTCATACGTGAGGCGTGCCGGTGACGTATTCAAAGAAGGTGACGCGATTCACGCACCTGGGGAATACGGGTTCAGAGTGGCTTTCCATGGGAAAGGTGGGCTCGTTTTTGACAAATTTGAGTCATTTTTCGAGGGACTTTTAGGGCGGCATAGGTCACCGCCATCTATAGTCATAGTACACCTGGGAGGCAACGATTTGGTGACACTGGGTAGACGAGTGTTACTTGAACGAATCTTGTCGGCGGTTAGCTGGTTGGCTAAAAGAGTCCCGGGGTGCACGATTGCCTGGTCCCACATGATTCCTAGAAGGAGGTGGCAGGGGGGCCTTTCGGTGTCAGCTCTGAACCATTCAGTTAAACGGGTCAATAATAAGATTGGTAGACTGTTCCGTTCTGCACAGTTGCATGTCATTCCTCATGGGTGTATCCGGGGTGATCAAATGTATCTGAACGATGGGGTTCACCTATCCAGGGAGGGGAATGATTTACTCATAGGAGACTTTGTTGCATGGCTAAGAGGTTTGAGGAAGCATGACCTATAGGAGGAGTTGGGGGGGGACCGGATCGTCGGTCAACTATCCGGTCTGTGGCGGTAAGGTCATGATCGGTGAGCAGTAATTTAAAGGTCCCTAGAGTGGGGCGCCACCCACAATGGATGGGAGCGCCCGGGGGAAGACGGCCATTGGCCCCTTCCACGGGGAGGCGGCACCCACTAAGGATGTATTTCATTTGTTTTATAGCACCTCTCATACCAGTGCAGGGTGTAGGAGGACTTTAACATCACACACATACAGAGACTATGAATCATACAAGTGTAAATCAGTGTATAGAAAACGTTACATAAAGCAAAGGGGACTTCAAGGTATAAGATTCACGTGTCATCCATAATCGTAGGCATTTTTTTAAAGTACTTGGTCTGGAGAAGCAGAAACTCAGGATTCAGAACATAACACAGTGGTTAGCGATGACTTTAATTATTAATAACAATTTATTTCTACCCAAACCCAGGGGAGTAACAAATACCCTCGCAACCCCCTCAGTGCGCGGGGCCCCCAGTCTTCAGTAGGTGAAGGGGGCCCCCTCAGCTCTTCAGCAGATGGTTGGTGTCTCACTCTTTAAAGCAGCTGCAGTCTGCCGTCTGCTATGAGATCTTGCACTGACCCAGAACTGAAGAGAAACAAAGTAACACGTTATATTGTTTCTCTTCAGCCAGAGCCATGAGCCAGGCAGGAAAAAGGATAAGGGTGGGGACCCTCAGAGTTATAGGCCTGGGATGTGCATTTAGATGAATCTCTGTAAGTAGGTTTGTTAACCCAGTGATCAGGGACATCTAAAGGAATTTGGGAACCCAGGGCTAAACGGATTTTGGAGGACCTGTTCAGAACAGTTTGAATTTCTGATCCTGTTTCAGCTCTATTATGCCATCTTTGACCAGGTCACTGAAAATGCACAGACTCACTCATCCAAATACTAAATGTGTTTATTTCTAAAATTCAGGGACAGCGATGTGTGTTTTCAATATTGTAACACAGCAGCAGCTCACCAATATTACTGCAAATAATCTCTTGAGACCCCCTCCCATTTCTCATACATGGGGTCTGGTTTTGATCTAAAAGAAAAATATTTATGGATGTTTGATGAAACCTTAACACAACATTTGTCTGCAAAATACCTGTAATACACTCTCACACATCATCCACATTAAATATAAATTAAAGGGAAACTGTATTTAAAAGAATTTGTTAAAAAAAACTTGTCAAAGTCATCTGGGCAAGAATCTGCAGAACAGAACTGGCTCTGTAAGGGGGTCACTTGAAAGGCAGGGGCCCTGGGCCAGAGCCCACTTGGCCCAATGCGTTAAAACGTCTCTGCCAGTGATCTTTCTGCATGGGGTGGAGGCAGGAGGAGGGAGGGGGTGTTGTGGGGAACCAACTTTGAGGCTGGAATTAGGTGCAGTGTTGCTGTAGTTCATTCCTGGCATCTATCGGATACTCTGCTGTAGTCTTGTAAACATGGAAGCATATAATGTTGGATGAAAACGACACAAATTAAAAAGAAAATAATTGCATTGATTGTTAGACTTAATAGTTAGGGCCGCTAGAGTTATGTTGAAGTGGAAGACTGATTATGCGGAAGGTTTCACTCCGTTCTCTGTCAAGACAGGGCAAGTTATTCTGCACAATGCCAGGCATTCTGCTGAAGTATTATTTTGCAATTTTAACACAGAGTGCTTTAACAAATGTGGTGCTTTTTTGTAACTTTTGACTTACCCGAGCTAGTACATTTTCCTGCCGAAATAAGCAAATTATTCAGCCGATGGTAGTTTATGTTACAAGTACGGTAAATGGATAATTACACGGGATACACATAATTCCGGTGGCCTTGATAAAAATGCTTCTTGTAAAATAGAACACTAAAATATGTGTATGGGGAATGCGAGAGCACTGCACATGTAAGTATTTTCTTTTCCGATTCCTTTCTAGCACTCGGTTCGGCGAGGCTGCTTGGGAAACTGTGCGTCAGAGTGCCTTCTGAATAACGTTTGCAGACAGTCCTCCGTAATTAAATACACCCATTTCAGACGGTGCCACTACGGCAGTGAAAGGTTAAGCGGAGTTATTTATCTGCACCGCTGGGGCCCACAGTCTCAGCTTTGTCGAGGCTTTCAGAAATTCAACACTACAGTCCCCCTGCAGGCGCGAGGCTGGCCCTTTAAATCACGCAGCTTCACTGGTAAAACAGGGCTGTGCTTCCTGCAGACTGCACATGACAAAGCATGCCCGTTGCCCCCACCTCCCTGCACACCCAGAGCCCACCCACCCCCTGGTACCAGCACAGCCCGGCAGGCCTCAGACCCTGTACATCAAAGCCCTCCCCTGGTGCAAGCACAACCTGGCTGGCCTCAGACTCTGCCCACACCGAATCCAGGAGGCCCACCGGCAAGACCCAGCCCGAGCCCTGGCGGGGCAATCATTGCTGCTGCCTCGGGCCCTGCGTGGTCCCCGCCTGCTCCTCCGCCTGAGGACCACCTGCCGCCATGCAGTGCCCCAGGTAACCCCTACTGCTTTGAAAGCGTGGGCGTAGTGCGTTGCACCAGCTGAGCTGTTTCAGAGCACTGGGGGGTGAGGAGGAGTTGGCAGTAGATGAGAGGATAAGCAGATGGCACAAGAGAGAAAAGCTTGAGTGTAAAGGAGCCACGCCCCCTTCCCTTTCCAATACCTAGCAAGCCCTCTGCTCTGCCGACCCTGGCTTTTCGGTACTCTCTGCAAAACCAGAGGCACAACTAATTCAAATCATGCACACACGTGCCCCAGCCCTGCACAAACTTCATGCACACACGTGATCCCACCAATGAACCTCTACCTTCATATACCCACATGTCCAACCCATGAAACCCTACCTGAATGTACCCATGTGTCCCAGCTGTGCACCTACTTGCATACATCCATGTGTCCCAACCGTGCACCTACCTGCATGCACCCGTGTGTAGCATCAGTGCACCTACCTGCATGTACCCACGTGTCCCACCCATGAACCCCTACCTGTGACTGCACCCCCCGGCCACCACCTGTGGTTCAAATTTATGGCGTGTTCCCTGCCTACAGAGAGCAGGAGACACACTTTGTGCCCCAGGCGTAGCTCCATCCTCACTCCCGCGCGTGAGGTGCTACCCACACACCCTATGCAGGCCCTTATCAGTAACTAGGAAGTGCCTTTGAGGAAAAACGGAAGACGGCCAATCAACAAAAGCCACCCAGGCACCAGCTGCAGGGGCACCCAGCCGCTCACTCCTCCTCATCATCCACACAGTTTAATAGTCATAGGACCTTCCTGTTACTGGGGTGAAAAAGTTGTTCAGAAGACAGCCATCGAATCGTTGGCCTCTCTGTAGAGTACACAGAGCAATTGGTCACTATTCCAGTTGCCACTTTGTGTAATGTTTGCGCTGGAGATACACAGCTGTCTAAAGGCTGGTAAGGCAAAATAAAATACAGTGTTTATAGGTGAGTGGGTGCGTTGTGTCTTTGAGCGATTAAAACACTCTTAAGATCACTACAGCTCCCACAGGTTCAACAATTTCTGAATTAAAAAAAATCAATAGTAATTATTTACAGCTAAATAATTGCTGTTACTTATTTATCTTAAGAGCTAACGATCATTGATAAAGCCAATAGTCCTGTTTGATCTTAGGTTGTCAGTTGTGTTATATATCTGGATACAGCAAACACAACAATGATGGATAGAATGTGGATCAATGTCACACATTCACCCCAGTCCAAAGATCTGGGCCCAAATCCATCGTTTTTCCACTCCACACCACCCTGGGTTAGACAATGGCGATATGCAAATCAGCGCTGACCCTGTGCCCTATGGGAACAGTCCAGTCCGAGCTACAAAAGCCATGTCCTTCCCAGAACGGAAACAAGCATCCGAGGACCGGCCCGGTTTCGAGGTAACACCTCTCTTCAGCCCGGCTAGCTTGATTCCAGTGGTGTGGAGTGCCTGGGACTCACGTCTGAGCATCCCCAGTACACTTAGAGCGGTAACTGCAAACACAACAATGATGGACAGAATGTGGATCAATGTCACACATTCACCCCAGTCCAAAGATCTGGGCCCAAATCCATCGTTTTTCCACTCCACACCACCCTGGGTTAGACAATGGCGATATGCAAATCAGCGCTGACCCTGTGCCCCATGGGAACAGTCCAGTCCGAACTACAAAAGCCATGTCCTTCCCAGAACGGAAACAAGCATCCGAGGACCGGCCCGGTTTCGAGGTAACACCTCTCTTCAGCCCGGCTAGCTTGATTCCAGTGGTGTGGAGTGCCTGGGACTCACGTCTGAGCATCCCCAGTACACTTAGAGCGGTAACTGCAAACACAACAATGATGGACAGAATGTGGATCCCACGTAAAGCCCTTGTCAGTGGCGTCAAGAAGGCTCCGCATGGGACTGGCTGCATCATTCTGTATTAGGCCAGTCCCTACATATTCTTCTGCTGTATCTCGATTCTTGTAAGTGAAGTCTTTTATAGCGCTTCACAACCCACTTAATCGTCTCTAGTTAGGGTGACCAACTGGCATGGGTGCAAATTCAGGACAGTGAGTGTAAAAATTCAGGACAAAAATTCAGGACAGGAAGTCGAAACTTAGGACAAAAGGTACGTTTTACACACACATCAGAGGAGGTTGCGCAAATGTATATCAGTAAGTAATTAGACAACCATTTAAGTATAAGTGAAAATAAGTTTATATTAGGTTGAGCCAATTGTGCACTTCATGGTTTTTCGGAATGCACAGCTTTGAGCAAATGTGTAGGTCTTTTTTTATTTTAAAAAAAAACATTTTATTGTTATTGCGGTTTCATACACTTTCATATGATCAATGAACAAGAAACATCTCCCTCTGCCTTAAAATAAGTCTGCCTGCCACTTTTCTTTCAGTGTCGCCATGGGATCTGGTTGATTATTTACCAGCTTTCGATACGTCTGTGAGATGGCCTTTTTTTCCATGTAGTCTGTGAGGAGTCTGTTTTTCAAGGTTGAAGACTCTGTTAGTGTGGTGCCTGGGGGATAGCGCTATGGAGTGCGTGCCTGATTTCAATATATCGGTAAAGTTCTGTCTCCGCCATCCCATATTTTTCCTGCAGTAGTGCAAAGGGAAGAATCTCCTCTTTCACCCAGAGATCACCTATTTTAGTAATGCCTATGAGGTCCCATTGTCTAAATCCCTTAGTGTTAGCCAGGGTGCCCAGACGTCGACTTTCCCAGAGGGGGGTGGCCAGCGTCAGTACCCCTGCCCAACCTAGCGCCCTTTGTGCAGTGTGCCATATTTTTATCGTGTACACCGTCGGTCCTGTCAGTGTGTTTCTTCTCTTATTGGTGTACAGAGCTTTCATCAGATGCTCTGCGGGTAGGAGGCATCTATCTATTCTGAATGCCGGTACGTCCTGTGGGACGTGCAGCCACTGGTTCAGTACCATTAGTTGTGAGGCTCATTAATATAATTTAACATTTGGCAATGCGATTCCTCCATCGTACCAGCTACGTACAAATTTGTGTTGCGCTATGCGGGGTGGTTTCCCGTCCCACAGCAATGTGGTTACTTCTGCTTCAATTGCTTTAAAATGGGAGGAGGGGACTGGGAATGGAGTATTTTGAAGGGCTTAGAGGAACCTAGGCAGGGCCAGCATTTTAAAGAGTGCCACCCTCCCCAGTAACGTCAGCGGAAGAGATCTCCAGTGTTTGATATCTGCCCGGAGCCTTGCCAGCCGCTTCATCGAGTTTTCTTCCATAAAAATAGTTTCTTGCGGGTAACATATATTCCTAAATATATAAATCCTCTGGTCGCAATCTGCAACTCGCAACCTCTGTGGAGCCTGGGAATAGGACCATGCACCACGTAGAGCAGTGATTTTGTCCAGTTGATAGTATAGCCTGACACAGTCCCATACGCCGTGAAAATGTCCAGCAGGAACACCAGGGATCTCGCCGGGGATGTTAAATATATGAATAGGTCATCAGCATACAGCGAAATCCGGTCTTCACAGTCTGCCTCCCATTTCATCCCATGGATGGACAAATCTTGCCTTATCCATGCTGCAAGTGGTTCTAGCATTAGGACAAAGAGGAGCGGGGACAGCGGGCAGCCTTGCCTCGTCCCCCTCCCCAGTGCAAAGTCTCGCGATAAATGTCCATTTGCAACCACTTGTGCTAAAGGTGCGGTGTATAATAATCTGATCCATTCGCAGAACTTTGGACCGAAACCCAACTTTCGGAGTACTGCAAATAAAAACGGCAATTCCACAAGGTCAAACGCCATCGTGGCGTCTAATGAGAGGATGGCCGCATCTTCTTGGATCATTGGTGTCCGAGCCAGTACCCCATTCAGGTGTCTTAAATTAAGGGAGGTGTTGTGTCCCGGCATAAAGCCCGACTGGTCTGGATGAACTAGCGTCTTAAGGTGTGGCTGCAGTCGGAGTGCCAGCGAGTTGGCCAGTATCTTTGCTTCTGCGTTTATTAGGGATATTGGACGGTATGAAGAGGCAGGCGCTGCAGGTTTACCTGGTTTATGTATTGCCACAATCGTGGCTAATCTTTGGTCCCTGGGCAATATCCCCTGCTCCAAGCACTCATTGAGAAAACGTGTAATCCCCGTGCACTCAAATATGTAGCACAATTTTTTAGAAAACTAGAGCCTGGTAAGTTTGGCGCTACAGACGTCGCACGTAGTCAGTCGTGCCTTTCAAAATGGAGAGAAATGTTGTGAGTAGCGGCGGCTACCCACCAGTCTGTGCGCTCAATAAACGTTGAAACACTGGAGTTTCTTCAACTGAATAAAGTTTATTCAACCATAATTTTGAGATTTTTCAAAAATCAATTCTTATTTGAAAAATTTCATGAATTCTTTTCATCTGATCATAATATTCATCTTATAATCCAAGTTGCGACATGCTTGCAGTTGTTTACATCCACCCAATGCATTTCGGGTCATAAGAATAGGACCCTTCGTCAGGGGTCTGAAATTAAGGGTCAAAACAGGACCAAATTAGTTACTCCACACACATAATAAATTTCTCAACATTTGCATTACTCATTCATCATGCCAATACGCGATTGTCTGTGGGCTACATGCGGGATGGGGAACTTGTGATGGATAGAACACCAATTTGTTGGCTATACGACGTAACGTGCCTGAACCCTGTACATTATTAATGTATTTTCGATGGAGGCTCACTACCCAGTGTTACACCAAAGGTTGTGCGACATGGAACCAAAATAAAATGTTACTCGCAAACAGAAGGTTGGACAAAGTGGAAACCATTACAAACAAACACTCACGTTAGTACCGCAACATGCTGGATCTTAAAAATTCTCGAGTAGTTGACCTGTGAATATGTCGCGCTGTGATTAGTACAGAGGTTAGTCACGTGTTGCATTCTAGTGGACCAATGGACAGGCAGTATGTCGGTGAACCCTCACCATGTGACCCGAGTGAAACAGCTTCAAACGCGGAAGTGAATGACGCGAACCCGTGTTCGAAAATCCTATGCGGATGATGTAGTATCACAAATGCGTTAAAAAATGTGATGACAAGCTGACAACGAGCGTGCAAGTGAATTAAATGCGTATATCCCTACTTAACAAATAAATACTGCACAATATGCTAGACAAAATTTCGAACAATCATAAGGGTACAAAGGACTAGGTCAAGCCAATGCATAATGATACAAAGTTCTGTGTCAACTATAAAAAACAAGAAAGTTCAATCCGGTCATTCATCCCGAATGGATGCATGGAATTCAATTTTCTGATCCAAAAGAACTCTGCTCTTAGTCTCTGTTTTAAGGGGTCCATGTCTCGACGTTGTGGGATGCACTCCAACACCATGAACTTCAACTGTGCGATTTGATGGCCTGCTTCCTTCCAATGACAGGCTGTGTTGGATTTCATATTGGCAAGTCGTATATTACTTTTGTGTTCTGTAATGCGGACCTTTATTTTGCGTTCCGTTTGACCCACATATACTTTGCCACAAGGGCATTTGATGACATATATACAATTCATGGTGTCACACGTACTAGAATGACGGAGTTCAATGATGTGACCTTTCGTAGGATGCCTGAAAGTTTTCCCTTCTATCACGTTGTTACAATGGGTGCAATTGTGGCATTTAAGCATTCCTCTCCAGTTGTGAGTCATTGTTTTTGGTGAATTCAATAGTTCTTTCAGATTTTTCGATCTTTGAAAAGCAAATGTGATTTTGCTACTGTACAGGTCCTTGAGATCCGGTTCAGTTGTGATCAATGGCCAATGAGTATTGATAATTTTTTTGATTCTGGGTGATTCTACAGAATACTTCAGAACACATACAGTCTTTTTTTCAACATCTTTATCTTTGGTTAGTAACAAAGTGTTTCTGGTTAATTTTTCAACCTTCCGCAGCGACGTATCCAAAATATCTTGTGGATAACCTCTTTGTCGGTACTTGGTTGTCTGTGCTTGCATTGATTCCTTTAAATCCGTTTCATTCGTGGTGATTCTTTATAGCCTGACATATTGAGGCGTTGGTAGATGCTTTCTTAAAGCGTGAGGGTGGAAGCTTTGGAATAGCAGACATGCATTCTTATCCGTCTTTTTGGTGAATACTCTGGTGCTGAGTACATTATTGACTTTTATCACTTGCACATCCAAAAAAGAAATGCTGTCTTGTTCGATACTGTGGGTAAATTTAATGCGTTCATTGCATGAGTTAAGGGACTGTCTATTCTCCAGTAGCTGATCTTTGGAACCACGCCAAATTAAGAAAATGTCATCGATGTAACGTTTAAATGTTACAACATGATCCATCCAAGTGTGATTGCACAGGATATGATCACACTCGAATTTCTGCATGAAGATATTGGCATATGAGGGCGCCCCCCCAAAACCCATTGAGGTTCCATTGCATTGATTAAAAAACTGACCATCCCACTCGAAATAGCTGTGGTATAATGCAAAGTGCATTAATTCTAAAATGAAAATTTTTTGGGATTGATCTAAATCACACTTCAAAAGACCCCATTCTAGTGCTTCAATTCCCTCTCCGTGGGGGATCGACGTGTATAATGAAATAACGTCTATGGTACATAGCCAGTATGTCGAATCTTGATCTAATGACACGTTCCTGAGGAGGTTCAAAAATGCTGTAGTGTCTTTGATGTAAGTGTCACTTTGCTGCACAATTGGTTGTAAAAATCGATCGACAAATTTACCAATGGGTTCGGAGATTGAACCACAGGCCGAGACTATGGGTCTGAATGGAGGTTTGTTTAAGTCCTTATGAATCTTGGGTAACATATACAATTTTGGTCTCCTTGGATGTTTCAAGGTGAAAAAGGCATGTGTTTTCTGACTGATCCATTTCATATCTAAAGCATGGTCTATGATTTTTAGTAAAGTGCCTTGGTACTCCTGTGTGGGATCCACCTGTAGTGGCAAGTAAATGTCTAGATTATGAACATGCTCATTGACACTCTTCATGTAAAACTCAGTGTCCATCACCACCAGGGCACCTCCCTTGTCAGCCTTTTGAAATGTGAGATTTTTATCGTTACTCAGATTCCTGAGAGTATTCCATTCTTTGGCTGATAAATTCTTGTTTTTAGATTTATGAAATGGTATCTGTTGTACTTCTGAAAGGACTGTTCTCTCAAACGCTTCAATGGTTTTATGTGAAAACGGAGCACAAAATGTGCTCGTGGGTTTGAAATCTTTGTCCCAAGTTTCAATGATCGGTGTTTCTCGAATGTCTTTAAAGAAAAATCTCAACTTTAAATTGCGGAAAAACTTAAATAATGCGATTTCTGTTTCAGTTTGACTTGAATGATAGGTGGGGACGAATGTGGTTCCTTTATTCAGTAATTTCATCTCAGCTTTCGTTAGAATTTTTGATGAAATGTTAACAATTAAGTCGCTTTTGACATCTGGCTCCTGGTCCTTTTGGCTATTTCTTCTGCTGTTTCTTTTGCCCCTTCTTGTTGTGTTCCACCGGTTGGTGGAGCATTTGCCGCCGGACTTATCTCTAAAAAAGACGGTTGTTGTTGTGTGGTGAGGCTTACAGATGGTTTAGCTGCCGTTGCGTCTAATGGTCTTCTTGATTTGGCAATGTCTGAGTCAGAAACGACACTTTCTTGTGAGGAAGATATGTTTTGTTTTTTAATTTGCTGTTGTGTTTGAGGTTGCCATTGTCTCTGATTGTATATCTCAGCCCACGTGTATACTTCTTCAAGTTTGTAATCAAGAGTATCTCTACGGTATTTGCGCACTTTCCTCTCGTTGACTTCTTTGGCGTACCTTTCTAATTTATTATTGATATCATCCAAAGTTTGTTGAAGATCTGGAATTTTATTCATTTCTTGTTGAATTGTTTTGATTTCTTCCTCAATTTCGGTTAAAACTTTCGCAAGTTCTTCCACAATTAATAAAATGAGATCCAAGGAACACTTATTTAAGATTTGGTACCACCTTTCCATGAATTTCTTACTGTTCTTACAGAGCATTGGTTTGAGGGCTATCCTCAGTCCCCTAGGTATTCTTTGGTTCTTATGATAATGTATCAATGTGGTTGCATGCAACCTTTGATTTATTTCTTTCTTGCTCATGAATTCGAATTGTCTTAGTAATTGTGCGGTCGTGGATTTTTGAGGAGTACATTTTCTGGTCTCCTGGATCAGCCCGTAAATTTCCTTGGCCGCTTCTTCTGTAAACACCAGAGTCTCTGCTTTGTTGGCGGTCAATAGGGCGATATCATCAAGTTGCATGTTGATTGTTCGGTGCACCCGGGATCGGGGGTGACTGGTTAAACAATGAGAAAACGTGTAATCCCCGTGCACTCAAATATGTAGCACAATTTTTTAGAAAACTAGAGCCTGGTAAGTTTGGCGCTACAGACGTCGCACGTAGTCAGTCGTGCCTTTCAAAATGGAGAGAAATGTTGTGAGTAGCGGCGGCTACCCACCAGTCTGTGCGCTCAATAAACGTTGAAACACTGGAGTTTCTTCAACTGAATAAAGTTTATTCAACCATAATTTTGGGATTTTTCAAAAATCAATTCTTATTTGAAAAATTTCATGAATTCTTTTCATCTGATCATAATATTCATCTTATAATCCAAGTTGCGACATGCTTGCAGTTGTTTACATCCACCCAATGCATTTCGGGTCATAAGAATAGGACCCTTCGTCAGGGGTCTGAAATTAAGGGTCAAAACAGGACCAAATTAGTTACTCCACACACATAATAAATTTCTCAACATTTGCATTACTCATTCATCATGCCAATACGCGATTGTCTGTGGGCTACATGCGGGATGGGGAACTTGTGATGGATAGAACACCAATTTGTTGGCTATACGACGTAACGTGCCTGAACCCTGTGCATTATTAATGTATTTTCGATGGAGGCTCACTACCCAGTGTTACACCAAAGGTTGTGCGACATGGAACCAAAATAAAATGTTACTCGCAAACAGAAGGTTGGACAAAGTGGAAACCATTACAAACAAACACTCACGTTAGTACCGCAACATGCTGGATCTTAAAAATTCTCGAGTAGTTGACCCGTGAATATGTCGCGCTGTGATTAGTACAGAGGTTAGTCACGTGTTGCATTCTAGTGGACCAATGGACAGGCAGTATGTCGGTGAACCCTCACCATGTGACCCGAGTGAAACAGCTTCAAACGCGCAAGTGAATGACGCGAACCCGTGTTCGAAAATCCTATGCGGATGATGTAGTATCACAAATGCGTTAAAAAATGTGATGACAAGCTGACAACGAGCGTGCAAGTGAATTAAATGCGTATATCCCTACTTAACAAATAAATACTGCACAATATGCTAGACAAAATTTCGAACAATCATAAGGGTACAAAGGACTAGGTCAAGCCAATGCATAATGATACAAAGTTCTGTGTCAACTATAAAAAACAAGAAAGTTCAATCCGGTCATTCATCTCGAATGGATGCATGGAATTCAATTTTCTGATCCAAAAGAACTCTGCTCTTAGTCTCTGTTTTAAGGGGTCCATGTCTCGACGTTGTGGGATGCACTCCAACACCATGAACTTCAACTGTGCGATTTGATGGCCTGCTTCCTTCCAATGACAGGCTATGTTGGATTTCATATTGGCAAGTCGTATATTACTTTTGTGTTCTGTAATGCGGACCTTTATTTTGCGTTCCGTTTGACCCACATATACTTTGCCACAAGGGCATTTGATGACATATATACAATTCATGGTGTCACACGTACTAGAATGACGGAGTTCAATGATGTGACCTTTCGTAGGTTGCCTGAAATTTTTCCCTTCTATCACGTTGTTACAATGGGTGCAATTGTGGCATTTAAGCATTCCTCTCCAGTTGTGAGTCGTTGTTTTTGGTGAATTCAATAGTTCTTTCAGATTTTTCGATCTTTGAAAAGCAAATGTGATTTTGCTACTGTACAGGTCCTTGACATCCGGTTCAGTTGTGATCAATGGCCAATGAGTATTGATAATTTTTAGATTAAAGAGGTTATCCACAAGATATTTTGGATACGTCGCTGCGGAAGGTTGAAAAATTAACCAGAAACACTTTGTTACTAACCAAAGATAAAGATGTTGAAAAAAAGACTGTATGTGTTCTGAAGTATTCTGTAGAATCACCCAGAATCAAAAAAATTATCAATACTCATTGGCCATTGATCACAACTGAACCGGATCTCAAGGACCTGTACAGTAGCAAAATCACATTTGCTTTTCAAAGATCGAAAAATCTGAAAGAACTATTGAATTCACCAAAAACAATGACTCACAACTGGAGAGGAATGCTTAAATGCCACAATTGCACCCATTGTAACAACGTGATAGAAGGGAAAACTTTCAGGCATCCTACGAAAGGTCACATCATTGAACTCCGTCATTCTAGTACGTGTGACACCATGAATTGTATATATGTCATCAAATGTCCTTGTGGCAAAGTATATGTGGGTCAAACGGAACGCAAAATAAAGGTCCGCATTACAGAACACAAAAGTAATATACGACTTGCCAATATGAAATCCAACATAGCCTGTCATTGGAAGGAAGCAGGCCATCAAATCGCACAGTTGAAATTCATGGTGTTGGAGTGCATCCCACAACGTCGAGACATGGACCCCTTAAAACAGAGACTAAGAGCAGAGTTCTTTTGGATCAGAAAATTGAATTCCATGCATCCATTCGGGATGAATGACCGGATTGAACTTTCTTGTTTTTTATAGTTGACACAGAACTTTGTATCATTATGCATTGGCTTGACCTAGTCCTTTGTACCCTTATGATTGTTCGAAATTTTGTCTAGCATATTGTGCAGTATTTATTTGTTAAGTAGGGATATACGCATTTAATTCACTTGCACGCTCGTTGTCAGCTTGTCATCACATTTTTTAACGCATCTGTGATACTACATCATCCGCATAGGATTTTCGAACACGGGTTCGCGTCATTCACTTCCGCGTTTGAAGCGGTTTCACTCGGGTCACATGGTGAGGGTTCACCGACATACTGCCTGTCCATTGATCCACTAGAATGCAACACGTGACTAACCTCTGTACTAATCACAGCGCGACATTCACGGGTCAACTACTCGAGAATTTTTAAGATCCAGCATGTTGCGGTACTAACGTGAGTGTTTGTTTGTAATGGTTTCCACTTTGTCCAACCTTCTGTTTGCGAGTAACATTTTATTTTGGTTCCATGTCGCACAACCTTTGGTGTAACACTGGGTAGTGAGCCTCCATCGAAAATACATTAATAATGCACAGGGTTCAGGCACGTTACGTCGTATAGCCAACAAATTGGTGTTCTATCCATCACAAGTTCCCCATCCCGCATGTAGCCCACAGACAACCGCGTATTGGCATGATGAATGAGTAATGCAAATGTTGAGAAATTTATTATGTGTGTGGAGTAACTAATTTGGTCCTGTTTTGACCCTTAATTTCAGACCCCTGACGAAGGGTCCTATTCTTATGACCCGAAATGCATTGGGTGGATGTAAACAACTGCAAGCATGTCGCAACTTGGATTATAAGATGAATATTATGATCAGATGAAAAGAATTCATGAAATTTTTCAAATAAGAATTGATTTTTGAAAAATCCCAAAATTATGGTTGAATAAACTTTATTCAGTTGAAGAAACTCCAGTGTTTCAACGTTTATTGAGCGCACAGACTGGTGGGTAGCCGCCGCTACTCACAACATTTCTCTCCATTTTGAAAGGCACGACTGACTACGTGCGACGTCTGTAGCGCCAAACTTACCAGGCTCTAGTTTTCTAAAAAATTGTGCTACATATTTGAGTGCACGGGGATTACACGTTTTCTCATTGTTTAACCAGTCACCCCCGATCCCGGGTGCACCGAACAATCAACATGCAACTTGATGATATCGCCCTATTGACCGCCAACAAAGTAGAGACTCTGGTGTTTACAGAAGAAGCGGCCAAGGAAATTTACGGGCTGATCCAGGAGACCAGAAAATGTACTCCTCAAAAATCCACGACCGCACAATTACTAAGACAATTCGAATTCATGAGCAAGAAAGAAATAAATCAAAGGTTGCATGCAACCACATTGATACATTATCATAAGAACCAAAGAATACCTAGGGGACTGAGGATAGCCCTCAAACCAATGCTCTGTAAGAACAGTAAGAAATTCATGGAAAGGTGGTACCAAATCTTAAATAAGTGTTCCTTGGATCTCATTTTATTAATTGTGGAAGAACTTGCGAAAGTTTTAACCGAAATTGAGGAAGAAATCAAAACAATTCAACAAGAAATGAATAAAATTCCAGATCTTCAACAAACTTTGGATGATATCAATAATAAATTAGAAAGGTACGCCAAAGAAGTCAACGAGAGGAAAGTGCGCAAATACCGTAGAGATACTCTTGATTACAAACTTGAAGAAGTATACACGTGGGCTGAGATATACAATCAGAGACAATGGCAACCTCAAACACAACAGCAAACTAAAAAACAAAACATATCTTCCTCACAAGAAAGTGTCGTTTCTGACTCAGACATTGCCAAATCAAGAAGACCATTAGACGCAACGGCAGCTAAACCATCTGTAAGCCTCACCACACAACAACAACCGTCTTTTTTAGAGATAAGTCCGGCGGCAAACGCTCCACCAACCGGTGGAACACAACAAGAAGGGGCAAAAGAAACAGCAGAAGAAATAGCCAAAAGGACCAGGAGCCAGATGTCAAAAGCAACTTAATTGTTAACATTTCATCAAAAATTCTAACGAAAGCTGAGATGAAATTACTGAATAAAGGAACCACATTCGTCCCACCTATCATTCAAGTCAAACTGAAACAGAAATCGCATTATTTAAGTTTTTCCGCAATTTAAAGTTGAGATTTTTCTTTAAAGACATTCGAGAAACACCGATCATTGAAACTTGGGACAAAGATTTCAAACCCACGAGCACATTTTGTGCTCCGTTTTCACATAAAACCATTGAAGCGTTTGAGAGAACAGTCCTTTCAGAAGTACAACAGATACCATTTCATAAATCTAAAAACAAGAATTTATCAGCCAAAGAATGGAATACTCTCAGGAATCAGAGCAACGATAAAAATCTCACATTTCAAAAGTCTGACAAGGGAGGTGCCCTGGTGGTGATGGACACTGAGTTTTACATGAAGAGTGTCAATGAGCATGTTCATAATCTAGACATTTACTTGCCACTACAGATGGATCCCACACAGGAGTACCAAGGCACTTTACTAAAAATCATAGACCATGCTTTAGATATGAAATGGATCAGTCAGAAAACACATGCCTTTTTCACCTTGAAACATCCAAGGAGACCGAAATTGTATATGTTACCCAAGATTCATAAGGACTTAAACAAACCTCCATTCAGACCCATAGTCTCGGCCTATGGTTCAATCTCCGAACCCATTGGTAAATTTGTCGATCGATTTTTACAACCAATTGTGCAGCAAAGTGACACTTACATCAAAGACACTACAGCATTTTTTAACCTCCTCAGGAACGTGTCATTAGATCAAGATTCGACATACTGGCTATGTACCATAGACGTTATTTCATTATACACGTCGATCCCCCACGGAGAGGGAATTGAAGCACTAGAATGGGGTCTTTTGAAGTGTGATTTAGATCAATCCCAAAAAATTTTCATTTTAGAATTAATGCACTTTGCATTATACCACAGCTATTTCGAGTGGGATGGTCAGTTTTTTAATCAATGCAATGGAACCTCAATGGGTTTTGGAAGGGCGCCCTCATATGCCAATATCTTCATGCAGAAATTCGAGTGTGATCATATCCTGTGCAATCAAACTTGGATGGATCATGTTGTAACATTTAAACGTTACATCGATGACATTTTCTTAATTTGGCGTGGTTCCAAAGATCAGCTACTGGAGAATATACAGTCCCTTAACTCATGCAATGAACGCATTAAATTTACCCACAGTATCGAACAAGACAGCATTTCTTTTTTGGATGTGCAAGTGATAAAAGTCAATAATGTACTCAGCACCAGAGTATTCACCAAAAACACGGATAAGAATGCATGTCTGCTATTCCAAAGCTTCCACCATGACGCTTTAAGAAAGCATCTACCAACGTCTCAATATGTCAGGCTAAAAAGAATCACCACGAATGAAACGGATTTAAAGGAATCAATGCAAGCACAGACAACCAAGTACCGACAAAGAGGTTATCCACAAGATATTTTGGATACGTCGCTGCGGAAGGTTGAAAAATTAACCAGAAACACTTTGTTACTAACCAAAGATAAAGATGTTGAAAAAAAGACTGTATGTGTTCTGAAGTATTCTGTAGAATCACCCAGAATCAAAAAAATTATCAATACTCATTGGCCATTGATCACAACTGAACCGGATGTCAAGGACCTGTACAGTAGCAAAATCACATTTGCTTTTCAAAGATCGAAAAATCTGAAAGAACTATTGAATTCACCGAAAACAACGACTCACAACTGGAGAGGAATGCTTAAATGCCACAATTGCACCCATTTTAACAACGTGATAGAAGGGAAAACTTTCAGGCATCCTACGAAAGGTCACATCATTGAACTCCGTCATTCTAGTACGTGTGACACCATGAATTGTATATATGTCATCAAATGCCCTTGTGGCAAAGTATATGTGGGTCAAACGGAACGCAAAATAAAGGTCCGCATTACAGAACACAAAAGTAATATACGACTTACCAATATGAAATCCAACATAGCCTGTCATTGGAAGGAAGCAGGCCATCAAATCGCACAGTTGAAGTTCATGGTGTTGGAGTGCATCCCACAATGTCGAGACATGGACCCCTTAAAACAGAGACTAAGAGCAGAGTTCTTTGGGATCAGAAAATTGAATTCCATGCATCCATTCGGGATGAATGACCGGATTGAACTTTCTTGTTTTTTATAGTTGACACAGAACTTTGTATCATTATGCATTGGCTTGACCTAGTCCTTTGTACCCTTATGATTGTTCGAAATTTTGTCTAGCATATTGTGCAGTATTTATTTGTTAAGTAGGGATATACGCATTTAATTCACTTGCACGCTCGTTGTCAGCTTGTCATCACATTTTTTAACGCATTTGTGATACTACATCATCCGCATAGGATTTTCGAACACGGGTTCGCGTCATTCACTTCCGCGTTTGAAGCTGTTTCACTCGGGTCACATGGTGAGGGTTCACCGACATACTGCCTGTCCATTGGTCCACTAGAATGCAACACGTGACTAACCTCTGTACTAATCACAGCGCGACATATTCACGGGTCAACTACTCGAGAATTTTTAAGATCCAGCATGTTGCGGTACTAACGTGAGTGTTTGTTTGTAATGGTTTCCACTTTGTCCAACCTTCTGTTTGCGAGTAACATTTTATTTTGGTTCCATGTCGCACAACCTTTGGTGTAACACTGGGTAGTGAGCCTCCATCGAAAATACATTAATAATGCACAGGGTTCAGGCACGTTACGTCGTATAGCCAACAAATTGGTGTTCTATCCATCACAAGTTCCCCATCCCGCATGTAGCCCACAGACAATCGCGTATTGGCATGATGAATGAGAAATGCAAATGTTGAGAAATGTATTATGTGTGTGGAGTAACTAATTTGGTCCTGTTTTGACCCTTAATTTCAGACCCCTGACGAAGGGTCCTATTCTTATGACCCGAAATGCATTGGGTGGATGTAAACAACTGCAAGCATGTCGCAACTTGGATTATAAGATGAATATTATGATCAGATGAAAAGAATTCATGAAATTTTTCAAATAAGAATTGATTTTTGAAAAATCCCAAAATTATGGTTGAATAAACTTTATTCAGTTGAAGAAACTCCAGTGTTTCAACGTTTATTGAGCGCACAGACTGGTGGGTAGCCGCCGCTACTCACAACATTTCTCTCCAAGCACTCATTGCACATATTAAGGAGATGTGGCGTAATCCTACCTGTCACTTTTTTGTATAGCTCCACCGGTAAACCGTTAGGTCCCACTGCCTTTCCCATGTGAAGTGCTGCCAGTGCCACCCCTCACTCTTCTGCCGTAAAATCTACTTCCAGCTCTTGCATGGCCTCTAGTGGTAGTGTGGGCATTTTGATATCTCAGAGGAACTGTATGTTTTCCTCTATTGTAGCTGCAGCACACGGTGTGTACACCTTTTCATAATAAGTGGCCAGTTCCTCCACTATGAGTTGTGGATCAGTCGTCATGGTGCCGTCCTCTAATGTCAGTTGGGCAATCCATCTATTTGCCTTCTCCTTTCTTTCCAACCATGCAAGCATTCTCCCAGTCTTATCGCCCAGTTCATACAACCTATATAGGGTATCGGAGTGTCTGGCCTTTGCAGCTTCCCATGTATAAGCCCTAAATTCTTGGGTCGCTAATGTCAGGGTTTGTGCTGTGGTATTAGTAGGATTTGCGTTATGTGCTACCTCCACCCTCTGGACTGTTTCTTCTAGTGTATCTAGGTTCTTCCTGTGGTCTTGTTTATGCCTGGTGATGACCGAGATGGCTTGGCCCCTTATCACTGATTTGTATGCCTCCCATAAAATGCTCAGCGAATCCACTGACTGTGTGTTCTCTGTAAAGTACTGCTCAGTGGACTTCACTAGGGCCTTGGCAATCTTAGGGTTTTTCAGGTATCCTGGGTAGAGCGGAAATATTCTCTTCCTCCCAGGAATCTGTGCTGTGTATAGGAATTGTATAGGCGAGTGATCTGAAATGCCTCTTGGTAATTGTACCACTTCACTCACCTTCTCTGGGGTTATTGCTAGAGTCAGTATATGATCTATTCGGGAGAGACTGTTGTGTACTCCAGAGTGACAGGTATACTGGTGTTCTGTAGTGTGTTTAACTCTCCAAATATCAGTCAGCCCCATTGCATCCACGAATTCCCTCAGACCCTGATTGGACCTGTTTGTGTCTCTACGCGGTCGTCGTTCTTTGGTAGCGTCCATTACTGCGTTAAAGTCTCTGCCTATGATCAGTTCCCCCTCAGGAAGGTCCAGTAGGAACCTTCAAAGATCCTGAAATGAAGTTGATGAAGTGCCAGGGGGACATACACCAAGACCATATTGTACATCCGTCCTTCCCATTGACAGGCTACTGCAGCAAATCTACCCTGGTCGTCCGTCCAAGTCCTCTTTACCACCAAAGGCGAGCTCCTATGTACCAGGATATCCACCCCCCGTGACTCAGATGTGAATTCCACGTGTGCAACCGTTTTGAACCCCCAACGGTACAACACTTTACAGGCCGTGCCCACTAGATGTGTCTCCTGGAGCAATGCTACCGTAGGACCTTTCCTTTTTAGATATTGAAGAACCAGCCCCCTTTTGATCTTATGCCCTAGTCCGTTCACATTCCACGATATCACAGACAGGGGAGGGCCTAGTGATCGTGGCGTCTGAGCGTTAGCATCCAAATCTTCACGTTGTGCCATAGTATGTGTGATGTGCGGTCACAGAGCTGATGGTCCTGTTTGTAGTGTCTGAGCAAAGGTGCATGCCATGTGTATGAACACATTGTGCAGTTATCAACCATTGTCTTAGGAGAGATACATTAACAAGAAAAACATATCATACCCAATCAAGTCCCCTGACTCCCGTAACCCGAACCCCCCACCCTGCCTCCCTGCCCGGCGGTTCGAAAACTGCCCGCCCCCCCAACTGAGAAGAGCGCTTAGATTCCCAAATAAACCACAACATGGGGGTGAGTCTTCCGTGGTCAGAACAGAGCCCCCCGCACAACAGTCCATTCCGTGCTGCCCCCCATCCGTTAGATCCTACCTGTGGGGGCCCAACCACTCGATCAAGGTTCAGAAATCAAATGTCCCGACCCCAGCCCATTTCATGTGCGACATCTATCTCGTGTAGCAGTGTTCAGCCAATGGTTCTTTTCAGAGTGTCAAATGCCTTAGCAGTAGTTCATTAGCTGGTGCTTCCTGTATCGTGTTTGTGCCGTACGAGTCTTTTTTAGTGCCAGTCTCGCGGCGATACGTCTTCTCATTGAGTTCTGTCCGTATGTTTCTCAGCGGGCGGCGGGCGCATTTTCTCTGTTTTTGGGCCCTCGGGCTGGTCTCCATCCTTCTAGTCAATCTCGTGCCTCTCCCGGTGTTTCAAAGAACAATGTTTTCCCTTCAGATTTATTTATTATTTATTTATGTGGTTTATAGAGCGCACAGCTACCCCCGAAGGGGTGTCCCGGCGCTAGAACCTGAGCCTCCAGGGGAGAAAAAGGAGCATAGAGCATGGCGAAACAGTGGGGAAATCAAAGTCCGGAAAAGAGCCAGGTTTTGAGTTTGGCTCGGAAGATGGATTCGGAGGGACAGAATCTCAGATCGATTGGCAGAGTGTTCCACAGTTTTGCCGCAATGACACTGAACCCTCTGCCACCCATTCTAGATAGTCTAAAACGGGGGGAGATCAGGAGGCGGCGGTCATTGGATCTCAAGGATCTGATGGAGCGAGATATCGAGACACGTTTTTTCAGGTAGTTGGGACCGAGGTCGTTGACGGCTCGGTAGGTAAGGGTAAGGATCTTAAACTGAATACGACTAGCCACTGGTAGCCAGTGGAGTTCCTTACGATACGCGGATACAGATTGGCGGTAGGGGATATTACCAATCAATCTGGCCGCCGCATTTTGGACAATCTGTAGCCGGTCTAACAGATACTGGGGGGCACCAGCATATAGGCTGTTAGCATAGTCCAGGTGGGACGTGATGAGGGCTTGGGTAACTGTACGGCGGGAATCCAGAGGGAGATAGGGGAGAATTTTTTTGATCATGCGCAACTTCAGGAAGCAGGCAGAGGTCACTTTATTGATCTGAGTTTTGCATGAGAGAGAGTCATCAAACTGGAAACCCAGGTTTCGAGCAGAGTGAACGGGAGAGGGCGCGGGATCAAGTGCCGTGGGCCACCACCAGGAGGAGGGGATGGGAGCTTTCTGATTGAAAAATAGTACCTCCGTTTTGTCTGCATTTAGTCTGAGGTGGTTAGCAGTCATCCAGACACTGATATTGTTAAGGCACTGGCGGAAGTTGGAGAGTGCGGAGTCCGAGTGGTCTCTGAAGGAAAACACCAGCTGAGTATCATCAGCATAGGAGACCACCCTGATTCCGTAGGACTCTACAACGTCGGCCAGCGGGGCAAGATAAACGTTGAAGAACAGAGGGCTGAGGGCGGAACCCTGTGGCACACCGCATGACAGGGGTTTTTCCTCCGACTTGAAAGGCCGTAGCAGTACCCTCTGACTTCTACCCGAGAGGAAGGACTCGATCCAGCTGAAAGCTGTGCCGCCAATGCCAATCTGTTTGAGTCGGTCAAGGAGGATGGGGTGGGAGACCGTATCGAAAGCTGCGGACAGGTCGAGGAGGACCAGCATGGCCTCCTCGCCCCTGTCCACGCATTCCCGAATAGTTTCCGATACCTCCAACAGTGCCGTCTCAGTGCTGAATCCAGCTCTAAATCCAGATTGTGATTCGTGCAGTAGAGAGTGGTTTTCCAGATATTCCGTGAGTTGCAACTGCACGGCTTTTTCCAGGACCTTTGCAGGTTTGGGGAGAAGGGAGATGGGGCGGTAGTTGGCGAAGACAGTGGGATCTGCATCCGCTTTTTTTAGGATAGGAATCACCAAGGCCTCCTTCCAAGTGGTAGGGAAGAGGCCATGGTGAAGGGAGGCGTTCCAGATGGAGAGGAAGGAGCAGGCTAGCGAAGGCGCCAGTTCTCCCATGAGTTTCGCAGGGATAGGGTCAGATGGGGCGCCGGATTTGCAATGTGTCAGTAACCTAATAGCATCGTCCCGGTTGAGTATATTGAAAGAGAGAAAGGACGGGGAATCTGGGGGACTAGTGGGGGTAGGCAGGGGGGCTGGCCCTTTAGGAAAGGAGACACAGAGTTTGTTTATTTTTTCAAGGAAGTAGTGTGAAAGTCCCTCGCATAGAGCCTGACTCGCAGTGTTCTGAGTGGCCCTGGCCGGCGGATTAATGAAGTCTTTAACAATGGTGAAGAGTGTTTTAGACGAGTTTTTGGCCTTGGTAATTTGAAAAGAAAAATGATCTTTCATAGCCATTTTTTTTTTTTTGAGGAATGTTTTCAGGGCAGACCTATAAGAAAATTTGGCTTCAGGGTCGTAATTTAGTCTCCACTTACGTTCGAGTGCTTTGCATCTGCTTTTCTCCTCACGGAGGGAGGTGGAGAACCAGGGGGCGGAGGGTCGCAATCTAGTGGAGGTAATGACTTTCTGGGGAGCAATGGAGTCAATAGCATTGACAAGGGCAGTATTTAGCCTAGAGACGTTTCCATCTATATCAGAGGAGAGGTGCTCCGTCTGGAAGTGGAATACCGGGTCCAAGGTGGCACATGTAACCTTGTGCCACTTTCTTCCCAACTCCTTCCTCGGGGCCAGGGGGGCAGTATTCCGTCCGAGGGCAAGAGAGAAGGGGATGAGATAATGGTCGGACCAGGTGAGGGGGAGGGGTGGGAGGACAGTGGTAGTGGAAAAGTTGGCGAATATGAGGTCCAAGGTGTGCCCAGCCACATGTGTAGGACCTACGACTAATTGTTTGAGGTTCAGGCTTTCCATAGTTTCCAACAGATTGTTCGCCTTCACGCAGAGAGGATTGTCTACGTGGAGGTTAAAATCACCTAGGACTAGAAAATATTGGTGTTTGAGGGATAGATCAGCCAGTTGGTGGGAGAGGGCAGTGAGAGAAGGGGAGGTGGCGGTAGGGGGGTTATAAACTAATGTGCCGGCCAGTATAACTGCCGCGGAGTCAGATATAGAGAAGTACATGGCTTCAATTATACCAATATTAGTAAGTTTAGTAAAGGTCAGCTGGAGATAGGATTTGAGGATGACGGCTAGACCGCCTCCAGATTTACCACCAGCCCGGTTCATGCAATTTATATTGTATCCTGGGGGGATGGCCAGATAGATGTCCGGAGAGGAGGAATCAGTGATCCAGGACTCAGTAAGGAATAGAATATCCCATTCTTCTGAGGAGATAGACATCCAGATGTCATTGGCATGACGAGGGAGAGAGCGGCAATTGATCAAGCCAGCTTTCAGAGTCCGGCAATTAGAGGGGGGGAGCTGCGGTGGGGGACGAGGCGGTAGGCAGGGTTGGTAGGACGGTAGAGTGAAGTTACATTGCGGGCAATAGAAAGGAGCAGACTCTAAGTGGTTTGGGATGCAACGGATGATAGCCGGGCAAGGGGAGGGGTTTAGTAGGTGTAGTTGAGTGTTGGTCCAACACGTACGAGTAGAGTCAGTAGAAAAGGCAGGGGGTCTGGCCCTGGGCCCAGTCCAGGCCCGGACGGGCCCAGACGGGCTTGCCTTAGGCGCGCCTTCGGCGCGCTGACGGCGCGCCCGCTGCGCCCGTCCGCTGCGCTTCCTAGCGAGACACATGAGTTATGTCTGTGAGAGAGGGCGTCATGGGGGCGTGGCCAGCTGAGGTGGGCGTGTCGGACCTGGCGCCTCGCCCTCAGTAATGGCGAAATGAGGATTCGTTGCAGCGCTAAATCCGCTGTTCAAGTGCAAGGGATGAGTGATTTAAAAGAACAAAGTATCACACAGAAAAGTTTTTAAAATTACAGGCTCACTCCCGGCTTCCGCCTCAGGAGACTCACGATTTAAAGTGACGCGCTTTCTAGCTGCGCGCACTTATATGATCGAGTAAGGGGGCGTGGCCAGCTGAGGTGGGCGTGTCGGACCTGGCGCCTCGCCCTCAGTAATGGCGAAATGAGGATTCGTTGCAGCGCTAAATCCGCTGTTCAAGTGCAAGGGATGAGTGATTTAAAAGAACAAAGTATCACACAGAAAAGTTTTTAAAATTACAGGCTCACTCCCGGCTTCCGCCTCAGGAGACTCACGATTTAAAGTGACGCGCTTTCTAGCTGCGCGCACTTATATGATCGAGTAAGGGGGCGTGGCCAGCTGAGGTGGGCGTGTCGGACCTGGCGCCTCGCCCTCAGTAATGACCAGATTCAACCCGGAGCTTCGCTGGAAAAAGCATTGAGTACTTCAGGTCCCTGGCACGTAGTTCTTTCTTATCCTCTGTGTAACTACGTCTTTGTTGTGTGACTGCCGCTGTATAGTCAGGATAAAAGGTGACTTCTGAGTTATCTACCTTTATTGGCGGTGCGATGCGTGCGGCCTGCAGGATTGCGTCGCAATCCCGAAAGTTGAAAATTCGCGCCAGTATCGGCCATGGTGGTGCTCCCGGGCGCGGTTTGCCTCCTGGTACACTGTGCGCTCTTTCTACTGAAAAGAATTTGGAGAGCCCACGCGGCTTTAGTTGGTTCTGGATCAGATCTTCTACAAAAAGATATAGGGCTGATCCACCTTCAGTTTCCGGCACTCCTACAAAGCGCACATTATTTTGTCGAGAGCGGCCTTCTTGATCATCCAGTTTGGCCTTCATCATTTTGTTGTCCTCTTCAAGTCTCTGCACCTGTTGTTGCAGGGTTGCTGTGTCTGTCGCAGTTGTCTTCTTGACCTCCACCAGCTGGTCCGACATTTTAGCGAAGTCTGCCCATATTAGGGCGACGTCCGTGGAGATCTTGCCCATCGATGACTGCATTGTCCGTAGGGCCGCCATGACATCCTGGAGAGTCACCTCCTCTGTGACCTCAGGGGCGTCTGGCGGTCGGGGGCTGGCCAGTGCTCTGGTGGAGTCCTTCGTGTAGGTATATTGATCTAGTCTGGGGGTCTGCTGCACTTTGGGCCCTCTTCCGCTCATCTCAGCGGCCGATTTGCTCCTCTCGTAGGTTCACCGCCTAGTGTCCCCAGGCTTGTCCCGGCCGAGGGTTGTACGTCTGTTGTCTGTGTCCACGCGTTGTCTCGCCCACGCCGGCACTGCGTTGCGACGGTGGGCCCGGTGGACCCCACAGTATCTACTTTCAGGCTCCCGCCTCCAGATTGAGGTTGATGTGTACTCTTGAGAAAACTGGCGCTCCCGCTGCCACGTTCAGGTGATGCGCGCCTACGTCTGTGCCGGCCGGCCCCACCTCATGCACCAGTCTTGCCACCCAAGAGGCTCTGGGTAGGTCCCACTGGCGCAATATGCCCCCGTTGCACAGGGCCCGGTCAGCGCCTGGTGTTCTGTCCCGCTGATGGTGAGCTCTCATGTGCCTGTTTCCCCCGCCACTGGGTCAGCAGCAAATCAGGTCCGAATGTAAAGCCTGCACTCTATGATTCCTTGTGGCCAGCACCGCCCCTGCCCTTCTTTGTTCGGGGTGAATCCCACTTGAGCCCCCGGCTTCAATGTGGCCACAGGCCATGAATTTTTAGGTTTAAAGCATTTTATTAAGACATAAAAACACGGGGGAGGGGATTAGGAGGTCAAGGTTACATACAGTACAAAAGAAGACATGTTGCAGCGATTCTGGCGGAAAGCGGGGAGGTCGGCAGTCCCGGAGGGGGAAAAAAGGCAAACGCCGTAGGGCAAGAAAGCCATGCGGATAACCCTCCAGTAGTCCCCAACCCCTCAATCAAAGCTAAGCATGAATAGCAACCCGCAACACAGCATAAACAACATAGTCCCTCCAAGCCCCCCATCCCCTGAATAAGGAAAAGGAAGAAAACAATACCCCAACATCCCCGTCCAGTGGCCCATTACAGAAACATTGTCCCTAGCCTCCCATCCCCAGCCCCCAGCCCCCCCGATCCCATCCCTCTCAATCCGCTGGAGCCGCCGGCGGCGTCAGCCTAAGAAGGCGCAGGTACCTCGGACATGTGATCTCCCGAAATTCCGTGGACAACAGCGCCAAGAAAGGGTGCCAGAGTTCCTCGAACTGGTCAACATTACCAGCCACCGTGAGCGACATCTTCTCCATACCCAGTACCTGCCAGAGCCTGTGTAACCAGCCAGTGATAGAGGGGGCAGTGGGGGTGCGCCAGTGCACAAGGATATTCTGAACCGCTGAGCCTAGCGCAATAGCAATCTGCCTACCCCTGCGGGACTTCAGCGGGTACATCAAATCGTTGGGGAGGCCTAGCAGGACATACGCCGGGAGGCGCGGGAGTTCAACCTCGAAGTGCCTGTCCACCTCATCTAAGACCTCCTTCCAATAAGCAGATAATATCGGGCACCCCCAAAGAATGTGCGATAGAGTACCCTCTTGTCCGCAGCCTCGCCAGCAACCCTTGTCGGTGAGTTTGTGCATCTCATAGAGCCTCTCCGGGGTGTAATACCAGTAGGTGGACACCTTGGTAAAAGTCTCCGTCAGCCCAGTGTGGTATGCAGAGTGCCTCGCCCGATATGCGATCCCGTCCCACTCCTTGTGGCTCAGGGTCCTGCCCAATTCTCTGTGCCAGCGCTCCCTCCCCGGGTTGTGGTAATGAAACGGCGGGGGTTGGAGAAATTTGTACAGATCAGTGATAAGCTTGGCATCCGAGGTCCGAGTCACCAGCCACCGCTCGTAAGGTGTGATTTGGCGGGCTGCGACGTCACGCACCTGGGGTTGGAGAGCCCAGTGACGGACCTGCATATAACGCAGTCTGTCTTCCTCCGTCAGACCAAATTCCTGCCGGAGTTGTTGGAAAGGGAGCACGCCCTCCGGCCCGTAAATCTGAAAGAGTGCCCTGCAGCCCGCCCGCACCCAGTGAGAAAAAGCTCCCGGGGCCATGCCTGGAGTAAAGTCTGGGTTACCAACTATGGGCGAGAACGGTGATGGGAAAGTAGTGAGCTCGCGGAGTTCACAAACCGCATCCCACACCCGTAGCGGAACCCGAGTGACAAAGGAGGCGTAGAGATTAGCCGGGCGGTGTGCGCGCCGCAGGAATGGAATCTCTTGAAGGGTGCGACCAGCAACCGCCTGGTCTTGAAAAAGCCAGTGCTTGTCCGATTCCCACCTGCTCCATTCCACCAAATATCGGAGTTGCGCCGCTTGAAAATACTTCCGAAGGTCCGGAACACCGAGACCCCCCGCCTCCGGCGCAAGCATGGAAAGAGCCCTCTTCATCCGAGGCCTGCGGCCCTGCCACACGAAACGGGAGATGTCAGCTTGCGCTTCCTGTATCCAACCCACAGGGGGCTGGAGAGGTAAGGCGCAAAAAAGATACAAAATCTGGGGCAGCACCGTCATCTTCACCGCCGCGATACGGCCCAGCCACGAGAGCAGGCCCTTGCCCCATCGGCCGAGTTCCTCTTTAATCTTCTTGCTAAGGGAAGAATAGTTGGCCTTGACCATCTCGGGCAGCGAAGGTGCAAGCAGGATCCCCAGGTACGGCACCGTGGAAGAGGACCACTGCATAGGGAAAAGACGCTGGAGGTCTCGCCTGGTGTCCGCGGAGAGCGACACATCTAGAGCGGCCGATTTAGACATGTTCATTTTAAAGCCGGCCACGCGTGCAAAGGCGTCCAGTTCGCGAACGCAGGCAGGGAGTGACCGCCTGGGGTCATCCAGGGTCAGCAGGACATCATCCGCATATAAGCTAACAGTATGGGTATACCGACCCATTTCAACCCCAATAGCGTCCGAATTGTCGCGAATCCTCTGGGCGAACGGCTCCATATAAAGGGCGAACAAAAGCGGCGAGAGGGGGCATCCCTGTCTCGTACCACGCTCAATGACAAAACTACTAGAGCTGTGTCCGTTGACTCGCACCGATGCTGACGGTCTCCTATAACAATTGAAGACCATGGAGCGGAACTTCTCGCCGATCCCCAGTTTCCTGAGAACCAGCTCAAGATACGGCCAATGAACCCTATCAAAGGCCTTCTCCGCATCAACCGACAGCAACATCCGTTCCCCCGGGATGCGTGAGGCCTTTTCTAACACGTGCGTCACCCTTTTGGTGTTGTCGACTGTCTGCCTACCGGGTACAAAACCAGCCTGGTCCACTTCCACCAGGCCCGGTAGGTGCAGGCCAAGTCTGGCCGCCAGGATCCCCGTGTAGAGCTTAAGGTCCACATTCAAAAGCGAAATAGGCCGATATGAACCGCACAGGGTCCGGTCCTTCCCGGGTTTCGGAATAACCGACACCGTCGCGGAAAGAAGGTCCGGCGGAATGGCCCCCGGCACAGAGAAGGAGTTGAACAGGCGAGCCAGTATAGGCGCCAGAGTGGAGCAGAAGGTCTTGTAGAACAAGGCCGTGTAGCCATCCGGGCCCGGGGCCTTACCGTGCTTCAATCGCGCGATAGCGGAGATGACTTCCACCACATGGATGTCCCTCTCCAGATGGTCTGCCTGGGCGGGCTCCAGAGACGGGAGGGTCACAGACTCCAGATAGGCCTCAGCTTCTCCCGGCGGGGAGGGCTCCGCGGCGTATAGCTCCTCGTAGAAGCTACGGAAACAATCCGCCACATCCGCGTCACCGGAAACCGGGACCCCATCCGCGCCCACTAACTCCTTCACCACATTGCGTTGCCGCGCAGCCCTGAGCCGGTGGGCTAGGAGCTTACCGCATCTGTCTCCGCCCGTATAAAAGGCATGCTTCAGACGTAACGCTGCGTATTCCGCCCGGTCCAAATCTAGCGCAGAGAGGAGTTTCCTCGCCGCTTTCAGCTGCCTCCAGACCCGAGGAGCTCCCGTGCGGCGGTGAACCTGCTCAAGTTCCCTGACTTGCGCCGTCAGTTCGTCCCTCTTACATTGCCGCTCCCTGTTCTCCGCCGAGGAAATGGAAATGAATTCCCCCCTGAGGACCGCCTTCAAGGCTGCCCATTGCGTCGCGAGGGACGTGTCGGAGTTGCCATTGTGGACCAGGTATTCCTGAATGACCTCCTCCACTCGCGTCACCACCGACTTCCTATGTAGAAGCGTATCCCGAAGCCGCCACATCCCTCTAGAGGGGGGGGCTGCCGGCCAAGCAAAGACTCCCGAAACCGGCGCATGATCGGACAGGGACAGGACCCCGATGTCTGCCGCCGTGGCGGCCGAGCGAAGCGGACCGCTCACCAAGAGGTAGTCCAACCGCGAGTAAGTGCGGTGCGCATGGGAGAAGAATGAATAGTCCCTATCGGCGGGGTGCATAGTGCGCCAGAGGTCATGCAGATCCATCTCAGCAATCTGGTCTCGCACCGCTCGAGAAAGCTCCCCCGTCTGCGGGAAGCGTTGGGCAGACCTATCCAAAGCGGAGTCAAAGACCATATTTAGGTCTCCCCCCAGGACAACATGGCGATCGGGCGAGGCAGTGACGTCCACCAACACTGATGCCAGGAAACGATCCTGGTGGTCATTTGGGCTATAAACGGAGCCAACCGTGAAGGTGATACCCCCAAGCCGCATGCGATACACTAGGAGCCTCCCCTTCTGCTCAGCATATTTATACAACACTTCACCCCTGAAGGAGCTGGCTAAAAGAATGGCAACACCCGCAGTCTTGGTCGCCGCCGAAGAGAAGAATTGGGTGGGGAACTTGGCAGAGCGCAACCTATGACAATCATTGGAGAGTAAATGGGTTTCCTGCAAAAGGCAAATATCCGCCTTCGTCCCCTCTAGCAGGGAAAGGATCGCCCTACGCTTCACAGGGTTGTTTAGACCCTTAACATTAAGGGTCACCACCTTCAAGGACGGCATCACTCCCAGGGGCTCGAAGCGCCAAGCAGCAAGCGAAGGAACAGCGGTGGGGGCGCGCGGGGCATGGGTGCAGGGAAGGCCAGAACCGGCCTCGCGCATTCATGGGCAGCATCGGACGGGACCCCACCAACAACAAACCAACCCCTAAACCCTCCCTGAACCAACCCACGGCAACTAGCCAAAAATAGAAACAAAGAAAAACATCCCATTGTCTCAGTCCGGCCCGAACGGGCAAGTCTGCAGTAATCAATCAAGTGGACGTTCAGCCACTCACCTCCGACCAACCCCCCCCCAACCCCCCCAGTCCCAACCCAGCATCGCAGAGGCTAAGAATCTCTCCCCCCGGAGTGAAATTAGGCCGTCAAGGCCACACCGCTGGATTCAGGCGAGGTCCCGGCCGCCGCCCTCAGGGCCTCCGCCATCTCAGCCCTGACGGTAGGTGAATCAGGGCGACTCGCAGTCGCTGGTGATTGTCGTCTCCTCGATCTTCGCCGGCCCCGTCTCTCGGGACGCCTCCATGCGGGCGTTGCTCCATTCTCCTCCGTGGCTGTGAGTCCCAACACCCCGCAGATGTCTTGGAGGGAGCGCAGCTGGTGTAACACTCCATTCCATCGGAAGATTAGACGGAAGGGGTGACCCCAAGAGTAGGGCGTCTCATGTTCCCGCAGAAAGTCTGTAGCGATCTGGAAGGACCTACGCTTCTGCAGCGTAATGGCGGACAGGTCCTGGTAGAGCGCCACGGGCCGCTCTCTGAAGGTTAAAGGCTGCTTCCTGCGGGCCTCCGTCATAATGCGCTCCTTCAACGGGAAGTCCGGCAGGAACGCCAGAATATCAGGGGGGGGTGCTGATGACTGGCGCTGGCTGCCCACCCTGTGCGCTCTGTCTATGCGAATCGGAAAGTCCGTGTCCTCTCCCAGAACCTCCCGGAACAGGTCCTGCAGAAAGGCCACCAGGTCCGATCCCGCATCAGTGGATGAAACACCCCGCACCCGGATATTGTTCCGCCTGGACCTGTTCTCAAGGTCCTCAGAGTGGGCCTGAAGCTCGACACATTGCTCCCGTAGGCGGAGAACATCCTGCTGGAGATGGACAATCTCCTCATCGCGGCGCTGGGCTGCCGTCTCCACCGTGTCAACTCGCTCGCCAAGGCCCTCGACCTCTCTGCGCACCTCACGGACCTCGCTGGCCACCTCGCTCTTGAGCGTCTGGAAGTCATCCCTGAGGGAGCTGAATAGGCCCTCCATGAAGGACCTCGTGACCGGTGGTTCGCCTCCAGTGGCGTCTGCCGAGGCCCGAGAGGGCCCCGGGGATGGTTGCGTCCTGTCCCGCTGCTGCTGGGCCCTGCTGAGCATGTCCGGCAGGGTGCGGTCCCCTTTTTTTGCGCCCCCTCTCCCAGACATCCCGGCCTCCTCAATGGGCAAAGCTCAGGGCTGGCCGCTGCAGATGTGTCCAGCCACTCGTGTGCACCAAATGTGAAGGCCCCGCCAGGGACGAGGGTAATGCGTCACAGATGACAAAATGGCGGCACAGTCCAGGGCGAGACGATCACCGCACCGACCAGAGCGGGAAGTAGGGCCAAAATCAGGATCCCGTAGTAGGTCACTCTCAGGGAAGTTGGAGAGGGAGCTAGGGCGAAAGGAGGCACTCGGTCAGCAAGGGCGCCGGGTGGGCCGCTAGTTCCAGCCCCTCGGCGACAGGATGGCGGGAGAGCGGGACCCGGGAGGGCGGCCCAGGCCGACAAGACCGCCGCAGGCCGCCGGGCTGCAATGGGTCAGGAAAGTACAGAGCAGGTGCCCCCCAGATCGGTCGCCGCTGAATCGCCTCCGTCCCCCGCCTCCAGGGCCGGGGTCACCGTCGCTTCGCTCACCGGCACCAGCGGCGAAGAATCAGAGCACCAGCGAGGGTCCAGGGTCCGCCGCCCATCGGCGATTCCAGTCGCGTAGGCTCCGGCCAGAGGGCCCCGTACTCAGCGAAGCACTTCGGGTCCGGACCCTCGGGAGCACCAGCACTCCGCAGTCAGCCCAGCCAAGGCGCCCGGACAGCGCCGCAACACGCTCCGCCCCCAGGCTCCTCTTCGCGGCCCGAGCCCTTCTCCGTGGAGCGAACTGCGAGGCAGACTTTAGGGCACTTCCTCCGGGGCGACAGGAGCCAGAGTTGCTTCAAGAGGTGCCCCAGGAACTCCGGTACGGTCCCCTCGCCCGCAAAGCAGCCGCGGGGGGAGAGAAGCGCAGGAACCGGGGCTCGAGCTGAGCCGGGACGGGGGAGCGACGGGAGGAAGCGTCCGCTCACACCGCCATCTTGGCCACGCCCCCCAGGCCATGAATTTTTGACGGTATCTTACAATGATTCCAGACTCTGGGGGCCCAGGTTAAATATCATCACACTGGGGCTATTCCCTTACCGCACCGTTTCTTGTCGTTTTGGGTGCTCAGGACATTCATAGCACGTCTGCCAGCGCGATACCGTGGGTCCCGACGAGTACTGTTGGCCTTTTATCGCGGAGCTCGTGCCCCACTGTCCGTGTTTCTAGATGCGGGTACAGTCTCCAGGCGCAGCTCGGCGCCACGCGGCAGAGTCGGCGCTTCTCCGAATCTCCGCGCCCAGCGCCTCTAACCGCCAGCCCCGCCTACCTCCGTCCGGGATGCGCAGTCACCAGAGGTACCGGCGGCAGCGTGGGCTCAGGCTGCGATGTCGTCGGCCACTGATCTCGGTGATAACTTTAGCTCTGGGGGTCCGGAGCAGCGCATTTGATGCCGAAGACTTCCCGGCACCCAAATCCTGGTGCAGCGCTGAAATTGGTCAGGAGTAATGAGCGGATTGATGTTTGGAGGCCCCGTCTGCCACGAAGCTCAATTACATTGCGGCCATCTTGTCTGGTCGCTAGCCACGCCCCCCTGTGCAGGTCTTTTTGTGGTAACAAAACCACCCCCATCCTGCCTTTCCAGCCTCCCAGGGAAACGCATGATGCCTGGTCCAGCCAGTCCGGCCTTGCAACCACCCTCCAATGGAGCCCCTAATCTTCACAAAGACCCTCTCTCATGTGTATTTAATTACTTTTATAGTGCTACTGATTCCAAGTAATTAGGACAGGGTGCTGGGCGTGTTACATCACAAATATTATATAGAAACAATGACTCATATAAATGTGAAAGTCAATGTACAGGAAATGTTACTTAAGATAATGGGGGTACAAAGTGTAATCATTCTTTCATCCATCATTCAATCTTTCAGCATTCATTCTGTCCTTACATCTGTGTTCCCATCCATATCAATATTCAACCATTTGCAAACCTATCCATCATCTATCCTTCCATCCATCCATCATCCCACTCATCTATCCCTCCATCTACCCTTTCACTCATCCATCCCTCCATTCATCCTTTCACCCTATCCATTTGTACACTCATCCATCCACTCTTCCACTCATCCATCCATTCACTCATCCATCTAGCCATTTAACCTTTCACCCATTCAGCCATACTTTCACTTACTCATTCATCCACCCAGTCACTCATCCTTCCACCCATTCAGCCTTTGTCATCCATCCATCCTCCCTTTCTCTCTCCATCCCCTTTCACTTAGTCATCCATCCTTCCATCCACCCATCCATCTACTCATTCACTCATGAATCCATCCATTGACCATCTCACTCATCCATCCATCCATTCTTTCTCTCATCCATCCACCCTTTCACTCCATCACTCATCCATCCATCCTTTCTCTCATCCATCCACCCTTTTAGTCCTTCACTCATCTATCCACCCTTTTGTCCATTTACCCTTCCTTGCACTCACTCATCCAGCCTTACATCCACCCTTTCACTCATCCATCCATCTTTTCATCCTTTCACTTATCAATTCATCAATCCTCCCATCAGTTCACTCATCCATCCACCCATTCACTCGCCTATCATCCACCCATTCACTCGCCTATCATCCACCCTTTCACTCATTCACCCATCCACCCATTTACCCGTCCATCTACCCTTCCACCCATGCATCCATGTATTTATTTTCTCTCTTCCATCCGTCCATTCACTTATCCGTCCATCCTTTCTCTCATTATCCATTCATTCACCATTTCATCCTTTCACTAATCCATCCAGCCATCCACCCATCCCTTCACTTACTCACTTTTTCACATTAATTATGAGCTGAGCCTTTGTATGCAGAGTTGCAGACAGAAGGAGGTCATCAAGTGCTTCACCCCTGCTGTAGTTCCTAAAGCAAGGTGTGGGGCGAGGGAGGGCTCACTTTACCCCTGTACATAGGCAATCCAAAAAAGTGGGAGTCATTTATGAAGCACAGTGCCACTGTGACATGGTGTTGTTTTCATGGCTTTAAGGGAGATGAAAAAACTGAGGGGTCTCTCCAGAGGGGGTGTTCGATGTAACTAAGGGCATGGCTTGAAACAACTATGCTAAAAATTTGTGCTTAGCATAGTGTGCCGGCCGACTGGTAATTTGCTGCTTCTTTCATTGCATCCAGATATAGAACACAACAAGTAGAGTTGCACCTACAAGTCAGAACTATTGGCTTTGTCAATGGTTGTCAGTTGCATAAAATAAAAAAGCAGCAACCATGGCTTTGTTGAATATAACACTGAAAATGCGTCTGTTTTAAAATGATGAGACAGTGAAGGACCCATAACCTTTTTTTTAAATTTGTTTCACCGCCTTCTTTTCATGAACCTGATTCTCGTGTAGCACTATTGGCGTTTTGGGGCATTTCTTCCACCTGACTGAATGCCCTGCCATAGACCGAGGCTGCAGGAGGCTCACCACATGCTTTAAGAGTACAGACTGTCCCATTGTCATTCTGTACATGGCAATCAGCCCCATACAGAATGACAATGGGTGGATGGGGCTTGCCTTGCGCTCAGTGCGCTCAGAAGATGAGTGCATGGTGGCCCCATCAGGGAGGTGAGGTTTTTGGCAGGGGAACAGTGATGTACCCACTTCTCTCCGTGCCCTGTTCCACCCTGGGAGTCCCTGGTACTTATGGTCCCCAGTAGTCTTTGACAGGAGCATGAATTATGCACAGGTGCACATTATGTTACTCACTCTTTCAGATATGTGGTTTTGGGGTGGAAATTCCTGGGTCCTCAGCTGCTTCTGGGCTGGCACAAATGGGGCACATGGTAAGGCTGTTTCAGCCTAGCTACACTGGTGAATGATGCACAGAGCAAGGCAGTTGTAGCCCAACTCAGGTTGGTACACAAATTGCACATCAAAGCAGCTGTAGCCCAAACGGGCTGGTGCAGTCCCACAGAGAGACTGGAAGACGGCAGGAATACGGAGGGTCCACTGAGGCTGCTCCTAGCTTTGCTTTCAGGCAGTGTGCTTTCTCTTGGTGTTCCTTGGACCAGGAACATGCTTGGCTGTATAACTTCCTCCGGGATCAGATAGACTCCTTCTCTCTCTTAGTGAGCAGGCAGACTTCTAGACACTAGGCTGACCCTCAGGATAGATCAGGGCCTGGAGTAGTGGCCTCCTGAGTCTTGTTGCGAAACCAAAGGCCGAATGGAGTTCCTGTGAAATCCTGGCGATTTTGGGAGTGGCAATCCCATACAAAGCCACGTCCAAACCGTCAATCCTACTTTTTGTCCAGAGCGCTAGCAGGAGCTCTGCGCTCGGGCTCTGAACCAGTGAATATGCATATATGCATATACTTATCTGTTTTCTAACCTTTAGGGGCCGCTTGTCTCACAAGATGCCTTCTCGCAGGAGTAAATGACCGTCGAACAGATATGTGACATAAGAATCAAATAACCTATATAAGAGAAGGCGCAGGCACCTAGTTTAACTATTCAACCTCATTGATTCACACCTCAGGTAGGCCGAGGTACCTTGAAAGAAAAAGAGAAGAGACGTTATTGGGATTTAAAGTTTACAAATGCAAAAATTGAGTTAAACCACACTCATGAAGACAACTTAATTAACAAATGAGCTTTCGTGTTTATTCTAGTTTAAGTTAAAAGTTATTTCACACCTTGTAAGGAAGGATTCCAGAATTGCACTGTTTTTTTGAGACATTAAACAGAACATTGTGAAGCTTGACTGAATCCACCTTTTTATCAGGAGTTGAAGGTGTGACATAAACGCGCTCTCAATACTGCGAAAGACAATACCTTTTGAATTGTTGCTAGAACAGAAGAGCATTCAAACTTCCCAAGGAGGAGAACTGGTACATTTCCCAAGACTGTATTTAGGAGACCTTTCCAACTCGAGCAAATACTTTTCTGTGCCTCATTCCCTAGGAAAACCCTAGTTACAAAACTAGACAGCAGTTGATCAGCCTTGACATGGAATGGGGAGACACTTAGGTCAGTAAAGAGTTAACTCTTAACCAAAAAACATAAGCAAGGGAACATATAAAGGGTCAGAATATTTGTTAAGTTCATGCACGTTCTTTTATACTGCCAATCACAACCCAAATGAACCACCCAGGGAGCTAGCACAAGAAGACCTCTTACCATTTCAACAATACTTAGCTGTGGCTGGAGCAGCTCCTCTTTTTTCTTCTCTTCTGCCGACCCCTTTTCTCCTGCTCCTCTGGTATTAGCCTTCGTGTCCCTTTCATGGGGCTGATCCAGAGAAGTTCTGATGATATGGGCCTGGCCATCCTGTGGAAAAGTGTCGCTTCTTCAGGAGGAAAAGCACCGATTAGTACTCTCGGACGTGACAGCTTGGAAATCATAAGTGAAAAAGCCTGACTGAGTGATATGGATCCGCAGGGAGTACATTTAGGTGATTTGGCAGACCTAATGACTGGGCTACAGGAAGAGAGTAGGGAGGTTAAAAGAGTCTTAGCCTAATCACAGGAAGTTACCCAAGATCTAAGCCAGAAAGTGCATTACTTATATTAAATAGTCTCTAGAGGTGGAGATGAGGACAATCCATGGCGACTTCATCCTCCAGTTAACCTAGACCTCAACCACTTCTCAGGCCTGCTACCTTCCTAGATCCTCAGTCTGATATAACAACTTGCATGCCACTAAATTTAGAATCTGGAGGGTATCCTGCAGTTCACATGGTTACTCCACCTGCTGTGCCCTTGGCGCCTCTGAAAAGATCCAGTGGGAATCCTTTGAAATTTCCTACCTTCATGACATAGTGTCAGCTGCACTTTCTGTGCAGACCAAGTTATTTCCCTGGCCAACAATCAAAGGTAGCATTCCTCTTTTCCTTTTTAAGTGGTGCTGCAGCGATTTGGTTAATTCCATTTGTAGAAAGAGTCAACCCAATCCTGTACAACGTTTAAACATTCAAACAAGAGATTAAGACATTTTTCAACAGGCATACCTTTGTTCAAGCAGTTGATTCCGAATTGTTAAATTTCAAACAAGACAACATGGATTTAATAACCTACTTGATGTTGTTTAATCGCCAGGTAGCAGAGGCAGATTTGCCGGAGTCAAAAAAGCCTCCTTGTTTTACCATGGGCTCAAGGATGTGCTAAAAGACTTATTGGTGCAAATAGTAGATCCCCCTGAGGCTTGTGAAGATCTTATTGACTTGATGGTCCAATTATACGATTGATTGTCTAAAAGACACCCTTATAGGGAACAATCAGAAGTAAAGATAATAGTATTTCAAGAATAGACAACTGATGATAACACTACTAAAACAGTAGATGTCGAGACAGTTCAAATTAGCGGAATCAAGGACCCACTTACAAAAGAAGAATGAGTAGAGTCTCTCTACTCTGGAAAAGCAGGGCACTTCCTAAAAGATCAAAAAACAACCCTAAGGTTGCCACAGACATTCAGAAAAATTCTGAAGAAGTAACCATGACTTCAGCAGACTCTGAGTTAGGTAGGTCATTAACTTTTTCTGGGAACTTAGTCATTCACTTAGCCAACACTAACCAAGGCAATTCTTATAACACTTCCAGATGCCTGTTACACTCGCACTACCCCCAGGTCCCATTACAAATACTTTTAGATTCAGGGGCTGCAGGTAATTGTCACCTGAGGGAGTTCAACTCCATCAAGGTAATCGAGTTGCGTTTGGGGGTCAACCTGTTCAGCTGTATAAAGCCAGTGGTAAAAGTCACCAAATATTCGGCTTTCTCTGTGTCAGAGGTTTACAGTGCATCAGAGCTTTTGAATATATCACTGATATATTCCTTTTCCTGTTTAACCCGAAGCTGGTGCGATAGATGTGAGCCCACCTTGTTGCCCTGGTCATAGAATGTGCTTCTGAGGCACAGTAGTGCGAGTTCAGACCTGTTGGCGTAAATGGCATTACATTTCCCCCTAAGGGCAGTGACTTTCCACTGAAGGGCCAGTGTCGGTGTGGCCTTGTGGGTTCGTTTGAGCTGTTGTAGCTCTATTTCGAGCGATATTCACTATTTGACTCTCTGTTTATTAAGGGTTGAGACTAGGTCGAGATATTTTCAGAGGATGCATGCTTTAAATACAAATATGTATCTACATTGCGGATTTTACTCCGCGATGCATTCACAACACGGTTGTTACAACGACGGCGTTGTCACAACGCACTGCCATTACAATGCAAGTCATTACAATGACTAGCACTAGATGGCGTGCTGAATTTAGGAATATTATGATTTACTATTCCAACTCCAGTGTGTGCAAAACTAGGGAAAATGTTGGAATAGTAAATCATACTATTCCTTATCTTAGAGTGCCATCTAGCGCAAGTCGTTGTAACGACTTGCGTAATAATGGCACTGTGTTGTAACAACGTGGTCGTTGTAACGACCGCGTTGTGTTGCACACGGTGTAAAACCCGCGATGTAAACATTGTCTTCCTTTAAATGCATCCCAATTGTTGGAGTAGGTAGTGTCTTGGGGTTATTTTGGTGAAAAAACGTTCTGATAGCCTTACGTAAGTCATTGTGAACAAGCCGATCCCTCGTCAGGGAGTTAGGGAAAAACCAACACCAATATTTTGACAGTGGATCACCCCAATTCAGCCTTACCGACACTGGGGCGTGGTCCAATGAAGTGATAGGGAGAGTTGTCACCGACTGCAGGTCAAGGCTGAGGGCCTGGCTTACAAAAACACAGTCCAGTCTGGAATATGTGTGTTGTGGTTCGGGAAAGAAGGTATAGTCGTGGGCCTTGAGATGCAGTGTCCTCCTAGCATCCATGAGTCCTAATGTCCGGAATGCCTGTATGAGTGCTTTGGGGAAGTTACCGTTAGTTGATCTATGGGGTTGCCTGCTATCAGAACCTGAGATCCAAGTGAGGTTAAAGTCACCTAAAAGGAAGATCTCTCCCTCTGCGAAACCCGCCATCAGTGTCAAGAGTTAGTGCAGAGTCTACCCCGGAGATGGCCCTTCACCAGAACAATCCTACCCTCCTTGTCCGTTTTGTAGCCCTCTGGTTGAAATTGCAGGGATGAGTGGACCAAAAGTGCCACCCCGTTATGTTTGGTGGAGGCTGAGCATTTGTATATCAGGAGGCCATTTTTGAGCCCTTAATCGTTGATCCTCATCATGCTTAAGATGCGTCTCCTGTAAAGCCATAACATTGTGGCATTGATCTAAAAGATATTTCCATAGTTTGTTGTGTTTGGCTGGAGAATTGAGACCCTTAATATTCTAGGAGAGTGTGGTGTTCACCATGTTAGCAGTATTGTATCTGATCTCATAATATTTCTCCCAAGAAGACCTCTTGTGCAGTCTTCCTGTCCGGCCTGTCTCCTCCATCCCCTCCAACCACCCCACCCGCCTTTGAGTCCCACCTCGTCATCGTCCCCCTAATCCCTCCACCCCAGCAACCAAATATCATCCATGCATCCACACGCAAAACGAGCAATGACACCTGGAAATGAATTAACGTGACAGCTGGTCCCCAATTATGAATCTTGTGATGGTTGGAATATAGTATAAGCGACAAATTGGTCTAATATCACTACTATTGCTTTAGGTTGGCACATTAAGTTAAGGCATTGAACAGGATGGATGGAGAGTGCCTTGCTCAATATTGTTCATGAAGTCTGTCATCCGTTGCTTCCCTCACTGAGCCTGTACGAGGGCCACTTCCCACTGCTGACTTCACATCGTTAGGCTGCTCCAACAGCCATTCGGTCCCCATGGGCCTCCCTGCAGCGTCTTTTCCATGTGAGCAGTCAAGGAATAGGGCTCATAGCTGTGGCGGCTGTGCATTTCCTTTGTTGTTGCGTCTGCCGTTGGGAGAGCCAAAGGACGGAATTGTGGGCGCTGACGGCGCTGCCTCCCGAAGATAATGGACCATCCTCAGGTGTGTGACGTTCAGGGATTGGATATCCAAACGGGATAAGGCCTCAAGAAGTTCTGTGACGTGGCGCGGTTTGTTGTGTAGGTCAAATGCTAAGCCGAAGGGGTACATCCAACAGTATTTGATGTGTTCTTTTTACAGTTGGTCTGTCACTTGGCAAAACCTTCCCTGGCGCCGAACTAATGTTGCAGGAGCCATATCCTGAAATAGAGAGCATCCAGTTTCCGGCAGCCTGAAAGATGGCCTCTTTCACCTTAAAAGACCAAAAATGTGGCAAGACATCTCATGGGCGGTTCATACCCCGGCATCTGCGGGCCCACCCGGTGGATTCTCTCAATCTACACTCTGAGGACCGAGTGTCCCAGGAGCTCAGAGAAAAGGCCTGCCATAAAAGCTTCCAAGTCTGGGCCTTCCATTTCCTCCCAAGGGTCTCTGATCCATATATTGTCACCTCTTGATCTACTCTCCAGGTCCTCACATTTCAGGATGGATGCTTGCAATTGTGTGTGCTGTGCCTGAGTGACATCCTCATCCGCCTAGCGTCAAGATCAACTACCCGGGTGCCAATGGGTCTACTTCCTGCCAGAGAGCAGTACGTTTAATATTAAGGTCGTTTTTTACCTCTTCAATGGTGGAGGTCAAGTCAGCTTTAAGTTCCTCATGGAGTTCCTTTTTGAAGTCCAGCAGGGATGCCAGCAGGTCTTCCTTCGTGAGAGACATATTGTCTCCTATGGATGTCGCTGGGTCAGAGCCACATGTTTCTGCCGGGGTGAAGTAGCTGGAAACTCTGTTAAGTTGCTGTTTCTTTGGAGGTATAAAGGCAGCAGATTCAGTCAGAATCTATCACTTGGGAGCAGGTGTGGGGCCCAGTTCAGCACCTGCCGTTGACAAGGCAAGACCCGTTCCTAAGCCTTTACCCAGCAGATGGGTTGAACTGTCCCTCAGGACACAAAACTATTCTCATCAGGAGGGACAAGCCTGCAGCTTGGGGTTGCTGCTTACCACCAATAGGCATGTTGAGCGTGTTGATGGGAGGCTACCACCTGCCTCGCACCTTCTCCTGCAACCAAGCCGGCCCTCAGCCAAACCCCTCTCGACCAAGCTGCCTCTGTCCGACCAAGGAACTGTAGGTAGAACAACAAGATGTGTGTAGCAGACCCTTTTAGCCCCTGTTCTTCTCTGCAAGGTCACTGTTATTGCATGGGAGGATTATTGTATTGAAATTGCATTTGAATAGCGCTTATTACCCCTGACGAGGAGTCAAAGCACTTTTTCGGTGAGTCGCACGCTACTCTGGGTCCCATGGAGGATTAGAGATGAATTAGTATAGTGAAACATGAAAGTACATTTTAAGTGGTGATAGGTTAGTCAGTTATTTGGATTCGGAAGGATAGCAGAAGGATAGAAGAGGAAAAAAGGTTTGTATTTATATAAAGCTTGTTACCCCTGATGAGGTGTTGAAGCACGCTACTCCTGAAACCCATAAAGGATTAGTGGTGAATTAGTATGGTGAGATATGAAAGTAATTTGAGTGGTGGATATTAGTCAGTTATTTGGAGTGAGAAGGATAGCGGAGGGTTAGAAGGAGGAAAGAGGTTTGTATTTATAGAGCGCTTGCTACCCCTAATGGGGTATTGAAGTGCTTTTTTGGCGAGTAGCACGCGAATCTGGAACCCATAAGGATTAGTATTGAATTAGTAGGTTGAAACATGAAATTAATTCAAGAGGTATATATGTTAGTCAGTTATTTGGATTGAGAAGGGTTGGGAAGGGGTAGAAAGGGGAAAAAGGTTTACATTTATATAGCTCTTGTAACCCTGATGGCGTTTTGCAACGCTTTGTTGGCGAGTAACACGCTACTCTGGAACCCATAAAGGATTAGTGGTGAATTAGTATAGTGGAATATGGAATTTGAGAAGTGAACATGTTAGTCTGTTATTTTGATTAAAAAGGATAGTTGGGGGACAGACGAGTGATGGATTCTTTTTTTTATTATTTCTTTTTTTAGGTCATAGTAGTAGGAGAAGGCTTTTGCTGAGTAAAAAGGGTTTTTGGAGGGGAAGAGTCAGAGAGAAGAGTTTAGAAAGTTTTGTTCTGGGGGATCGGTATAGTAAAAGAGATGTCAGATGATGCAAAGAGGGGTAGAGTAGGAGAGAGTCTAGAAAGGGTTATTTTGGGGATCATAGTAGTGGTATGGGGTTTGGGATAAATGAGAGAGTGGGTGTAGAGGATATATTGATAGATGTATAGGGTCAGAGATAGGGTAGTGCATTGGAAAGAGTAGTAGAAAGAAGTTTGAGATGAGTCAGAAAGTTGGGCTAGAAGATATATTGAGAGAAGTATAGGCTGAAAAATAGAGTAGTGCAATGGAAATGCTAATTAGAAGAAAGTGATAAATATATAGATCCATAAGTACATTGAAAGTATTTAGATGCATAAAGGAGGTAAGTATATGTACATTAAAGATATTGATAGAGGTACAGGATGAGAAATAGGGTAGAGCATTGCATATGCTTCTTCAGAAAAAAAGTAACAGACAGACAGATCCAAGTACATGGAGGTACATAGATGCACAATGGAAGCAAGTACATGTGCACCAAAGATGATTTTTGGTTAAATTATTTTGTTTTTGTTTTTATTTTATTTATTTTTAACAACATAATTATTCTACGTTTATACAAAGCAATACACAAAGAAAGGTACATATCTATAGTGAAAATAAATGCTTATATACAGAGGGATATGCTGTGAATTTCTGTTTGCGTATGGTGCTTATGTGGGGAAGAGCCAATTCTTGAGTAGTTTTCTGAAGAGAACGTGGTTGTCGGTGGATCTTATGTTGGCGGGTATATCGGGATTTTGAGGTGAGATGCCCCTTTAGAGCGGAGGTTCCTTTGTTGAATGTATTTGGTGATTTTTTTTCCTGATGAAGAGCGGCCCCATTCCATGTATTGGTTTGTGGGTGAAACAAAGTAGCTTGAACGTGGATCTTCTGGCAACCGGTAACCAATGCAGGGCTTTTAAGGCAGGTTAGATGTGGTCTCTCGGTTTGATATGCAAGAGTAGTCTGGCATCCGAGTTCTGAATCAGTTGTAGTCTTTTCATTGTTGTTAAAGGTGATCCATGGTAGAGGCTATTGGGTTAATCAAGTTTTGACAGAACAAGGGAGATGGTAGCTTGGACTTTGTGTGGAAAACCTAAATGAGGGAAAATGTGTTGCAGCGTTTTTATAGTGACAAAGCTTGATCTTGCTGATTTGTCCACTTGGGCATTCATGAACAACTTGGAGTCCATGGTCATCCCGAGGTTTCTTACTTCCTTCGATACTTTAGGCGGTGATCCCAGTTCATCAGGCCAGGTGGCAAGCGGGTCATAATGTTTCCAATCGCCACTCGTGAGTATTTCCGTTTTGGAAGCATTCAATTTGAGATGGCTCCAAGCATCCACTGATCCATGGCTCTGAGACAACTGAAAATTGGGGATTTTCCAATGTCTTTGGGGCATTCCAGTTGAAGGAGTATTTGCGTGTCATCCGCATAGTTGATTGATTGATTGATTGTGGGTTTCAAAAGCGCTAGAATCGACTCCCGAAGGAGTATCTCTGCGCTGTACACCGCTGGGGAACCCGTCCTGGCTTTCCCTGTGAGATGGTCCCTACTGGGTATCTCCAAGGTGAAACCAGGCATCCCCGGCGTATGTGGGGGGCCGTTGTGGAGATGAGGCAAGCTAATGCCCAAAGTTGCCGAGTGTGATCCCTGGTTAGAGTAGGCACCGAGGTGAGAATTATCGAGTCTGCTGACCCTGGTCCACGACCCTGCCGTGTCGGGGATAGAACCCTGGTCCCGGGCCGTCCTCTGCTTCCGGGTCTGCCGCCTCTAACCAGTGAGCCACACCACTCCACTTATAGCACGTGAGGTGAAACTGATTGATCAGTTCCGGTAATGACTTCATGTAGATGTTGAAAAGCATGGGCGAGATGATAGAGCCTTGAGGGACCCCTGCTTTTGTGGAATATGGTTTTGATGAGAAAGGTGGGATATGGATAACATTAGTTCTGTTTCGAAGGTAGGGCGCTATCCAGTCTAGAGCAGTTCTCTCAATGCCGGCTTCATAGAGTCTTTGTTTTAGAGTGTCATGATCAACCGTGTCAAAGGCAGCTGAGAGGTCCAAGAGGAGTTGCGATCTACTGTATTATGGAGGCAGCAGCATGAGTGATCTCATATGGTGTAGTCCTAGGTTGCCCCTGCTCAATTAAGAGAAATACCGGTGTCCCTGTGTACTGCAATGTTCATGATTTTCCTCAGTCTATTGAGGAGGGGGGCCCAGTCTGGTACCCACCAGGCCCCCAGAGGCAGGGAACGCTGACAGGGAGGCTTCGAGATGGTGCGCTGTCTCTATCGAGTATGCCCTTCATGTCCTAGATGGTCCACCATGTTGGAGTCAGGCGCTACACCTGTGATCTCAGCATGCGGCTGTGCTAAGGTGTACAGGGAGACTGTTGAGAATGTACTAAGCATTTGATACCGCCTGTTGTTCTATCAGAGTATGTTTTCTATGTTTACTGTAACACGTCACTGTGTCATCTCCGAATGTTCGGAGAGTACTTATGTGAGGTCACCTGAGGTGCCCGGCAGATGCCGTTCCGCTCTGTCCGGTGCATTTCTATATTTCTTCTGGCTTCTCGTGAGCCCTTGTTTTGAATCTAATTAAAGATTTATTCATCCTACCACCTGTGTCCTCCATCTTTACAACAATTGGCGATGAGGGCAAAGGACGACGAGAGCTCACGGACAAATTCGACGAAAGAATGCTAAACGCGCAATAAAGCATAAAAAGGAATCTGCGGTGAATCCGGTACTGAGTAACAGAAGAATAGAAGCGAAGTAAGTGAAAATATAACGACCATGCATGCTGCATAGTGACAGAGTAGCCGCACGAAGACATCCAGTCAGGAAACACGCATGAGGCATGCCGGGAACGACGTAGGCTCAACTCTGAGTGTCAATTGGAGTAGAGCATCAAACGTCATCCGGCACTGCGTGCGTGCAGCCATTTTAAAATAATTAAACGAGTTGCCTGACAGGAAAATAGCGCGCAGTAAGATATCGAGGAATGGAAAAACAAAGGAAATAAAAGCCGCGCTTGTGACCGAAATAGTAAGTCAATGTACACGCATAACGCTACGCGTAGGAAGTCAACTAAGGACTAATCAGCCACATTTTAAGAAAATTACCAAGCGCAAGGCGAGGTGGTGAGGAGAACTGTATAAGAAACTGAATGGAACAGTTCACACAGTGAATGAGGGAGAAATAGCACGTTCCACATGAGGAGATAACATAAAAAGAGAGGATATATATAAAGGATAGTGAACACCTTGTGTTGGATACATTCAGTAATAAAAGGAAAATAATAGGGACAATAAAGAAAACATGGCACAAAGTAACAATATATGTGTGCCACCACTTTTCCTTGAAGAGCCTGGAAAACCAGTTATGAAGTGGAAGAGTTGGTTAAAAGCATTCGAGAATTATATAGTATCAATAGATGGCAAAGGATATGATGCAGAAAGGAAAAAAAGCTCTTTTATTTGGTCTCCTAGGAAAAGCAGGACAAGAGGTATTTGACAGCCTGCCGGAGTATGAAAGCCCACCAGGAGTTTTCATACCGATAAATGAGTACCAAGAGGCTATTAAAAGACTTGAGAAACAATATGCTGAAGAAAGCAATATTATGGTAGGAAGGCACAAATTTGCATTGAGAAAGCAAGAAAAAGGAGAAACAGTTGAAGAATACATAGCATGTTTGCGAGTCTTAGCAAAGGATTGCGAGTTTGAAGACATGACTGACACATATATAAGAGATCAAGTGATGTTCTACTGTTATTCTAAGAAAGTACAGGAAAGATTATTAGCATGCAGGAATCCCACACTGAAGGAAATAGTGGACATTGCGAAAGGAATAGAAAGATCGCTGATATCTACAAAAGAATTGTCTTGTACTAGTAGTAATTCTAACGTGTTTTATTTACAGGATAAAAGAAAAGGTGAACATAAAGGCTATGAGAAAAATTGGAGTGACAAAAAGGTAGGAGGAAGAAATTTGGGTTGTTTCAGATGTGGATCACAAGAGCATTTAGCAGACTGTAAGAGATGCCCAGCTCTTGGGAAAAGGTGCACAAAATGCAAAATATTTGGTCACTACACTACTTTATGCAAAACAAAGAAAGTAACAGGGAATGTACAAATACATGCTGTAGGTGACTATGACGAATAAATATGTGCTAATATTGTATTGTATCTTGAAGTGATTGATGGAAAAATAAAAGGGCCCATAGGTGAAATAATGATAGGAAATGTTGGGTTACAATTCACAGCTGACTCTGGGTCCCCAATAACAATTATATCTGACAAACTGTTTGAGGAAAAGTGGCAAAATGTGGAATTGAATAAAACAGACATAAACCCAAAGGCATTTGGGGAACAGGATATAGATATGGTTGGTTACTTTTGCGACACATTTACGCTCAAAGGAAGGGAAATTAACACTAAAATGTATGTCGCAGAGAGAGGTCGAATTTTAGTAGGCTGGAAGGACCTGGCAAAGATAGGAGTGATTTTGCAACCAGGAGCAAAAGATCCTATAATACTAAAAGAGGAGTTCGTAAACAATATCTCTTTAGAAGATAATCAGGATGGTGTCGAAAAAGTATTGGAAATGCACAGAGAAGTTTTCAAAAATTAGATAGGGTGCGTAAAAGGATTTATGCATGAAATAAAATTAAAAGATGGTGCGGTGCCAATTAAACATTTAGTAAGAACTGTACAACTATCAGTTAAAGGTGAATTGAAAAAAGTACTAGAAAAGTTAAGCAAGGAAGGGGTGATTGAGGAAACAGATGTGTCTGAATGGGTGTCAGCGTTTGTGGTGTCTAAAAAAAACAGAAAACAGGAGAAATAAGACTGTGTGTAGATCTCAGATCGCTGAACAAAAACATCCTCATAAACTGTCGTCCACTTCCAAGAATACAAGAAATCCTACAATCTATCGCAGGTTCAAGGTACTTTACCTTGATAGACTTAAAAGCAGCCTACCACCAGGTATGGTTAACAGAAGAGTCCAAAAAACTAACCACATTTATAACGCCATTTGGTGCGTACAGGTACATCAGACTACCATTTGGCCATGCCTCATCGTCTGGAGTATTCCAAAAATTAATGGATATCCTATTCGGAGAAATAAAAGGTGTTGAGGCATTCCAGGACGACATCCTGATTCATTCCAAATCCAAGAAAGAACATCTTGAAATACTTAGTAAGGTGTTGAACATATTGGGAAGCAGAGGAATGACAGTCTCTAAAGACAAATGTAAGTTCATGGAAGGCAAAATTGAATATCTGGGTCATGTCCTAACATGAAATGAAAGGAATTCGTACTTGTATAGCGCACTTATACCCTAAGGTGTCTTGGCGCTGTGCGCATACCGCTGTGGAACCCTTCCTGGCTTTTCCCTGTGAAATGCCCACTCCTGGGCACCCCCAAGGTGAAGCCAGGCATCCCAGCGCTGTTGGGGCCGTTGTGGAGATTAAGCAAGCTATTGCCCAGAGTTGCAGAGTGGGACCCATGATTAGAATAGGCACAGAGGCAAGAATTATCAGGTCTGAGGAAATTGAGCCCAAGACCCGCCGAGGCGGGAATTGAACCCTGGTCCCGGGCCAGACCTCTGCATCAGGGTCTGCCGCTCTAACCATTGAGCCACACTTCTCCACCAACATCAGAAGGGATAACACCTAAGGACGATCTAGTGGAAGCAATAGGAGACGCCCCAAAACCAAATGACAAAGAGACCTTGAAGTCATTCCTAGGCCTAAGCGAATATTATTCCAAATTCATACAAGGGTATGCAAGCAAAGTTGAGCCATTGAGAAAACTGCTACGAAAAAATGTGAGTTACAAATGGACAGATGAACAAAGCCATGCTTTTAACACCGTAAAAAAGGATATCTCTGAAGCACCAGCTTTGAAACCTTATGACCCTGAATTGAAAAACGTTATCACGGTGGATGCTAGCGCAAAAGGCGTAGGTGCAGTGTTCTGCCAACTTCAGGGTAAGAAAGAGAATACTATTGCATTCATATCAAGAAGGTTAAATGAAACAGAAGAAAACTATAGTACCATCGAACGTGAGACGCTCGCATGTGTTTGGGCAGTGCAGAAACTACAAAACTATCTATGGGGCAAAGAATTAGAGATAGTTACGGACCATTAACAACTGGTGTACATGATGGACGGGGAAGGGCATGGAAACGGAAAAGCAAGCTCAAGCTTAATAAGACTATTATCCAAACTGCAGGAGTATACCTTTAGTATACGGCACATCAAAGGTGGCCAGAACTGCAGAGCTGACTGTTTGTCACGCCTGCCTGTGAGTGATCAAGCTGAAAATTTCACTAGATGATACGGAGTGTGTGGTAGCTTGGATTGATGCCACCGCAAGGTGTAGCGGATCAATAACGGAAAAGGAATGGTTAAAATGCCTGAAAGATGACAACATAATGGAAAAAGTGATGAACCATGTAAAAACGAAATGGCCTCCCATCAGGAATCTGCAAAATGAATTGAAAAGCTACCAACAAATTGGAGATGAACTAAACATAGAAAGCGGGTTTTTAAAAAGATGTGACCTATTCATACCACCAACGAAATTAAGATTAATACTAATAAAACTGGCTCACAAAGGTCATCCAGGTAGCAGCGCCACTAAAAGCATTTTGAGAATGCACTACTGGTGGCCAGGAATGGACAGCGATGTAAGCAACTATATTGACAAATGCGAGCACTGTCTAAGAGCCGGCAAGCACTGGAAAGTTAGCAAAGGGGAGTTACAGATGGTAGAAATACCAAATGGACCTTGGTCGAAAGTTGTGATAGATTTTGCAGGACCATTCAATGTGTTACAAGATGATTGCAAATATATAATTGTACTAACTGATTATTATTCTGAGTGGGTGCATTATAAGTTTGTATGTACAGTGACCACAGAACAATTTCTCATGAAAACCTTTGCAATGGAGGGGCAATCTAAAATTATTGTCTCTGACAACGGTACACAACTAGTATCTAAACAGATGACAGAATTTTTAGAAAACGTAGGCGTCAAGCAAGAGAAGACGCCACTATATAGTCCTAAAAGTAATGGACAGGTGGAGAGAATGAACAAGTTTATAAAAAAAGGCATAAATTAAAAGTTAAAGAGTTCATACGAGAAAAAATAACCACATATAATAACACACCAAACGAAACAACTAAACACACACCATTTTAATTGATGAGGGGAAGAAAGTATAACAATGTGCTTACCCCCAAATTCAACAAGTGGTACAAAGATGAGGTGACACCAGACGAAATAAGGGAAAACGCACTCAGAGTCAAAGAGTGTATTGTTTCAAAGTAGGAGAAAACAAAAAAATATTCTGATATGACTAACAAGGTTAAAGAAAAGGAAATCGAACTAGGTGATTGGGTATTGGTAAAGAAACCATTCAAGGTAGCAAAGGGAGAGTCAGTATTTAGTGATCCTGTACGTGTGTGTGAAGCATCCAGGGGTGCTGTCTGTGTAGAAGGGAAAGGCTGGCGCAGCAAAGACGATATAGTCAAATTGACATAAGGGCAAGAAAAGATTATAATGAGAGGGAAGGCTGAACAAGAGAGAGGCCCTAATGAAAGTATACTTGAATAGGAAGATGTGTCTAGTAACCAGAGTAACCTAGACTTAAATGATAGCTTAAACATGTCTACAAGGGAAGGTGAGAGACAAATGAGAAATGATGAGGAGAATACTATTGTAGAGAAAGACCTCAGTGCCTATAACCAATCTAGGCCCAGTTGCGGGGAAGTATACAGAGATGCTCACAATATTGGCGACAATAGATCAAGTACCATGTTCACACAAACCAGATCTGGAAGAGAAATCAAAATGCCTAAACGTTTTGAAGATTATGTATTTGAATGATTTTATTTCTTGTGTTTTTCTGTGTGGCAAAGGGAGATGTTGAGAATGTACTAAGCATTTCATACCGCATGTTGTTCTATCGGAGTATGTTTTCTATGTTTACTGTAACACGTCACTGTGTCATCTCCGAATGTTCAGAGAGTACTTATGTGACGTCACCTGAGGTGCCCGGCCGATGCCGTTCCGCTCTGTCCGGAGCGTTTCTATATTTCTTCTGGCTTCTCGTGAGCCCTTGTTTTGAATCTAATTAAAGATTTATTCATCCTACCACCTGTGTCCTCCATCTTTACAACAGAGACCCCTCCGTGATCCCGCTGGGGATCCCCAGAGCGCAATATTACTACAGACATGCGAGGGGGCCCCACACACCCTGAACTGACTCCGTCCCCCTCACTGTACCAGCACGAAAAGGTCAGGCAGGCCTCCTATACTGATCATGGGGCTGTCACTCCCCCTCCATCGCCGCCAGTCCTGAAGGGGGGGCAACTTACTTGTTGCTGAGTCTTCTTTACGTGGCTGGATGCCGACAACAAAGAGCTAAGTCACAGCGGTCCCGATGGAACACCTGGAGATGCTGGACAAGGCTGTGATCCCATAAGTCTCACTCACGAGGCCATCTCTGTTCCTTGATGGGCACCCCAGCATCTCTGGTTCTTGTTTCGGCAGCGTGGCACTTCAGGATCAGCCCAACTGTGAGCATGTTAGCCCTCTGTGCCAGTTATCCTCAGAGCTCTGCGATGTCGCAGCTAAGCCGCCATCTTGATTCTAAAGGCCTGCGTTGCAGTGCCGGGTGCCCACCCCTTTGTAAGGTCGGTGGGTCATGGGGGGGAACTGTGCAGGGAGTGCAACTCCCCCATTAGTTGCCTGGGGGGTTAGGTAACTCCACGGGTTTGCCCAGACCCTTCTATCCCTCTCCCCTCCTGAAAATAGAAGACTTGCCTCGCCACCATGGAAAAGGGACCACAAGGACCCCCTCTGCCTCCTGAAGTGCTGGCTGCTCGTGCTGCCCCACTGGCAAGCGGGCAAGTGCAGGGTGCTACCTTGCAAGACTTCTGCATGGACATGCCCCACACTGCTGTACGAATATGGACCTAAAGACTCAGCCTCTCTGGTGGACGGGAGATTACAGAAGCCAAAGCAAAAGTCCATGTCCAAAGTAGGGACGTCACAGAACTACTGTCAGAAGATAAGGGAAGATCATTCTTATGGAAGAGGAAGCCTCACACACATATTTGTGTCATGCTTCCTCATAGGCAACCTCTCGCCGACCTGGTAGACCAGTGACACCCATCATTGCCTCCAAATCCTGAATAATGCAATTGCCTTGTCTACCCACTCTACAGAGTACAGGGTGCTCATCTGAATTGATTTTGAAAAAAAGCATTTGACTCCATCCGCTAGCAATATATATATATTCGGCCTACTGCAGGTGTGTACTTTGGCCCACTCTTTCGCCACTATGTCCAAATATTATATGCAAAACCGTGGGCAAAGATCTGAGTGAATGGAGAACTCTCCTCGACTTTTAACATTCAATGAGGAATGAGACAAGGCTGTCCTCTGTTGATGATGATGATAACAAAGTTTATTTAGACAATAGTCTATAAACCATACATAGAACAATGGATCGCACCTTGTGATAAAATATTTAAAACTACAATTCATTTTACACATTTACGACACTTATAAAACCTAAGCATAAAATATTTAAAACCACAATTCATTTTACACTTTTACAACACTTATAAAACCATAAACATAAAATTGGGATACTCTATATTTTTAAACTCTCCCGTTCTCCTTTGTTGTCTCCATTACATATTCTCTTGTTGCTTTCAGAAATTTCCCCAATGCAATTGTAATATCTAAAAAAGGCATTTCTGTAAGAAGGTCGATAGCATCAACACGAGAGGTCATCTCATATTTTAAAAAAATTGGACGTAAAAAAGTTTTCCGAATTACTAAAATACAAGTACAATCAAGCAGTATATGTAAAATATCATTTCTTATTCCTAGACCACATTTACAAGTACCATCCGGAAGGATCAGGGCCACTCTTATATTTCTTTCGATCTTCCATGGATTTAGGCCCACCCGAACCTTCAAGATATCATGTCTTAGCCATCTACTAGGCAGTAAATCCAGGTAAGGGAACTGGGTCTCCTTTTCCCATTCATTCTTCACCCAATTCACCGATTTTTTTAGCCTCAGATAGTCCATGTCTTTTGATCTAGAGTATTCAAGCCCTTGTTCTCTAAGCATTTTTTTTTAGCATGCTATATTCATCAGTGGAAGGGAGAGGCTCAATTTCAATTGTGCGGCTACCATTTGGAGGGTTTTCTTTACATCTCGTGCCCAGCGTAAGCTGCTTGCTCGAATTTCCTCTCTACACCAAATTGATACCTTCTCATCACCACCAGGCTCCTGTCGATTCCAAAATCTTATTAGGGACAATTGAGTCTTTACTTCCCATGATGTTAAACCCACCTCCATTCTAATAGCTTGAATCATGGAGCTATTTGGTAGGGACAGTAACATTTTCACAATTTTACCTTCTTCCCGGTCCCACCCTCTTTTACCACTCAGGAAAAGCACCTCTGCTCCATAGAGCACTTGATGGGGGATCATAGCTTCAAAGGCCTTCAAAAGCGGTCTGTGTGATATATCGCCATAATCTTTATTACATTTTTTCAACCCACAGACCGAAGAGTAAGCCTTTGCCGTCTGTGCCTCCAAGTGGGTATTCCACTTTAAAGCACTATTAAACCAGAGGCCTAAGTATTTGTATTCACATACTACATCCAATTTATCCTGACCTAAAAACCAATTAAAATTGTTTACTCGCTTTCCAAAACATAGGATCTTTGTTTCTTCCATATTCACTGTTAAGAGCTTTTTATCACAGTACTTTTTGAACACATTTAGCTTTCTTTGGAGGCCCATTTCAGTTTGATCCAAGATCAAAAGGTCATCGGCGTATAAGAGACATGACACTTTGTTATTATTCATTCGCGGGCTCGCACTTTTTTCAACTTCCAAAGTCGCTGGGAGGTCTGCCAAAAAGATTGAGAAAAGCAGGGGTGCCAATACGCACCCTTGTCTCAAACCATTCTTTACTGGAATTTTATGGGTCAGAGAGCCCTTTATATCTTTAATGACCTGGGCCCAATTGCCACTATGTAATTCTTTTAATATGTTCAATATACTCTGTGACATTCCATAATTTTCCAATACTTCCCAAAGGCTATTTCGGTCTACTGTGTCAAACGCCGCTCGGAAATCGACGAAACAGCAAAATAATTTGCCGTTTTGTTCCATCGGTTTCCTGGCCAGAGCCCACAATGCAAAACAATGGTCTATCGTGGAATGGCCTTCTTTGAAGCCCCCTTGTTCAACTGGTATGATAGATCTATGTTCCACCCAAGCTTTTAGCTTACTGAGAATTATTTTAGAGAAACATTTTTCTCCTATATCCAATAGGTTGATTAGCCTATAATTCTACGCGGCATGTACATCCCCTTTCTTGTGTAGAGGTCTTATTATGGCTCCCTTCCAGTTTAGGGGCATAATCCCTTGGTCTAAAATTAAAGCAAACATTTTTGCGTAGAATTCCGCCCACCATGTCTGGTTTGAATTTAATATTAGGGCTGGTAGGTTATCTGGGCCTGCAGCTCTAGCTGGTAGGTTATCTGGGCCTGCAGCTGTCCTCTGTTGAAGCTCCTATTCACCCTTGTCATGGAGCCTCTGGCTGAGTGGATCTGACAAGACACTCAGTTGAGCAGATTCTGCAGGCCCAACAGACACAAGTACAGGGTGTCGCTGTATGCAGATGACCTCCTACTCTTTACAAATGACCCCAATACCTCTCTCCTCTCGTCTCCGTTCTATATTCGAGATCTGTGCAGACACATCCAGCATCAACGTAAAGTGGCCCAAATCCACCTACATCCCTTTAACCGACCATCAATTTGACATTAACACATCATTCCCCATACAATGGGCACTTTAAATACCTAGGGGTGCATATTGCCCACACTCTACAACAGGCATGGGACCTTAACATGTTCCCTTTATTAAACCAGTATGGAAGGACATGGACCACTGGGAGAAGCTCCCTCTAAATATAGCTATGAGGGGAGCCTTATTTAAGATGATGGTGCTGCCCGGGCTCCTCCATACGCTACAGAACTATCCACACTATGTGCCACCTTTCTCACTCCCTGCAGGCTGACAAAATGTGAAATTCCTTTGGATGGGAGGTCAGACCCACATCTCTTACCGCAAATGTGTTCTGAACCCATACTATGGGGGCTTAGGGATTGCTTATATACATTCATATTACTGGGCTAGCCAACTGGTCCCCACAACCCTTCAATAGCAGCAGAAATCTGCACTCTTGAACACCATGGTGTATTCAAACTCCTCTACAGCTCAAATACACCCACAACCCTTCCACCTGGACCACAAACATCTCTTACATGTTGGCATCGAGCACTATGATGAATCAGGTGGCATGGTGTTCCAACAGCTGAAACACACTGCTGTGGGTCGGGGAACTGGCTTAAGCACACGGTTGCACTCGAGGACTTCCGTATGTGGACACCATTGGTATAGCCAAACTGGGGGATGTCTGAGAGCACAACTCACTGTGCACATTCCAAGACCTGGCTGACACTTACTCAATGCACAATTCACAATTTTATCAATATTTACAACGGCGCCACGCACTTGAAGAACCCCTGGACTTCCAGCTCACACTCCCAAAATACAATCTCCTTGAGACACGTCACCGAGTCACAAATGGGTAAGAAAGGCATCTCCACATTATACCGCACCTTGGTAAATAATACCCCTGGCAACGAGATGTGGGTGCCTTGGAGGTGATAGACTGGATGAAAGCCAGGAAGGCTCTCAGAGTGCCAGTGATACCCGCTACGCTGCTGCTAATTCACTCAAATGTTGATTGTGTCTACTTTATCTCCACACTGCTACATAGGATGAAGGGCAACTCCATACAGACATGCATTGCCTGAGATGTCGACAAGCCCCAGTCACTTTCTATCACACGATATGGGAGTATCTCGACATACAAAAGTACTGGCAGAACATTTGACCCACACTATCACAAATTGTTACTGGAGGGAGTAACATGGAGGGCCCGCAATGTGGAGTGCCATGGGGGGAGAAAAGCAAACAGGAGAATATATACGGGGAAGGGCATCATGAAGGGGGTGGGGAGAAGTGCACTGGTGAGCGAGAACAACAGAGTGAGGCGTAGTGGGGAAGAGAAGTACATGAGGAGACAGCTGGAAAGCATATGCACTTTTGTGGAGTTCTTAACTGAAACAGTAGTGCTTGAAAAGCGAGCAGTGGAAGGACAAGTGTTTTATGAAACAATGCTTCCCTACAGATAACAGAAAAAAAAGTCAGCATAGTCAATTAAATGAGGTTCAAGACAAGAAGGCTCAAGACCAGTAAACTTAGAAACCACAAAGGTTTATTAAATAATTAAAGTGCAATAGAGAAGGTAAAATCATAACTTTAGTTAAATGAATGGAAAATCAATATAGGGAATTAGTATAAGGCTCAATTAGATGCAGCAAAGAGAATGACAAGAAGTCAAGTCTCAGAGTCAAATATTTCTTAGTTCTAATCAAGAGACAGGCTGATGTGGGTCTGCTCTTTGGGGCAAATCAGACTTGGCGCACCTCTGGAATAGACCCTAATACAATAAAATACACAGTAAGAATCACATTTTCAGCATAAGGTGATCAAAGGATTTCACAAATTGACAAATCAGAATACAAAATGTAAAGCAGCATTGTCTACCACAATCCCAACACCTTCCCCTAAATGAACATTAAAACAACTCCTTTTGACCTAATGTCATGTGTCAGTTATGTCAGTACCAATCTATCTAGCTGCACTCAAAACAATGACAGTCTTGTTTTATGATTATGCCTACAGGTAGCACAGGAAGGAAAAGCCTTGAAAGTAGCAAAAGGCTTCCTCAGGAGGTGTTTAAGAACAGCGCGTCTACACAGAGCATTATAACAGAGCACATATTGCTACATGGCATGAGAGAAGAAATGAAAACACACATCATGGCTGCATTAGGACCAAAGATGGAGTTTAGGCCTAGTATGGATGTAGTCTAGGAAAGCACAGGAATATATGATTTTACAAGGTGCAGTCTTTTTGTTTTAGTGCACAGAAGTTCATAACAATAGTCACAGAATTTTAATAAATCAGAATCCTCGCTCACAAGTAATGTGTTCATGTTCCAGGGAGAAAGAAACACAAGAAGAGGAAGAAAAGTCCACACAAGCTAACAAATAAGAAGTGAACTAGAAATGGTAAGCAAGGTGCAGTCTTTAAGCCTATTTTAAGATGACAATACAACTTCCTTAAACACACACTCTCTGGTTGGCGGGACCTACAAATCAGAAAATCACATACTCCACCAGTTAGGTCAGAGGTAGATGCTAGATCACCATGCTTCATGTAAGGCTTCTATGGCCTTCCTTATTATCTAACAGTCAGTAACCATCCCCATTCCACGTTCATTCTTAACCACCTTTTGGAATGAGGTTCAACTTTACTATGTAAAGCCCTTCCTGCTTTTTGATGACATACTTGTATGGCAGTAGCAATCCATTGTGCTATACCTTGTGTGGAATTTAAACAGAACAAGGGGAACCCTATAAATAGTCAAGGACCAGGGTAGCAGTTTTATCAAGTAACAAAAGGTCCTTGATTAAGCACAATAAATACACATTAAGAATAAATTATAGACAAGAATCTGTACTATAATAAAGGAGGTGTCCAGCCGGACACTGATTTAATTGATTGAGGGAATAACACTTATAAGACACAAATTATACGGTGGGATACAGTCCTGTATCCTATACATACAACATTTAAGAAAGAAGACAGATTTTAAGCCATAAAGACCAGGAATCAACAGGCAATTATATAATAACTAGGCTGTCTAGTGCGGACGCAATCACTAACAAAAGCACCCAGTACGACAATCGCCGTGGACCAATAATTGTTGAATATCTACACGGCCCAGCCTTGTCCCCTTGCTTCAATTGGCCCATTAGGCTTATGATTAAGGCAATGTTTTCTGTAGTCCTGATGATGATCCTTCATAGGGTATAGGATCGAAACGCCGTCGACTGTCAGTGTAGTAACACATCAGTTTCCAATGTGACAAATAATTGTGTTATCTACATGTGCTTAGCTAGACCAATTGTTATCTTTTAACTAGCGGCTCTATATATAATTGCCTGTTGATTCCTGGTCTTTATGGCTTAAAATCTGCCTTCTTTCTTAAATGTTGTATGTATAGGATACAGGACTGTATCCCACTGTATAATTTGTGTCTTATAAGTGTTATTCCCTCAATCAATTAAATCAGTGTCCGGCTGGACACCTCCTTTATTATAGTACAGATTCTGGTCTATAATGTATTCTTAATGTGTATTTATTGTGCTTAATCAAGGACCTTTTGTTACTTGAGAATACCTTGTGTGGAAAGCAGGAAACCCTGTCAAGGACCACCATATGCTACAATATGCTACCAGTAGTTGGTCTGATTTTCTAAATTGTTTTGTTTCAAGCCTCTTCTAACATCAATAGTATGCAATTTCTTCTCCACTACATCATTTTGGTTTGGAAATAATGCTTTCAAAGCAGTTGGCTCATGTAAATGAAACTCTGATGGAACCTTTGGAGTGAACCGAGGGTTTGTTCTCAAGATTAATCGCTCATTCCTGAATTGCATGAATGGCTCCTAAATGGTGAAAGCTTGTATTTTGCTTACTCTCCTTTCTGGCATCAAAACTAATAACAGTGTGTAGGAAATTGGGTTACTGGTTGAGGGGTGAAACCCTACTCAAGCAGCAAACGCAATTATTGTGAGGGTGAAATGCATGCAAACCCCAAAATAACTTGTGCTCAACCATCTGGTAGTATTTATGCAGCACACAAACAGTAACAAAGTAAACACACAACACAGGAAAAATCCCACTACAATTTATAAAGAGTAACATGCAATACATTATTTGACCCAAAAAAACTAAAATCCAATCAGTAGTACTGGAGATCTGTAATTTTAAAGCAGGAGTCTCCAAACTTTTCAGTCCGAGGGTCACATCATTTATTTTACAAATAATTTAGGGGGGAAAAAACTGTTTTATAAGAATAAAATGTAAATTCATTAATAAGTTGTACTCTGATTTTTTTTGTAATCTGCGTGAATCACAACAAGCACTGGCGTTGCCAATAGGTCTCGCAGTAGGAAAGTTGGAGCTATTACAATTGCAAATAACAATGCCTTTTATTTTTGTTTTAATTTTAAAAACATAAAGGGCTTTGTCATTTACAAAACCAATAGCTCCAACTTTCCTACTGCGAGACCTATTGGCAACGCCAGTGCTTGTTAAAGCAGAGTTGCAGACCCCAGGATTTGGGGATAGATAAGGCTGTGAAGAGAGAGGATGGTAGCTGTCAATAGAAGCAGAGAGGCTCGTCCCTGTGAAGAGAGTATGACAGCTGTCACTAAAGCGGACAGGAGACCGGTCGGACCCCAGACCGTAGGCAGAGAAAGCCTATGTGAGAGAGAATGTCAGCTGTCACAAAAGAGGAGACGATCGGAGAGACGGCAGGCTTTAGGGATAGACAGCATCCGTGAAGAGAGTGGAGTGGCATCTGCCACTCAAGAGAAGAGATGGTCTGAAAAAACGTCATGCCTTAGGAATAGACCGTCCCTCTAAAGGGAGCTGTCATTTGTCACTAAATAGAAAAGAGAGGGCAGAACAGACCTCTCACGTTATAAGCAGAGACTGCCCATTTGAAGAGAGAGAATAGCAGCTGTCACTTACGTAGAGACAGGATCGGAGAGATGCCAAGGTTAGGGATAGATAAACATCCTCGGTAAAGAGAAGGTTTACTGCTTTCACTAAAGAAGAAAGGGGGTCTGGCGGACCCCAAGCTATAGGAAGAGACAGCCTCTGTGAGAGAGAACGACAGCTGTCAAGAAAGAGGAGAGAGGATCAGACAGATGCTAGGCATTAGAGACAAATCGTTCTTGTGAATAGAGATGCTAGCTGTCGCTAAAAAAGAGAGGTAGGATGTGACAGAGGACCTACCTGTAGGCAGACAGTCCACGTGGCTCTATACCTGAGACGACACCCTTTGGGACTGTGAGTGACATTACGCCCTGGCTGGTGGAATTGGTGTCCCCAGACTCCGGGTTTCATTAAGAGCTGACCACTAGCATCCCCAACAGTGTCATCTGTTTCTCTTTACCAGAGATGTGGTACCAGCTGAGAGCCCTTCGGCTACAGAGGTAGCCTCTTGGGCAAGGGGATGGCAGCCGCCACTGAAATGAGTGCTGAGAAATCCTTGGGGCTGGAAGAGACCGCTTCTGATAGAAACGCCAGCTGCCACTGTGATGAAAGGAGGCACCCGTGTCTTTGGAGAGGCCAGCGTATGATTGACAGCTGGCCTCTGTAACTTTAGAGAATCGCTTGTTAGCGGTCTGGGGGCTGAGACATGTATCTCTGGGACGAGGGACGCTGTTCACGTGGGAGGGTGTGCTTGGCGCTTCAAGGACAAACCACGGGGGAGAGAGGTTGAGACACCCACGTGTGTGGGCAAGGGTTGGCTGCGAGTGACAACTCCTTCTAAGTGGCTGTCTTTGCAGGGCGGGGTTGGGGCTTGGATATGTCTACTGCAAAATAAAGAGGTGGGATTCAACCAGGAAAAATAGATGACGTCGACTGATGAGGGCCAACGGACGTCTTTCAGAGGAGACAAAGGCTGCCTGTCTCACTTGAGAGTTTTAGACTGTTGTGAAAAGTGACCAAGGGATAAATCTCTCTTTGGGGCGGAATAGACTGCCGACGGATAAAATAGCCTGTCTCTGCTTGGCGTTAAAGTGGAGATGTCTCTGTGGTTAATTACGAGCTGTCTAATTTGGGGACTAAAGTGAGATGTCTCTGTGCTAAAGATGTCCGCTCTTAGAGCCAAAAAGGGGCGGCTGCATGTACGGGATAAAAAGGTTGACTTGGTGGGGATAAAGAGGGCTGTTTCTGGTGGTGCATACCGTGAGACTGTTTCTATTTGAATATACTAAAAATCTGTAATTGCAGGGAGAAAGAGTGCCTGGGATAAGAAGAGCATCTTTTTTGGTGTTTAGAGGTGTGTCTGTGTCGTGATGGCAGCCTGTGATGTGTCGTGAGGCCAATGTGTGCTTACCAGGGAGTGCCAGGAGCCGGTGACAGCGTGAAGGGCACTGGAGGATTCTCATTAGAGGCAGGGATGTGGCAACTGTCTCTCGTGTACCGTACTGAGACCACTGTGCAGGGGTACCGACTGTCTCTTTGTGCAGAGGCCCCGCCTGGAGAATGTGCATGTAAAGGTGATTGTGCTGCGGCGTGCCTCTGCAGACAGGCTTGTGTATTGTGTCGTTGTGCAATGGCGTGCCTCTGCAGACAGGCTTGTGTATTGTGTCCTTGTGCAATGGCGTGCCTCTGCAGACAGGCTTGGTGGAGTCGATAGGGCGATGGACCGTGTCTTGTAAACATGGGCAGCAGTGTGGGACGCAGATTGACTATATAAGGGTAATTATGTAGATGTGACGACTGTCTCTTGTATGATGAGTGTATACAGGGACTGGGCGAAGAGACAGCTTCATGTAGACTGTACTGTCTACAGTGTGTGCGTTATGTGTGTGTGGTGTATGTGTGTGTGGTGTTTTCTGCACACTCACACACTGCCCCTACACATTCACACACTGCTCACCCGCACACTCCCAATGTCACCCTGCATAGTCACACACTGTTTACCCTGCACACTCATTCTGCACACTCACACAATGTGCACCCTGACACACTGTCTCTGCAGTCACTCGGCACTCACTGTCACTCTGCACTCACTGTCACTCTGCACTCACTGTCACTCTGCACTCACTCTCACTCTGCACTCACTCTCACTCTACTGTCACTCTGCACTCACTGTCACTCTGCACTCAATGTCACTCAGCTGTCACTCTGCACTCACTGTCACTCTGCACTCACTGTCACTCTGCACTCACTGTCACTATGCCCTCACTGTCACTCTGCACTCACTGTCACTCTGCTGTCACTCTGCACTCACTGTCACTCTGCTGTCACTCTGCACTCACTGTCACTCTGCACTCACTGTCACTCTGCTGTCACTCTGCACTCACTGTCACTCTGCACTCACTGTCACTCTGCTGTCACTCTGCACTCACTGTCACTCTGCACTCACTGTCACTCTGCACTCACTGCCACTCTGCACTCACTGTCACTCTGCACTCACTGTCACTCTGCACTCTACAGTCACTCTGCACTCTACAGTCACTCTGCACTCTACAGTCACTCTGCACTCTACAGTCACTCTGCACTCTACAGTCACTCTGCACTCACTGTCACTCTGCACTCACTGTCACTCTGCACTCACTGTCACTCTGCACTCACTGTCACTCTGCACTCACTCTCACTCTGCACTCACTGTCACTCTGCTGTCACTCTGCACTCACTGTCACTCTGCACTCAATGTCACTCTGCTGTCACTCTGCACTCACTGTCACTCTGCACTCACTGTCACTCTGCACTCACTGTCACTATGCCCTCACTGTCACTCTGCACTCACTGTCACTCTGCTGTCACTCTGCACTCACTGTCACTCTGCACTCACTGTCACTCTGCACTCACTGTCACTCTGCACTCACTGTCACTCTGCACTCACTGTCACTCTGCTGTCACTCTGCACTCACTGTCACTCTGCACTCACTGTCACTCTGCACTCACTGCCACTCTGCACTCACTGTCACTCTGCACTCACTGTCACTCTGCACTCACTGTCACTCTGCACTCTACAGTCACTCTGCACTCTACAGTCACTCTGCACTCTACAGTCACTCTGCACTCACTCTGCACTCACTCTGCACTCACTCTGCACTCACTGTCACTCTGCACTCACTGTCACTCTGCACTCACTGTCACTCTGCACTCACTGTCACTCTGCACTCTACAGTCACTCTGCACTCTACAGTCACTCTGCACTCTACAGTCACTCTGCACTCTACAGTCACTCTGCACTCACTGTCACTCTGCACTCACTGTCACTCTGCACTCACTGTCACTCTGCACTCACTGTCACTCTGCACTCACTGTCACTCTGCACTCAATGTCACTCTGCTGTCACTCTGCACTCACTGTCACTCTGCACTCACTGTCACTCTGCACTCACTGTCACTATGCCCTCACTGTCACTCTGCACTCACTGTCACTCTGCTGTCACTCTGCACTCACTGTCACTCTGCACTCACTGTCACTCTGCTGTCACTCTGCACTCACTGTCACTCTGCTGTCACTCTGCACTCACTGTCACTCTGCACTCACTGTCACTCTGCTGTCACTCTGCACTCACTGTCACTCTGCACTCACTGTCACTCTGCACTCACTGCCACTCTGCACTCACTGCCACTCTGCACTCACTGTCACTCTGCACTCACTGTCACTCTGCACTCTACAGTCACTCTGCACTCTACAGTCACTCTGCACTCTACAGTCACTCTGCACTCTACAGTCACTCTGCACTCACTCTGCACTCGCTCTGCACTCACTCTGCACTCACTCTGCACTCACTCTGCACTCACTCTGCACTCACTGTCACTCTGCACTCACTGTCACTCTGCACTCACTGTCACTCTGCACTCAGTCTGCACTCACTGTCACTCTGCACTCAGTCTGCACTCGCTGTCACTCTGCACTCAGTCTGCACTCACTGCCACTCTGCACTCTCAAACTGCACTCTAAAAATGCACTCTCAATCTGCACTCTCAATCTGCACTCTCCACTCTCAAACTGCACTCTGCACTCTCAAACTGCACTCTCAAACTGCAATCTGCACTCTGCACTCTGATTCTGCACTCTCAAAATGCACTCTCAATCTGCACTCTCAAACTGCACTCTCAATCTGCACTCTCAACTCTCATACTGCACTCTCATACTGCACTCTCAAACTGCACTCTGCACTCTCAATCTGCACTCTCAACTCTCAAACTGCAGTCTCAACTCTCAAACTGCATTCTGCACTCTCAAACTGCACTCTGATTCTGCACTCTGATTCCCACTTCACGTGCCTTTTCAAAATTCAGCAGCAAGAACTTGTGCACTTGTGTTTGGGATTGGAATTGTGAAAGGAGGGTGGAAGTTCCGTATATCCCAGCGGGGCCCCCCCTACCGGCATCTTTTTGTCCCCATACCATGTAAGGCATGGTAATGGGCACAAAGCCCGCACATATAAATGTCTCAGAAACTTCTGAAACCCACATAAATGATGGTTTGCAATGGGTGTCAGAATTATGAGTGTGTCAGAAAAATCCGACAATCGGTTTAAACCTGCTGAAATTTACTGGGTGAAAAATGCTTCGTAGGGGGTAGGATGTGGAATTTGCTGAAATGTGGGACACGAGCTGAGTGTTATTCCCCATTTCAATAGGGAAACTCGCAAATGGCATTATGTATTTCATTCGATAAATAGTATACCACAAGATCTCGTTAATTATTGGGTACGAAAAATAACACTCAATTCTGAGGCCCTAGAAATGTAGTCTTGATATGGTTACTGGGTTCCTTTGTGAGCCCTCGCTTTCATTGCACGTGTACAATCACAATGTCTTGCCTTGTTCCTTGCCCCGCAAATCCCCCTGAGATAGTATACCATGGACGTGAATGGTTTAGAGAGAATAAAATTAATTAAATTAACAAACGTAGGTTGTGGAACACGTAACAAAGTCTGATAATACAAGTGTTTAGGTGTATAAGGGATAGGTACTGAGTGAATTTGGCCTCTCTGTCTCTTTTTTACCAATTATAGCACTGCCCCAAAATAATAATGCCCCCACCCCGCTACAATCACTCTCGTCAGAGGGTGAGAACCTAGCCCCTGAGAGTGTGCATTTCTGAACACAGTATTGCTGTGCCTTGCGGTATGCGTCTCTGTAGCTGGAGGGAGGGAGCGCAGGCGGAGGGAGGGGGCTCTGGTGGATGGCTGTTTGCAGGCTCCAGCAGCAGCGAGATGAAAGGGACACTCCTGGAGTAAGCTGCTGCTGAGTCTGAGCGGCTCCAGGAGGGGGCGGGGAACCTCCTCCTTACCAAACCCCAAAGATGGGGGCTTTTGCCTGCCCACCGCCCGTGTCCCTCCCCTGCCAGGAAGAAATCGCAGCATTAACAGTCATTAATCATCCTAATATGAGGAACCTGCTGATCTGAGTGACTGGCACATGGGAGCTCTGCGTCTAGGCACGGCGCACAAGAGCTGACTGGGCTCTACCAAAAGATGCTAGAGGGGGCGTCATGGAGGCAGGGAGACAGCATGGGAGTTTAAAGGGTGTATTAAAAGACGCAACACCGAACAGTCCACACTCAAAAATTAATAGCCAGGATATTTTATCTTACCCTCTGGGAAACGAAGCCCCTGTAGCCAATGGTAGAAGTTTCACAGTTAAAGTCCAGTGGCTACTTCAAATAAAGCTCAGTTGTCTTGAGTAGTAACCGAGTCTTACCATCTAATACGGCGCACTGCAGTTGGATATTGGATGGAAAGCTTACTAAAGGCTTGAATGTACTCCGGATTCCCGGCCTGGCATGCAGCAGCTGCGCGCTGAGCGCTGCTGAATGGTGAACGCGCCCGGCCATCTGGATTCACTTACGGAGGCACCCTGACAGCTCCTAATTATAATTAATGTACTTCTTTGCGCGAGCACGAACGAAAAATGCCCAAGATGGCGGAACAAAACTACATTTACCCTATCACTTCAAGCCTATTAAAACGACAACACAACGAAGACGAATCACTGGCCAGATGACAGAACACAGTAAGGAATGTGTGGAATTTGTCTCGCCAAAGCCCTAGGAGATACTTTTTTTTCTCTTCTTTAACATTAGGATCTCGAAACTCCTCCCACTTACGTGGGCGGAGGCCTCGCCCTAAAAAACTGACTGCTACTTTTCCAATGATAATGTAAGAGTCTGTTTTTAGGTCTCGCCTAGAGTTGCAGCGCGCATGCGCTGTGCACTCTGCAAGACATATTGTGAGAGAGGAGATTTCAGAAGGGGACTTGAAGCTCCGCCCCTCATTTTTATTGGATGGCGTCATCATTTATGGTAAACAGTGGCCTCCAATTGAAAATGAGGCTTCTTTGTTACCACCCTTTCTCCTTTTGGGATGGCCCATCCGGACTGGATCGTGAAGGAATTTCTTATCTAAAGGAGGCTGTTATATAAACAAACAGTGAACCAAAGGATCCAGTCCAGATGGGCCATCTCAGAAGGAGACAGGGTGGTAACAAAGAAGCATTGACAGAACTAACTTTCAGAAGCTACCCCAATTAGCCTATTGATAAGTGTGTGTTAATTCAAACGCAGGGACAGCATACCAGTATAGCGTCCAATACCTTTTCAGTGCCTCTCCGGTCTCCTGTACGGTCTCAGCCCCGTAACACCACTCCAGCCCCACAGCGCTTTCTACGCCCTACAGCACCGGCGGAACACTGCGGCCGGCACCCTGGCTGCGCTCGGATACCTCATCTAAAGAACTCCCTGTTTCCAGCAAAGGAAAAAGCCCTTTCCTGTCCAGTGTACTCTAGGCTTCAATCCTTTTTCCTTTTTCACTGAGTCAGGAAAGCCCAAGGCACTAGCAGATATTTTTAACGCCTCTAGAATCTACTGTGACATAGGCAACAAGAGGTGGTGCCCTCCGGAACTCATACATAACAAGCGGCACGTAAGAATACAAACACTGTGCCGGGTCGCTGCAAGAGCGATTTAGAGCGAGAGTTGTAACAGCAAGCATAAATCTATCTCTGCGTTTCTCACTGACACACGCCCACTCTTGCTTGCTACTGAAACACACAAGTGCTTACACCTGCAAAGACACAGCAACACCATCACGTTCATAGAATGCGAACACACGCACAAATATATACACAGACACATACTATGCTGTGATACTGCAGCACAGTCATTTGGGCTCAGAGGTCGGGAAGCCACATAAAGATTGGTGATTAAAGAAATAATATATCAGCAAAGTGTGGCGAGCTCGCAGCAAACAACTCCAGCTTTTATGATTGTGTTTCTGAACAGAACCCCAGGCTATTTGTCTTCGCTATCAAGTTAAGCATAACTTATCCAGTCCCTGGCGTTCCCGGCAACATTTTGATGTCTCCTTCTGCAGGAAAGTAAACACCAAGCCAAGGAGGAAACTGTACTGATTTCGAACAGATGAAGAGCGCCACAACTTAATTTCATTAACCCATGCATTTTTAAGTATTAAGAGCGGATTTTTAAGACGATTTCAAATCGTGTACATTTTTGGTACTAATCTAAAAACAAAGGCAATGTTATCGTTAATTACATACCAGCCCCTAGCTAAATCAGTTCAATTTTAAAGCGGCCTCTGTTGAGGTAACTTGGCCACATCTGCGTTTTGTCTAGAATTGTTTGTCTGCACGTTATGTTTTCCCAGCTACAAAGTGCACTTCTGAATTTGGTCATAGGAGTGTGTGATAGAGGTGGTGAGCAGAAAGGAATGTAGATGCGCCTTACAACAGTAAATGTAGTATAAAATGAGCACAACTATTCCATTTTCGTGCAGTTATTAAATTCACGTGTGTGCTTATGATGTCAGACGTATTTTTAGCAAGAAATAGATATCTTATGGAGATTAGTTCGCCGGTATTTAAATTATTAATGCATTAGATTAATGTAATAAAAAAACATTAATAATAGCCAGTACCATTTACAGTACAAAACTCACACTAGTACAAATGTGATGCAATAGATTTGGCAATTACAACAAAGTGAGCTGTTGCCATTTTGCATGACACCATTTGATTAATGCTTCACAAGTGAAACAAAAAAACAATAACATTTACAATGCCAATAGCTCAAACAATGTCATTGCAAGACCTATTGCATTGTAAATGCTTGTTTTTTCTATTGCGGGTGTCTTTTTAATTGGTCTGTCCTACGGCCATTGCTGCTATCTTTCCGACAATAAAAGATGGAAAAAAAGAAACTTCCTAGAATTATACATTTATTGTTTGTCCTTAATGCTATATTGTACGAAGCTCTTACATGAGGGGTATCCTCTATAAATATTTTTGAAGGTTCATTCCAGAGACTTTCCATTATTTATCACATTTATTGCCGTTTGAAAGCCATTTTATGTGTCCTATTCTGATACCTTGTGGCTAAAACGTGTAAAGCATCCAGTTATTTCCGTTCTTACAGTTAGGAATAACGATTATAGATAGAGCAGATCTTCGTCAAAAAATGTAAGCATGATGAATCCCTATTTATTGCTTTCAGAATTACAGTGAGTGACCAAATTGGAAGGGAGGAGTAAACGCTGGATGTTTATTCACATAAAATATTCCGTATGAAGCAGAGGAGATCAGCAGCATATTATAGCCAAGCTGACTCTGTGGGCCAGAACAGAGAGTGTGTTTCAGCTTGCAAACTACTCAGCCTATATGCATTTGTAATCAAATGGAAAATAGTGCAAAACAATTGACGAATTTTTGCTAACCAAAAATAGCGACGGGACCGATTAGTGAATCGCTATTATTTGTGACCAATATTTGTGAGTCGCAAGTACTGAATTGGTATTGTGACTGGCAAACCTTATGTCCGAGGCCGTTGCAATTAGCGACTAGTTGCAAAAACTGCAAAAAACACAGTTGATGGACAGAATGTAGAACAATGTCATACATTCATCCCAGTACAAGGATCTGGGCCTAAATCCATTGTTTTTTGCACTCCACACCACCCTGGGTTAGACACTGGCTATATGCAAATCAGCTCTGACCCTGTGCCTCATGGGAACAGTCCAGTCCGAACTACCAAGCCATGTCTTTCCCAGACCGGAATCAAGCATCCAAGGACCGGTTTCTGGCTATCAGCCTTCATCAGCCTGGATAGCTTGACTCCAGTGGTGTGGAGAGCCTGGGACTCACGTCTGAGCATACCCAGCCCACTCGGGGTGAAAATTGCAAAAAACACAGTTGATGGACAGAATGTAGAACAATGTCATACATTCATCCCAGTACAAGGATCTGGGCCTAAATCCATCGTTTTTTTGCACTCCACACCACCCTGGGTTAGACACTGGCTATATGCAAATCAGCTCTGACCCTGTGCCTCATGGGAACAGTCCAGTCCGAACTACCAAGCCATGTCTTTCCCAGACCGGAATCAAGCATCCAAGGACCGGTTTCTGGCTATCAGCCTTCATCAGCCTGGATAGCTTGACTCCAGTGGTGTGGAGAGCCTGGGACTCACGTCTGAGCATACCCAGCCCACTCGGGGTGAAAATTGCAAAAAACACAGTTGATGGACAGAATGTAGAACAATGTCATACATTCATCCCAGTACAAGGATCTGGGCCTAAATCCATCGTTTTTTTGCACTCCACACCACCCTGGATTAGACACTGGCTATATGCAAATCAGCTCTGACCCTGTGCCTCATGGGAACAGTCCAGTCCGAACTACCAAGCCATGTCTTTCCCAGTCTGGAATCAAGCATCCAAGGACCGGTTTCTGGCTATCAGCCTTCATCAGCCTGGATAGCTTGACTCCAGTGGTGTGGAGAGCCTGGGACTCACGTCTGAGCATACCCAGCTCACTCGGGGTGAAAATTGCAAAAAACACAGTTGATGGACAGAATGTAGAACAATGTCATACATTCATCCCAGTACAAGGATCTGGGCCTAAATCCATCGTTTTTTTGCACTCCACACCACCCTGGGTTAGACACTGGCTATATGCAAATCAGCTCTGACCCTGTATCTCATGGGAACAGTCCAGTCCGAACTACCAAGCCATGTCTTTCCCAGACCGGAATCAAGCATCCAAGGACCGGTTTCTGGCTATCAGCCTTCATCAGCCTGGATAGCTTGACTCCAGTGGTGTGGAGAGCCTGGGACTCACGTCTGAGCATACCCAGCCCACTCGGGGTGAAAATTGCAAAAAACATAGTTGATGGACAGAATGTAGAACAATGTCATACATTCATCCCAGTACAAGGATCTGGGCCTAAATCCATCGTTTTTTTGCACTCCACACCACCCTGGGTTAGACACTGGCTATATGCAAATCAGCTCTGACCCTGTGCCTCATGGGAACAGTCCAGTCCGAACTACCAAGCCATGTCTTTCCCAGACCGGAATCAAGCATCCAAGGACCGGTTTCTGGCTATCAGCCTTCATCAGCCTGGATAGCTTGACTCCAGTGGTGTGGAGAGCCTGGGACTCACGACTGGGCATACCCAGCCCACTCGGGGTGAAAATTGCAAAAAACACAGTTGATGGACAGAATGTAGAACAATGTCATACATTCATCCCAGTACAAGGATCTGGGCCTAAATCCATCATTTTTTTGTACTCCACACCACCCTGGGTTAGACACTGGCTATATGCAAATCAGCTCTGACCCTGTGCCTCATGGGAACAGTCCAGTCCGAACTACCAAGCCATGTCTTTCCCAGACCGGAATCAAGCATCCAAGGACCGGTTTCTGGCTATCAGCCTTCATCAGCCTGGATAGCTTGACTCCAGTGGTGTGGAGAGCCTGGGACTCACGTCTGAGCATACCCAGCCCACTCGGGGTGAACATTGCAAAAAACACAGTTGATGGACAGAATGTAGAACAATGTCATACATTCATCCCAGTACAAGGATCTGGGCCTGAATCCCTTGCTCACTGCACCATCAGGATTCAAGCAAGCCGGCCGAAGACGGCTGTGATGCCAGAAACCGGTCCCCGGAAGCTTGTTTCCTTTCTGGTAAAGAATTGGCTTGGTAGTTTGGTCTGCCCTGTTCCCATGATGCACTGGGCCAGGGACAGTCTAATTTGCATATAGCCAGGTTCTGAACTGGGATGGTGCAGTGAGCTAAAAAACGGTGATGGATCAAGCCCTGATCTGTTGACTGGGTAGGAGTGTTCTGCTTAATTCAGATACTCTGTCCATCACCACCCCCTTTACTGTATCGTTTTGTCCACCATAAGCGTGGAAGGGTATGCTCAGACGTGAGTCCCTTGCTCACTGCACCATCAGGATTCAAGCAAGCCGGGCCGAAGACGGCTGTGATGCCAGAAACCGGTCCCCGGAAGCTTGTTTCCTTTCTGGTAAAGAATTGGCTTGGTAGTTTGGTCTGCCCTGTTCCCATGATGCACTGGGCCAGGGACAGACTAATTTGCATATAGCCAGGTTCTGAACTGGGATGGTGCAGTGAGCTAAAAAACGGTGATGGATCAAGCCCTGATCTGTTGACTGGGTAGGAGTGTTCTGCTTAATTCAGATACTCTGTCCATCACCACCCCCTTTACTGTATCGTTTTGTTCACCATAAGCGTGGAAGGGTATGCTCAGACGTGAGTCCCTTGCTCACTGCACCATCAGGATTCAAGCAAGCCGGGCCGAAGACGGCTGTGATGCCAGAAACCGGTCCCCGGAAGCTTGTTTCCTTTCTGGTAAAGAATTGGCTTGGTAGTTTGGTCTGCCCTGTTCCCATGATGCACTGGGCCAGGGACAGACTAATTTGCATATAGCCAGGTTCTGAACTGGGATGGTGCAGTGAGCTAAAAAACGGTGATGGATCAAGCCCTGATCTGTTGACTGGGTAGGAGTGTTCTGCTTAATTCAGATACTCTGTCCATCACCACCCCCTTTACTGTATCGTTTTGTCCACCATAAGCGTGGAAGGGTATGCTCAGACGTGAGTCCCTTGCTCACTGCACCATCAGGATTCAAGCAAGCCGGGCGGAAGACGGCTGTGATGCCAGAAACTGGTCCCCGGAAGCTTGTTTCCTTTCTGGTAAAGAATTGGCTTGGTAGTTTGGTCTGCCCTGTTCCCATGATGCACTGGGCCAGGGACAGACTAATTTGCATATAGCCAGGTTCTAAACTGGGATGGTGCAGTGAGCTAAAAAACGGTGATGGATCAAGCCCTGATCTGTTGACTGGGTAGGAGTGTTCTGCTTAATTCAGATACTCTGTCCATCACCACCCCCTTTACTGTATCGTTTTGTCCACCATAAGCGTGGAAGGGTATGCTCAGACGTGAGTCCCTTGCTCACTGCACCATCAGGATTCAAGCAAGCCGTGCCGAAGACGGCTGTGATGCCAGAAACCGGTCCCCGGAAGCTTGTTTCCTTTCTGGTAAAGAATTGGCTTGGTAGTTTGGTCTGCCCTGTTCTCATGATGCACTGGGCCAGGGACAGACTAATTTGCATATAGCCAGGTTCTGAACTGGGATGGTGCAGTGAGCTAAAAAACGGTGATGGATCAAGCCCTGATCTGTTGACTGGGTAGGAGTGTTCTGCTTAATTCAGATACTCTGTCCATCACCACCCCCTTTACTGTATCGTTTTGTCCACCATAAGCGTGGAAGGGTATGCTCAGACGTGAGTCCCTTGCTCACTGCACCATCAGGATTCAAGCAAGCCGGGCCGAAGACGGCTGTGATGCCAGAAACCGGTCCCCGGAAGCTTGTTTCCTTTCTGGTAAAGAATTGGCTTGGTAGTTTAGTCTGCCCTGTTCCCATGATGCACTGGGCCAGGGACAGACTAATTTGCATATAGCCAGGTTCTGGATCAAGCCCTGATCTGTTGACCGGGTAGGAGTGTTCTGCTTAATTCAGATACTCTGTCCATCACCACCCCCTTTACTGTATAGTTGCAAAAACGCCTGTTTGCATATGCAAACACTAAATCATTTCAGGAGGTAACTATGTGCAAACTATAAATGGTGGCCCAGAATGCATCAGGGATTGGGGTTCTCTAAAAAACTTGGGGGTAGGCCAATTGCTGCTATTATTAAAATCTATAATGCCAAATGTATCTCAGTGGCATCATATGGTGGTTCATTATGGGGATATAGGGGAGTGGAACCTTTACAGACAATAGAAAACAAATTTTTTAGATCTGTTCTTGGCGTCCCACAGTCAACCCCGTCTTACACCGTCCATTTGGAATTGGGGGTAAGCTACATCACAGACCTGATAAAAATAGCACCTTTAGTTGCTTGGTTGAGGCTGTGGCTCAATAAAGAAATTCCTCTAAACCATATTATATTGAGAGACTGCTTGTCTTTGGACAAAGCTAATAATATTAGGTGGTTGACTTACATCAAGGAAACTTTTTTGAGGTTGGGAAGGCCTGAGCTTTATACTGTAACTGATTCTATAACATCTAAAGATATTGTGTCTATAAAACACGCAATGAAGGAGCTCCTATCCCTGGAGAGGGAAGAATCTGAATAGAAAAAACCCTGTGTCAGGGCTAGTTTAATACTGTCCATACCTAATGGCCCAGAAAGTTACCTGAATATCGTGACTCATCCATACCACAGGTTTATTTTAACTCGTTTTCGTTTTAATCTGATACATTTTAATCTTGGTTTTTATCCTGTATGGAGTACCCCAGAAAAGGCGCCACCATGTTCTTGCGATCATTTCTCTGAACAAAATACTATGCACTTTGTAAAGTCACTACAGTGATGCTCGGAGAATGTTCCTTGTGCCTATACTTAAGGAAGCTGGATTTATCCTAGTTAAACCTGCCCTTATTTTTTTACAACTGCTACAGACTCCCAGGATTATGTTTCATGTGGCTAGTTTTCTGGTGAGAGCTATTAGGAGCAGGAATATTAGATTAAAGAATGTGTCTACCTCCCTTTGTAGCACGGATCGTGCACTTTAATTAGGCTATTTGTAATCATATTGGGACTGTAATTATAAAAACCATTGTAACAAGGACATTGGTGTTGGTAACGATTACTTTGCTGGGGATTTTATTCGTAACCTTTTCTTTTTCGAAGCTTTTTGCACATTAGCACTTTGCACTTTATACTTCGTACTTGATATGAACTGTATTATCGTCTATGATGACTTTTATCCTGTTGTATTTTAACTGTTTTTAATGTACGTAATTTTTGTATTAATGTAATTTGTATTTTGCCATTGTCTTTGTATGATATTAAGTTATCGCAATAAAGTATTTTGACTGACTGACTGCATCAGGGATCAGCAGAGGGGGGTGGTGGAGGCAGGAGAGGATCTTTAGAACCAGACTTACCATTTTCCAACAGGCAGGTGTTGTGATCACTGCAACTTTTGGCCTCGGGCTGCTACCAGGGCATGATTGCTGTTGCTGGTGGGGTTTCACAAAGTGAGCTGTCATGATCTTTTGCAGAGGTTCCTAGATGCCATGCCCCTAAACATCAACAGGTATATACCTACGCAGGAATGCAGAGGAAATCCAAAGCACAAAATTAAACTTTTACAAGGTGGCCAAATGTTCCCCTGTCTTAGGGTGTATAGAGGGAACACATGTTCCTATTTGTCCTCCAGCCCATATGGAATACCTGTTTTGGAATAGGAAAAAATAAAAATTCCCTCAATATCCAAGTTGTATTTGATGCAAGTAATGTAATTACAAATATAGTGGCAAAATACCCAGGGACCACCCATGACTCATACATGTTCAGGCACAGTGAAATACACATATAACGGGAAAGAGGGGATTTTGAGGATGGCTATTTATTAGGTAATGTGATGCTGCATAATAACCAATGTGAATGAGACAGTCAAATCTCAGGTTTTGCTATGCTTACACTTATGTTTTTTGTTCCAGGTAACAGTGCGTATGTTTTATGGCCTTGGGTACTGAACCCATACCTAGCCCTAACAAACCAAACCAAAAGGTGTTACAACATTGCTCATCGACGGACCAGATCAGTGATTGAACAAACATTTGACATGCTGAAATCAAGATTTCGGTGCCTTAACAAGAGTGGAGGTGCAAATGACTAATGGAACAGGTTAGGCCGTCATTTTAGCTGCAGCGCTTTGACCTCAACGCTTTTGATAGGCACAGTCATCCCTCATGTGTGAGCATGATTTTTGCATGCCAGTGGTGAGACTGAACACATTGGTGTTCATGGTTGCCACTTGTTCCCCAATGTTCTCAAATCCAAATGAAATGCATTGCTACATATTCCCCCTCTTCCTCTTCATGAGTTTTATCTGCTTTGGTTGCATATGCTGAATTTGGATCATGGATGCCTCCAGGCCTCCAAACAATTGTGCATTGGCTTCAGGAGCTACCACATGATGTGCCTCATGGCGCCGACTGCCTGGAACACACTACTGTTGTTGCCTAACATATGGGTGCTGGATCGGACTGATTGGCAAATTGACTTCGTCGCCCTCTGCCTGTTGTGACAATGAAGGCAAAAGACACACAAATGATGGACGGAATGCGGAACAAATCAAACTTTCACTCCCCAGTCAAGAGATCTGGGTTAAATCCATTAGTTATTTTGCTCACCATGTAATCACTATCCAGTCTGTAACGAAAAAAGTACATTTGGGGCTAAGCCAAAAGTGTGAAAGAACTGAAGCAAAGGGCAATGGAACCTATGACGAGTAAATCGAAGGATTATGTACCATAATTAAGAAGAATGAGAACCAGTTCAGCATTTATGGTGAGAGGAACGTGGAAGCTAATTGACTGCTGTAAGAGAGTGTTAGGGTGGTTGCCTCTTACTGTTGGACAGAACTACAGGGAAAGTTTACTTAAGAGGCGGCCCATTTAAAGCACTGTGTACCGTTATGTTCGATTACAGAAATGTGATGCGCGTCAGCACTCGTCACCTTATTTCACAATAGAAGAGCTAAATTAAATAACATTTTCTAAAAGAGCATTACCTTTCCATGCGCAACTTTTAGCGGTAATTATATGGAGGATTAACATGAGCAGAATGATATACTTCGTATGTTGCCAGGACACTAGTCTGCCCCACCTTCCTCTCTAAATCCCTTTATCTACTTATCAGCCCCCCTCCTTTCGTTTCAGACTAGATTTCTCTTCCGCTGCCATCTATTATTCTTCCCTTGTCTCCTGTTCTTTCTTCCACCGCTTCTGATTTCTTCCTCACCCGAACTACCAACTTGTACTTCCTGGAACAGTCATCACGAACGGTTACTCTCTAGCCCTTCCGTGCCACTCTATCGCCTTTTCCCTTCAACGCCCGCCCCTTGTATCTTTCATCAACCAATGGGATTGCGGAATAACTGAGTACAGCCGCCCACTGGGGGTAGCAGCTGTATTTACTCTCAAATAGTATGATCCTGTGCAGTGACGTACATAACACGTGGTTGTGACCCTGGGTTGTGTTTGAATGTATGGAAACCTACCTGAAGCTTGTATAGATGCAGGTTTATTACTCTAATTCCGCCACGGGCCTGCAGGATCGTCATGGCCGCGAGAGAGGAAGAGAACCTGCAGAAGCAGGTGAGCAACTTAAAAGTTACAGCCTCGTACTTACCATGTGGCCCAATTTCATGTGCTTTCAAGGAAAGTGATTGGCCAGGAGGGCTGCCATTTTCCATGGATCGTATGGTCTGGTTATTCATTTGGATTTTACAACCCCTAACCAGCCCTGCTGAGTGCCACACACATAGCTGGCAGGGTTTCAAATTGCTTATGTGTGGCATTTCTCAAAATCCGGAGCAGTTATGAGCAATATTAACCGACCAAATGTGTGACACTTAAAGTGACCCTTTCTCACGAGCAAAATCAAGCAATAAAGTCCACGGAAACAGATACATATTAGAAATTGCACCCATTTGAGTGGTAAGAAACTCTTAAGATTTTGAAACTGATGCAAAGCACCAGAAATGGGAGGGCACTAACCTAGTGCCCTTGTAACCTGATCTGACTGTAAATCAAATGTTGAGTCTCTGGGTTGGAATTAGACTGTCACACTCTGCTCAACTTTCCTGTCCTTAGCTTCAATGGAGGCTGCAGTGCTGCAGACACCTTTGACCCGATAGTAACTGTGGAGTAGCTCATGGCGTAACACCGTGGTGATCTCTGTCTTGAGAGTCATAGAGAGCTGTGCACTGCTTCACTGCCTGTGCTACCTGTTCCCACTGTGACAGACTCACGCAGGCAGGGCCGGCTCTAGGCATGTGCAAGCTGTGCACCTGCACAGGGCCACCAAACCCCAGGGGCCACCACGCCAATATATATCCTTAATATAATAATCCTCTGAGGATGGATACATATTTGCGTGGTGGCCCCTGGCAGGGATTTGGCGCTCTCCGGCTCTGTTCCACTTCTAAACACCCTGCCCCCCTCTTCCTGAGCTCCGGGGGGCTCCGCCCCGCCCAGACCCCCTCTTCCGGGCCCCCTACCTACGCTCCTTGCCCAGGGCCACCATGAGCCTAGAGCCGGCCATGACGCAAACGTGTCAACCAGGGCTGTTAGAAAAATATCTGACATCTTACAGCTTTTGTTTTACAATGATTGTCAGACAGCTCACTTGACAAAAACCTCTAACTGTAGAAAGAGAGAAAAATAAACTGCATTTTCCAAGCAGCAATTAGTAAAAAGACAAACTGACATTTGACCTCGGCCTTGAACAGACAGCAAATGTTTCAAGATCAAAACAAGTTTAAGGACATCTTTATTGCTCATTCACTTTCTAAATGAATAGAACTCCTGCTCCTTTCCAGATTATGTTCACTCACCAGAACAGACAAGTAGGTGCTAAAAATAGCTCGACCTGATAAAATCTGACTGCCATTGCAAGTAGATTTTTCGAGGCCTGTTGATACTTCTTTTGAAGTGTTGATGGTGCTCCTATTTCGTTGGGCCAGATTGTCAATGGGCTGTAGTTGTTCCACTCTATGAATTTTAGGATCACAGTTTTAGATATGTACTTTCATGGTGGTTCTTTATTATCCATTGGACTATGGTTCTATGGCTCTCATCTTATTTTTGAAAGTTTAAGGCCAAAAGGTTTTTCAAATTTAATGAGTATTTGGCATCTTTGGTGTTGTTATAAGTGTGTAAGGTACAAGGATTTGATGAGTTCTGGGAGAGGACTGATGTAAACATTGAAAAAGAGTAGTGACATGATTTATCGATAAGGCACTCCTGCCTTGATACTGTATGGTCTAGAAGTTAATGTAGGTGTGGCTATGGTGCTTGAGCTTGCTATAAGGTAGGAAGAGATGCACTTAAGGATGTTTGTCAATGTAATTTTCTTTAATCTGTCTAATAATGTTTTTCTTGATGTGCAGTGGATGAAAAGTGATATTGCTACTGCCCCGTTTCTGCCCACTGTAATTTTCAGGTCATCACAAGTGGAAATCAAGCGACACTCAGACTCCCTTTCTGTACGGAAGCCTGTTTGTTGGTGCGATATTAGTACACTTCTTCCAAAACGTTTGAGGTTTTTGAGAAAGCTGCTCTTTAGATTAGTTCTTTGAGGAACGAGCCATTTGACAAGGGTCTGTAGTTCTTGAGGTTAGTCACATCCATGTTACTTTTATCAGTAAGTGGTAACATATAGGATGTCTTTAGTTCTGCTAGAAACGTGCCTGTGGTTAAAGAGTTGTTGATTATATTCATAGTATCAATTTCTACCGGGGATGGTGGCAGAATGTAATTCAAAATTTGTCGGGGACAAGGATCTGGTTGTAATGGTGAACCAGCAGATCCAATGGCCTGTATCAGGCATGACCTACCAGAAGGGCAAGTTCCTGAAAAGAAGTTACAGTAGGAGCCTTTCCTTTTTGGAGTGTTCCCTCTATCTTGGTGTTCAAGTCAAGGAACGCTTTATTCGGCTGCTGTATAAAACAGTCATAAAAGCACAAAACAAAAAAACACAACATATTATTTACAGTTAGAAGCCTAAAACAATTCATTTTTACAATATTAGGCCATTAAAACCATACTTTTCCTGATATAAAATGCAGCTTTTAAGAACTGGGCTACCCTCCACGCTGTATGCTCATTCTCTAGTAATTGCAGCTGGAGCATTGCTTCACCGCACTGCCTGAGCCCAAGTTTTCTTAAAAAGGGAGTAATCCAAACCTTTCTATCGTCATGTTAAAATTTACAAAATAGGACTAAATGCACGGTTGATTGGGAAGAGATGTTATCGCAGGGGCACTGTGAAAGGGTACAAGACCAATCGTTCATTTTTGGGAATGTCATCAGCCTATGTATAACACCCATTTGTAACCTAGTAAGAAAAAACTGTCAAAAGTTCCAGGTACAAAAGATAAATAGGGCTCTGTTCCAAGAGTGGTGTGTAACAGCTGATAACTTCTCACGGTTATTTTGGATGCAGATTCTCTGTGTAGTCTTTTAGCTTCTAGGAGCTGAATACCCTCTTTCTTTAATGACTTTCTTGAGATATCCATCAATGATGGTGGGGTAGTAAAATATTCGGGATGGCCCAGCTCATTCATAAAGTCAAATACAAATTTAATCCAAGGGATTCTATAGGCCCCATCCAGCTGTAGAACATCTTTTAAAATCACTCTATTCAACTCTGTCTGGTCCTTACACCAGACCCTATGCCACAAGAGGATTGGCTCTAATTTTACCAGGTCTGCTAAATGGCAAAGGGCCAATTCCTCGTGGCAAATAAAAGTGGAGGTACTAAAAGGGACAGAAAGAATGTACCTTATAAAGGCATTTTCTATCTTTTGCAAAGAGTTAATATCGGCAAAGCTCCATTCCCCGGCTCCATAGGTTGCCATGGAGACGCACTTGGCTTTATATATATGTAACAGCTCTAAAGGGGGTTTACTACCTAACTTCTTTGCACAGCTTGATAGTGCCGCGGTAGATCTGGCAGGGGCACATGAATCTTGATAGTTAAAAAGTACACCTAGGTAAGAAAAGTTTTTTGTGGACGCTAACTTTTTCCCATCAATGAACATTTAACGAGTTTTCTGCGTCCCTTGCTTACACCTCATAACATAGGTCTTGGTTATATTAGTTTGAAGACCAAGATCGGCCGTAAATATAAAAAAAATATCCAGGGCTCTTTGGAGGCCGTTTTGAGTTCTGGCCATCAACACCGCATTGTCCGCTTAGAGGAGTGCGGGGATCGGTCAGCCACCTACTTGAGGAAAGTCTATGCCCTGGGAAAGCAGTGCATCTTCAAGTCCATTTATATAAAGGTTAAAAAACGAAGGGGGCCAGCACACAACCTTGTCTGACCCCCCTTCTAATTGGGAAAGCTTCAGTGCATTCTCCCTTCTGGCCAAAACATACGCTTGTTGACGCGTCACTATACAATCGGCGTAGGAGCATGATAATTTGTAAATCAACCCCAACGCTTTCAAGGAACTCCCACAGCCTTTCATGCTTAACTGAATCGAAGGCTGCGGTGAGGTCGACAAAAGCTAGATAGAGGCAACCTTTTTTTGCTCTAGTATATTTGCCTATTAATAATGTGAGGTTTAATGACTACTCAATAGTGCCCAGGCCGTCACGAAACCCATACTGCAGATCTGATAGAATCTTCTTTTCCTCTGCCCAATCTGCTAAGCGTTCGAAAATAACCCTTCCTAATACCTTGACCATAGAGTCCAGGAGAGAGATTGGTCTGTAGCATCCTGGGCCTTCGCGGTTACCCTTTTTAAAAATTGGAATAATTATTGATTTTGCCCATGTAAGGGGAAGGGTAGACCTTATGCTAGCATTAAAGACCTGGGTTAATATGTCCCCCCACAGGGTGGAATTATGTTTATACAAATCAACAGGTACCCTGTCGGGTCCTGGTGCTTTACCAGCTGCACTTTGTGCCAGAGCCCTGATCACCTCCTCCAAGGTAATTTCTAGGTCGATGTATTCCCAAATAATTGGCTTGCTTATTTCCGGTTGGCTACCTAAAACCCCCTGATCATTGTATAATTTGGAAAAATGAGTGATCCATACTTTTTCCGTTATAGCTATCTCCATTGAGGGACCTGTGCTAGAGGCTATGAAGGGAGTTCTCAGAACCTTCCAAAAGGCAGTGCTATCTTTCTGCTCTGCCGCATTATGTAGGGAGTCCCAGGCTCATTACAGAGGGTTTGTTTTCTGATAGCCCTCCTATAGTCTAGCCTGACTTGGGTGATATTAGGCAACAATCTTGGCTTAGTATGCAGTAACTTCTTTAGGTTGGTGTATGCCCTGGTGCACCTAATGTTAAACCATCCATCGTGTTTCGGTTTATTTTTGAACTGTACTATCATCGAGTTCCTAATTGCCCTAGTAATTGTCATCGAGTTCCTAATTGCCCTAGTAATTTCTACAGAGCAGTTCACTGTTGTTATATCTAGAACTTCCTCACTTAGGCAAGTATCTATCTCTACCCTACATTTCTCTAGAACAGTTCTAGTTAACACACCTGGATCAACCTTTGACCACTTTAATGAGAGACCATTTACCGATTTCACTTCTACTGTACCCTGCGTGCGGATATATAAATCATGCTTATTCTGGATATACGTACGTGTGTTGAGTTTTAAAAGAAGGGGAAGGTGATCGCTTAAAGCGATGTCACCCACCACAATAGAGAGTATCATATGATCACGCATAGATGAAATCAGTATAAAATCAATTGTGGTAGCATAACCTCTCCCATTGAATGTGGGCAAAAAGCCCACTGGGGGATTTGAGATCTCATTAACAAACGCCAGGTCTTGTTTAGAGATGAGATCATTAAAGATGTCCCCTTATCTTGGAATGAGTGAAATGTGTGCAGCTAACTGCGTCATTATTACTGCCACACAATTTATTATCTACATTAATGTATAACCCACAATTAAAGTCACCCAACAGCAGGGTCACTATATCTCTGCTTGTCCCATACAAATTTTTTGTTATTGTGGCCAGGATATCTTTAACTACTCCTTCCAATTCATTTTGCTTAAAATTATTATACAAATTGATCAGGAGTATGCAGTGGGTTGCAGTGGGGACTAACTCTACCACGTGGAAATAATTTCCCCCTTGATGAAGGGTGATCTTGGGTATGGGCAACTTGTTTGATATATATGTCGAGATCCCTCCTTTGGGCCTCCCTCTCAGACCTTTCACTGCCGGAGTGTTAAATGTCTTGTAGCCATTTAAATGTATTGGCTCTATTGCCCAGGTCTCCTGCAGGCATAGAATTTCTATGTTCCCCACGAAAGCCTCCCATACTGGGTTCCTCACCTTTGAGGATAGACCAGAGATGTTCCAAGACACCACTGTGCAGGTTGTATCGTCTGATGTTGCCAGGGGCATTTTGCTGGGCGGCCCTACTGTATTAAGGGTGTCCACGATGGATAGTTTGGGTGTCCCCGATAAATACAACTCCTGCGCCAGCGGGTTTACAGTACCCCCAGCACCTCTCATTCTGTGTGCTGATCCCTCACCCTGTCTGGGGCTTAAAACCCCTGTTAAATACACATTCCAAGAGGTACCCAAGTTATGGTTAATCTCCTGTAAGGTGCTATTTCGTAACTCCCTTGTATCTTCGGCGTTATCAGAGGCGGGGGCCAGTCAATCTACCCCGTCCAAGCTATAAAGGGGGTCAAAGAAGTTAAAAGTTGGAATACTATAACTACAGTATGGTCTGTTACTTTTATTGTCAAATAGGGTGGGCTGCTCAGACCTTAGAGAAGGTTGATAAAAGAACCCTAGAGGAACTACGCCTACCCCCCCCTTTCTCACTGTTTGGCATCTGGCCTGTTGGAGAATACTTTTTACCAGATCCGGTGCTCTAAATGTAATCACTACACAATCTCCAGAAAGTGTTTTGGGTGCAGAACCTACCCAAGGAATTGACAAGCCATCTTAAATTCTGAAAATAGAGCGTTAGTATAGCCCGGCTTGGTGGCAAGTGCGTTCAAAACCCTATTTTTCAAAGAGGACCAGTGCTCCAATGTTTCCTGTAATAAGGGGGGTACTGTCACGCCTGCCAACCTTTCCGTGAAACCGCAGACCGAGCAGACCACGCAAGACCAATCCAAGATGGTCGCGAGGTTCTGCGCATGCACGAGGAGATAAGGCCGGATACTAAAGCATGATCTCCCCGTTGCCCTGAGCTTCGCGCTCTAGTTTACACGTCGCTCCGTGCGGCGCGTCACTTCCGCCTCACCCGCCTCACTCCTTGGTTACTGAGGTTGCTTCTGGATACTCGTTCCAGTACTTGTTCCTCGGAAGAGTTTTCTTCTCCACGCTACATTAGTCATTCGGACTTTCTACCTATTGTAGCTGTTATTCGTTTTATTGACCTCGAGGTTAGAGATTACTAACATCGGAATTACCGCTTGGCTTCATTCGCGGTTCGTTCCGATTTTTTTCCTTATTGTGTTTTGTCATTCATTCTCTGACCCCGGTGCCGGCTGTCTCCTCTTGGAGTTCTGGAGTGGGCTCCCTCGGCTGCACATCTTGCGGATCCGTTTTCTGGCCGGACTTTTGTTCCGTCAGACAGCCGGCCTTGCGAGGTGCATGTTGTTGGTGTCCACTGTTGGATTCTGGGAGGTGTGGTCCGCCTGGAGGGATTCTCCTTCATTGTTTTGTTATTAGTCCCAGCCCCATATTTCTTGGAGTTTGCTTCTTCTCATCGGATGTTGGCATTCGTCACAGTACTGGGAGAAGACAACCTGGTAACACGCTTGTAGCGCTCCTTTATTTGCTTACATTATTCTTTCATATGGGATGCTGATGTTTCACAGGCCAACTGTTATTGCTCTGCTACAGATACTATTGCTGTTATCTTAGTCAGCTCCATACATCTACCACATTGTTTAACCCGTTGCTTATAGGGGTAAGACTATACAAAACCACATACTATAGCATATTGAACGGTGGCACATTCCCTAGTTACAAACCTATATTCATGACAGGCATTCCGTGGTACCTAATCACTGTGGACATTAAGGAGGACAGAATTATTCCTAGTATCCCGGCAGTCTCCCATTTCTTATCAGGTATCTAGTAAAGTATTACAGAACATGATGAGTAATGTTTAATGCTTTTATATGTATTATCTAACTGTTCCTTTACCCGCACCAGTTGCATCCGGAGAGAGAGCCATCCAAGAAGTCCAGTATCTTTCCCCTTCTTACCTTGTTTTGTTCCCTCTTTTCCCTCCCGATCACCATTGCGTTCTAGTGTTTGATAGCCGCAATTGGTGTAGGGGGGACGGGTTGGGCTAGACTTCGGTTCCTGGCACTCCTGCAGAAACTCCTTTGGCTCCTTACAGAGCGCGAAGCCTTAAATATTGTTATTCTGCCCGAGTGTCATGACCCACGTTACTATGGAAGATCTGGCCAATATGTTGGGGAATCTCCAGCTAGAAACTCAGGCTCTGTCACAAAGAGTAGATAACTTGCAGAGAGAGAGACAGATAGGAACTGAGGGAGGAGGTGCGGGATCTAGTTCTGCCCCTCAGGTCATTCACATTTCCACCCCTCAATCTGTTCCGTTAGCTCCACCGGAACGGTTTTTTGGCGACACGGCCAAGTTCGCTGCTTTCATTAGTCAGTGTCATTTGCATTTCACATGTAAGGCCAGTTGTTTTCCGACTGATCAGTCAAAGGTGGCTTTTGTTATTTCTTATTTGGGAGGCTCGGCAGCTAATTGGGCCATCCCTTTAATAGAGAGGAACGATCCTCTTTTGCAAGATTATTCCAACTTTAGAAACAAATTGAAGAAGCTTTTTGATAGGCACACCTTTACACATTCAGCGGACACCGAATTGTTGTCCTTAAAGCAAGGATCAAAAGAATTATCCGTTTATATCACCTCTTTCCAAAGACTAGTCGCTGAGGCCAACTGGCCGGCTGAAAAACGTAGCGCCCTATTCTATAGGGGGTTAAGGGAGGACCTTAAGGACGCCTTGTCTCAAGTGGTAGATCCGCCGGACAGTTGTCCTGATCTAATTGATTTAGTGGTCAAATTGGACCATAGAATACAGGAGAGGAGAAGGGAGAGAGGGCGTTCCGACTCTAAGACATATGTCTATCAAAGGAAAACCGAGGTGGAAAAGACAGTGGATGAGGTGGAACCAATGCATATAGGGTCTATTAAGGGACGTTTGAGTCAGGAAGAACGTCAACGTAGGAGGGACAACAAGCTCTGCCTTTATTGTGGCAAGTCTGGACATTTCCTGAGAAATTGCCCTGTTAAACCCACCCAGAGTAAGAAATCGGAAAACTAGAAAGCCCGACACCTTCTGAGACTAGGGTTTCGGGTAGTTCAGGTTTAATAGTCTCATCCCTTGACACACAATCTGATCTTCCTAGCCATTTCTTTGTACCTGCTCGGTTGTATTGTGAGGGACGTATAATTGACGTTCTTACCATGTTGGATTCCGGGGCTACGGGGAATTTTATGGATACCGAGTGGGCTAGTCAACATTCTGTAGGATCCACCCCCAAGGAGACATGGGAAAGGGTCACAACTATTGACGGTAGTATATTGAAATCGGGGCCTCTTACCCATCAAACTGTGTCCCTGCAATTACTTTTGGGGCAGGGGCATCAGGAACACTTGACCTTTGATTTAATCAAGTCCCCGCAGTTCCCTGTGTTATTGGGCTTACCCTGGCTTCGCTCCCATAATCCACAGGTAGATTGGGTTAAGACCACCTTAGAGTTTACATCAGACGTTTGTAAGGAACACATGAGAGGGTTACAGGTAGAGAAGACACTTGCCTCATCTAGTCTTTCAGGACTGCCTTTGGATTATTCAGACTTAAGTGTTATTTTTGATGAAGCACAAGCAACCAGCCTTCCGCCTCATCGGCTATATGATTGCAGCATAGACCTCCAAGCAGGGGCTAAAATACCGTGCAGTAGAGTGTATTCTCTCACTGAAAAAGAGAACTTGTATTTGCGAGAATACCTTGATAACATGATTGAGATGGGATTCATCCGACCTTCTCGCTCCCCTGCTTCTTCATCTCTCTTTTTCATACCAAAAAGGGAGAGTGGCCTGAGATGTTGTATTGGTTATAGATCATTGAACAACATCACAATCAAGAACAGATATCCTCTTCCTTTGATTTCCTCCCTCCTTGACAGGATTAAAAACGCCTCCATTTTCACTAAGCTTGATCTTAGAGGGGCATATCATCTGGTGAGAGTCAAGGAGGGGGTTGAATGGAAGACGGCCTTCTGTACCAAGTTCGGACTCTATGAGTATCTTGTAATGCCCTTTGGGCTTTGCAATGCCCCTGCGGCTTTTCAATTCTTTATTAATTAAGTTTTAAGAGAGATGCTGGACGACTATGTTATTGCCTACATAGACGATTTGCTCATTTTCTCTTCATCTGTAGCAGAGCACAAGAGGCATGTTCGAAATGTACTAGAAAGACTAAGGGACAATCATCTGTACTGTAAGCTGGAAAATGCATGTTCCATGTTTCTGAAGTTGCCTTACTGGGTTTTCTTGTGTCATCTACGGGGTTACGCATGGACCCACAAAAGGTGGAGGCTATTCATCAATGGCCAACACCAAGAACGGTGAAGGAGGTCCAAAGTCTTTTGGGCTTTGCTAATTTTTATCGTCGCTTTATCAACAGTTTTTCTAAACTAGTGGTACCTATTACAGCTCTGTTGAAGAAAGGAGTCCGGTTCCAATGGTCCCCAGCTGCTGATATAGCATTTGCTACATTGAAGGCGGCCTTCACACAAGTCCCCATTTTGCGTCATCCCAATCCTATGTATCCATATATGGTGGAGGCAGACGCTTCAGAAGTGGCTGTTGGAGGCATCCTTTCCCAAACTGACCCCGAAACAGGGATTCATCATCCTGTGGCCTTCTTTTCAAGGAAACTGAACCCAGCTGAGGTGAACTACTGCACAGGAGACAAAGAGTTGTTGGCCATTAAAAAGGCTTTTGAAGAATGGAGGCAATATCTGTGAGGGGCTAATCACACGGTGACTGTGTTAACCGACCACCGCAATCTGCAATTCCTGAAGTCTGCCAGAGCATTGTCCATGCGACAGCTACGGTGGACCCAATTTTTTAGCGAATATGATTTCGTGATCATATACCGAGCAGGAAGAAAGAATGGCAAGGCAGACGCCTTATCCCGTTTGGGATACGATCCTGTTGAAGAGTGTAGTACTCCTCCACCCATTATAGCCCCCGATAGATTCATAGGGGAAGTCTGTTCCGAGGAGGATTTTTTGGACAAAGTGAGAAAAGAACAAGACTCCGAAACCATGAAAGACATTACACGAAAACAGGAGGTTGTCAAGGTGGGTGATTTCTACTATGTGGAGTGTGGGTTAGTTCTCCCTTCTGCTGACTTATAGAGTCAGGCTCTTCATTGGTGTCATTCCCATCCATTAGCGGGACATCCAGGTTACAAGAAGAACATAGAAACCCTGAAACAATATTTTTGGTGGCCGGGAATGGGCAGAGACACAAAGAGGTACATACAGACTTGTTCTATTTGTGCACAGAGTAAGGTTTCCCATCAGAACCCCATAGGATTGTTACTTCCATTACCAACATCCCCGAATCCTTGGCACACCGTCTCGTTAGACTTCATTGTGGAGTTGCCACTCACTGTCAGGGGTCACAATACGTTACTTGTTGTAGTGGACACATTTACCAAAATGGCTCACTTTATCCCCCTGAAGGGACTCCCAACTGCGAAAACCCTAGCTTCTGTGTTTTTGACCCAAGTGGTTAGATTGCATGGACTCCCGTCAGTACTGATCTCGGATAGGGGCACCCAATTCATCTCCCGATTTTGGCAGGGCCTGTGTGCCCTTTTGTCAGTAGATGTCAGACTCTCTTCTAGCCACCATCTGCAGACGGATGGCCAGACAGAGAGAGTTAATCAGTGTTTCGAGCAGTATATAAGATGCCAGGCCTTACATTCCTTGAAGGAGTGGGATGAGTTGGTATGGTTAGCAGAGATGGCATATAATAACAGCCACCACGCATCCACAGACTTTACACCCTTTTTCTGTACATATGGGTTTCACCCCCACATTCTCCCTGGGGCATCCTCCTCGTCTACGAATGTCCCCCTTTGCCAAACACCCGCTGCTAGTGAATTGGTGCAGGAGATTCAGCGGAATCATACTCTCACACAAGACAACTTAGAACAAGCCAAGAAGAGATACAAGAAGGGTGCAGACCTCCTTAGACTGCAGGAGCCTGAGTTTCAGGAAAGGGATGAAGTGTGGTTATCATCCAAGTACATCAATATGAAGGGGGCCTGTAAATTCAAACCTAGGTATATTGGCCCTTATAATATATTGAAAGTCATAAATCCCGTGGCCATGAAACTCGAGCTCCCAGAATCCATGAAGATACATCCCGTATTCCATGTATCGTTACTAAAGGCTGTAGAACGAGGAACTGTTTTGCCTACCTCACCTCCTCCCATAGAGATAGACGAGGAGTTGGAATACGAAGTTGAGGCCATCATAGACTCAAGGAGAGTTAAGCGACGGTTACAGTATCTCATACACTGGAAGGGGTATGGGGTGGAGGAACGAACCTGGGAACCAGCTAGTCAGGTCCACGCCCCTAGGTTACTGAAGAACTTCCATAGGCAACATCCACTGAAGCCTAAACCTGTGGGGGATCCAAAGGGGGGATGTACTGTCACGCCTGCCATCCTTTCCGTGAAACCGCAGACCGAGCAGACCACGCGAGACCAATCCAAGATGGTCGCGAGGTTCTGCGCATGCGCGAGGAGATAAGGCCAGATACTAAAGCATGATCTCCCCGCTGCTCTGAGCTTCGAGCTCTAGTTTACACGTCACTCCATGCGGCGCGTCACTTCCGCCTCGCCCGCCTCACTCCTTGGTTACTGAGGTTGCTTCTGGATACTCGTTCCAGTACTTGTTCCTCGGAAGAGTTTTCTTCTCCACGCTACATTAGTCATTCAGACTTTCTATCTATTGTAGCTGTTATTCGTTTTATTGACCTCGAGGTTAGAGGTTACTAACATCGGAATTACCGCTTAGCTTCATTCGCGGTTCTTTCCGATTTTTTCCCTTATTTTGTTTTGTCATTCATTCTCTGACCCCGGTGCCGGCTGTCTCCTCTCGGAGTTCTGGAGTGAGCTCCCTCGGCTGCACATCTTCCGGATCCGTTTTCTGGCCGGACTTTTGTTCCGTCAGACAGCCGGCCTTGCGAGGTGCATGTTGTTGGTGTCCACTGTTGGATTCTGGGAGGTGTGGTCCGCCTGGAGGGATTCTCCTTTATTGTTTTGTTATTAGTCCCAGCCCCATATTTCTTGGAGTTTGCTTCTTCTCATCGAATGTTGGCATTCGTCACAGTACTGGGAGAAGACAACCTGGTAACGCGCTTGTAGCGCTCCTTTATTTGCTTACATATTCTTTCATATGGGATGCTGATGTTTCACAGGCCAACTGTTATTGCTCTGCTACAGTTACTATTGCTGTTATCTTAGTCAGCTTCATACATCTACCACATTGTTTAACCCGTTGCTTATAGGGGTAAGACTATACAACACCACATACTATAGCATATTGAACGGTGGCACATTCCCTAGTTACAAACCTATATTCATTTTTTTTTTAAAGTATTTTTATTATTGAGTAAACAAGCGACAAATCAGCAATTTACCATCTTATACAAAAGGGAAATAAAACACCATGGATACAGATCGAACGTCGTCGTCAGGCAATCAGGATTAAACAATACACAATATTTTTCTTCCCCCCTCCCCTAACTCCCCTACCTCCTCCCCCACTACCCCCACCCCCCGTCAGTGTGCCCTCAATTCTCCTTGTACAATGGAGCGTCTACAAAACTGGGTCCACAAAGGGCAACCTATATCAACGTGAAATAACATCATCATGAATCCCAAGAAAAAGTAATATCCGTCCGTTCGCCCACATGTGCCCCGACTCTCCCATTCAGAACTATCAATCTGGCAGGATGTGTCGTGTAGTGCGTGGCTCCTCCCTGCACTTGCTTAAACATCCCCATCTAGGACCTTCCCCTTAGCGTTCCCGGTGGACTTCGCTCCAGAACTCTCTCCCTGATCTGCCCCAACCTGTGCTACGTCCTCGCCTTCCGGCTCCTTCGGTAACTGGAGCTCCATTACCAATGCCCCCCAAGCCCTCGCCACTTCCAGTGCCTTATCATTAGAGGAGCGCCTAGCCAGCTGGAGTCGAAGAGTCGCCTCACTCTCAACCCACCGCTGGAAACTCGCCTTCCATCTCCCAAAACTAGGACCTGCCCTCGCCTTCCAATGCATGGTGAGCTCCCTCTTTGCCATAATCAAGCCCAAGTCACAGAATTTGCTCGTCACTTTAGTGGAAGGGGTGTGCGGAAACCACAACAGGAGGCAGGTTCCCATCTCAGCCTCCAACTCTCGCCCAGTCACACGATTCAAGCATGCCATCACATCCGCCCAATAAGAACCTAACCCCACACAGGACCAAAACATGTGAACAAAATCAGCGTCATCTGCCTGGCACCGGGAGCACAGCGACTGGGCCCCCCCGATATACTGCTGAATCTTGACCGGGGTCAAGTAGGCCCTGTGGAGAGTGTAAAATTGGACCAATTGAAACCTAGCGTTGCGCGTGCCCTTCCAGGCCTGTCTCAGCAACTGTGGCCATGTCGTCTCCGGGATGGGCCTGCCAAGGTCCCCCTCCCATTTGCCTCTCAAGTGATCCAGAGGGGGAAGGTGTTCCGTGGACAGTCGCCGATATAAGCAGGTGATGGCCATAACCGTACCCGCCGCCATAGTGACGTATTGGCAACCCAACGACGTCGGAGGTTCCGACAATCCCGTCTTCCAGTATTTACGAATTCCCGCCACAAGGGCAGCATGCAGTAAATAGTCCCCTCCCGGGAGGTCAAAGGCTTCTTGCAAGGACGGGAAAGGCAGCAAGACACCGTCCCTATATAAATCGCCAATCATGTGGAGCCCGCGCTCTTCCCACCTAGCTAATGCTGACCAATCCCCACCATGAGGGAGTGCCGTGCACATACCCAAAGGGATTTCCGGGGCATAGGGGTTCGCGATCCCCGCGCGCTTCTGGCTGCGCAGCCAGCATGACCGAAGGGTGCGATCCTCAAGAGTGAGCTGGTCCAACCGGAGTTGCTGTCGGAGGATAATGAATGATAGGACATGCCTAGGAATGACCCTGCCCTGCGGACCGTCCGGCCCCCTGAACTCCCGTGCCACTGCCTGTGTAAGCCATTGCAGCTGCGCCGCCAGATAGTACCACTCAAAGTCAGGGGTCGCCAGCCCCCCTCCTCTCTCGGCCGCATCAGGGTGGTTAACGCAACCCTACGTCTACCGGATCCCCAGATAAATCCCGTCACCATCGCCCGTAGTGTTCGAAAAAAGGAAACGGGGATTCAGATCGGGAGGGTACGAAAGAAGTAGAGCAGGCGCGGGAGTGCCACCATCTTCAGAAGGGCCACGCGCCCCGCTACCGATAGGGGGAGAGTACGCCAGAACGCTATGCTGCCTCTGAGCCCTCTCAGCGCGCCACCCACGTTCCCGTCAAAGAGGTCATGAAATATGCAGACCCCCAGATACAAGAAACAGTCGGGTTCCCACCGCAAGCCATCAAGTGTCAGGGGAGGCCCATCCCCATGGGACACTGGGAACAAGCAGGTCTTGTTCCAGTTCACCTGGAGGCCGGACAGGTGGCCGAATTCTCCGAGCAGTTGCCTAGCGCCCCGCAGGGCGCACCCTGTGTCGGCCAAATATAAAAGAAGATCGTCCGCATACAACGATATATTGATTTATTTATGACACTTCTAGAGCGCACTGTTACCCGGAGGTGTCCTGGCGCTGGCATATATGATGAAGCTCCTCGCGCAGCAAGACCCCCTCGTACAAATGTCCCAGGCGAGCATGTGCCGCCAGCGGTTCAATAGCCAGCGCAAACAGGAGAGGGGACAGAGAGCAGCCTTGTCGAGTACCTCTCTCCACTCGGCAGGCCGCTGAGACGGTACGTCCCGTACGAACCCGCGCCGTGGCGGAGCTGCATAGCAGCCTGGTCCAACGGATAAAATGATCCCCCAGGCCAAACCCCTTCAGCACACGGAACAGATACGGCCACTCCACGCTATCGAACGCTTTTTCGATATCCACCGACAGCACCGCCGCCCCCGCCGAGCCGTTGCCCCCATCCCCCATGACACGGAGCAACCGCCGTATGCACGTTGCAGTGTTTCTAGCAGGGATGAACCCCGATTGGTCTGGGTGTACCAGAGTGCCCATATGATCTAAAAGGCGCGTGGCCAGGATCTTACTGAGGATCTTATAGTCCACTGTGAGCATGGAGAGCGGTCTGTATGCAGCCCCGGACTCAGGATCCCCACCTTTCTTCAGCAGCGGCACTATGATCGCTTCTCTCATGGTGGGAGGCAATCTGCCCAATTCCCACGCCTCTTGGTAAACTAACTGCAAGCGCGGCACCAGGTGGTCCAAATAGGCTGCCTAGAACTCCACGGGAAGGCCGTCGGCTCCCGGGGTCTTTTTCCGAGCCATGTGTTTGAGCGCTGCCCTGATTTCTCCCAGCGAAATAAGTGCGCCCAGCTTTCTATTTCCGCCTGGCGCAGGGTGGCCTCCGCCCGCCTATATCTTGTACCAATACCCTGCGCACCCCAGCCACGGACGAAATGCACGACCCACTCACCACTGTTTTAAAAGCGTCCCATTCGTGCGCCCTGCTCGATGCCGTCCCGGCGTTGCCCAGGAATTAGCGCTCTATGCCCTCACCGAGCTCCGCCACGAACACGGGGTCCTCCAGCGTCGCGGGGTTCAATCGCCACGTTGGGATCGCCTGCCGTTGCCGCGACCAGAGCACAGTTATCAGGCAGGGGTTGTGGTCCGAGATCGTCTTCGCTAAGTACTCACTGCGTCATGTGAGTTCCTAGGCCCCCGGAGTGCACAAGACGCCATCATGCCGCACATGTAAGTCATGCGGCACCGAATAAAAGGAATAGTCCCTGTCCGAGGGATGCTGCGCGCGCCATGCATCCACTAGCCCCCACGCTTCCTGCCAGTCCCTGCTTACCTTGGCCACCCGTCGGACAGCCGACTGAGCCAGCGGTGGGTGGGAACGATCAAGCTCCACGTCAGTGACTGAGTTGAAGTCCCCCCCATAAATACTGTGCCAACTAGAAACAATGCCAACTTCCCAGACAGTCGCGCAAAAAACGCGGCATGGTCGGAGTTCGGAGCATAGACGCTGCTGAAGGTCACATCTCTGCCATCCAGGCGGCCCAACACCAGCACATACCTCCCCTCCGGGTCTATGATAGTGGTCGTAGGTTGGAAGGGGACCCCTGATCTCACCCATATTAATGTCCCCCTGGCAAAGGCAGAGTAAGTGGTATAAAACAACTGTCCCCGCCACCTTCTTTGCAACGCCCGTCCCTCTGCCTGATCAATGTGTGTCTCCTGCAGAAAGGCCACCTGGATCCCTCTGCGAACTAAATAAGCATGCACTTTATAGCGTTTCCTCATGGAGTTCAGCCCTCGCACATTCCACGTTACACATTTCAATTCAAGTCGGGTCGCCATAGGAAAGAACGGCACCGAACACAACCCAATGCAGCTTGAGGGATACACTGACAACCCCTTCCTGAACACATCTCCCCCAACAACCCCCCACCCCAACTTTCCCCAGAACAGGCTCCAAACCATAGGTACCCATCCAAACACTAACCCACTAAGGGAAACACCCTGGTAGCTACCAGAGTCTCACAGTAAGTGTGAGGTGGAGGGGGTGGTTCAACACCAGCACAAGCCGGACTGTGGCCTTCCTCGTCTAAACTAGTGGTCAGGCCTCGCATCTGAAGTTTCCTTCCCTCCCGGCAGCGCCCCGCCCCAGGGGGACCCCCCTAGCCGAATCACCCCCTCCCCAAAGCGAAGCCCCCGTGCAGGTCAAGAATCCATCCCCCCACCCTCGTTCACCAAGTCAAGTCCACCCCGCCCAATGGTGCGGCCCCGCTCCCTGAATTTGTCCCCTTACTGTACACAGAGTGGAATCAGGGATCAACAGTCATCCAGCAGGCCATCAGCAGTCCGCGGAGTAACCTCAGGCAGATGGTCAGTATCCTCCTCAGAACCCCCGGACCCCACCTCTTCCGACCCCTGGAGGGACGTAGCGTCTGTCAAGGATGTCACCTGCGCTGATCCGGAGATGAGTGCTACCGCCTGTAGCGCTGCTTGCCTTTCCAGACCAGTCTGGGAATTAGTAGGTGATTGCCCATTCACCCCACGTTTCCTGTTGCGTCGGCCCCGTCGGGGACGTGGCTGCATCTCGGTCTCTGAGCCCCATTGTCCCGGGCCATCCTTGCCCGCGCGATATTGCTCGAGCCAGTGCCAGGCGTCGTTGGGATCGTCAAAAAAGGAGGCAGTCCCATCCACCATCACCTTCAGATGCGCCGGGAAAAACAAAGCATACTGTATGCCCTCGCTGCGGAGCTCCCTCTTGACAGTCATGAAAGAAAAACAGCTACGTTGGACCTCCTGCGAATAATCAGGGTAGAGGGAAACGGAGGCATTGTCCACTCTGTAGGGGCCAGATGCCCTGGCCCTCCGCAGTAGGAGATCACGATCCTTGAAGTGGAGCAGGCGCGTGACCACCGGTCTGGGGGGACGGCCCTGAGCCGGAGGCCTGGCCGGCACGCGATGAGCCCTCTCCAGGGTATAGAACTGGGACAAACCTTCGGGGGCGACCACCTCTCGCAGCCACTTCTCCAGGAAGACCACCATATCGTCCCCCTCGCATTTTTCAGGAAGGCCCACCACCCTGATGTTGTTGCGTCTGTTGCGCCCTTCCGCATCTTCGGCCCTTCGTTCCAGCAATTGCACTCTGCGCGAGAGGTCGCTCAGCGATGCGTCCGTCGCCTTCTGCGCCGGCTCCAGCGTTGCAAGTGCGATTTCTGCGCTCTTGACACAATCTGCCAGTTTGCTGTGATCAGCCCGCAACAGTCCAAGGCTGGTTGAAACCTGCGTTATGTCCAGGTGTAGCGATTCCTTAGTGTCCGCAATGGCTTTGAGAATCTGGTCCATTTGCTGTTGTTGTAACCCTACAGCCGGGCTTCCAAGCGGGGCCTGGGCTTGAGGGTCAAGCGAGTCATCCACGGGGTCCGTCTGTACCGCCTCCGGGGCGCGCCGCGGCTTCCCCATGGCCCAGTTATAAGGGCAGCCGCCCCACCTAAGAGTCCGGGGTACCCAATCTCACACCACTAGAAGCGCAATGGGTGCTCCGGGGGGCCACCCCAATGGCCGCGTGTCGGTTCGCCCGTCCTCACCACAGCAGCAGGACCTTAGAGATCCAGCCTTGGCCACCACTTGCCGGAGATAAGGCTCCACCCGGCCACTGCGCCGGGACCCTCAGAAAATGGACGCTCCCTGCCCCCGTCGGCACCACTCCCTCCACGGCAGTCTCCTGCACCACCGAGGAGCACCTCTCACTGTAGTAGCCCCCGCTGATCAAGCCGCCACTCCAGGCGCGTCGCAATCCACCAATCAGGGCGTGCACCCCTCGCAAGAAAGCAGCGCCCACGGAGTCGAGGCAGTCCGATCAGAGGGCCGAGCAGCCGCCCTACTATGGCATCCTCGTCGTCATCCCCAACGGGCGCAGACAGGCCACATCTCTGTGGGGCAGGGGGCCGGTGTGACCGTCCGGGCTGGCTTCCACCCAACGATGATGCCAGCTCCCCTCCAGGCTGAAGTGTGGGGGAGCAAGCGCCGGGAGGACGAGGAGAGCGCACAGCGTCAGGCCTCCGAGGTCCTCGCGGCCACAGGAAGTCCCCGCAGCACCACTACGGCAGCACCGCCATCCAAGTGGCTCTTCTGGGCCCCCGGCAGGAGATCAAGGCGTGCCGTCACTCACCGCCTCTGCCGATGCCGCACCAGCAGTGTTCCGGCCGGCGCTGCTCAGCAGGCGCTACACTCTCGTCAGGTGCGGGGGCCCCTGCACCCAGCCGCAGCGTCTCCGCCTGGCCGCCCCCCGCAGCGGCGGGCGCAGGATCACTCGAGGCCGGGGATACCGGGCCTCGCGTAGGCCACAAAGAAGATGGCCGGCCCATCTGTGAAGCCGGCAGCCACAACAGTCGCAGCGGCGATCCCCGCTGTCGAGATCTGGGCTCCACTCGGGCACAGGGCCCCCACAATGCCTGTGGGCCCCCACTGAAGGCTCCGACACCGCCGGGGGAGTCACCGGTCAGGATAAATGCCGAGGCCGACACGGAGCTCGGGACTCACACGTCCATGCTCGGTGGTGCCTAAGCCACGCCCCCTACAAACCTATATTCATGACAGGCATTCTGTGGTACCTAATCACTGTGGACATTAAGGAGGACAGAATTATTCCTAGTATCCCGGCAGTCTCCCATTTCTTATCAGGTATCTAGTAAAGTATGACAGAACATGATGAGTAATATTTGATGCTTTTATATGTATTATCTAACTGTTCCTTTACCCGCACCAGTTGCATCCGGAGAGAGAGCCATCCAAGAAGTCCAGTATCTTTCCCCTTCTTACCTTGTTTTGTTCCCTCCTTTCCCTCCTGATCACCATTGCGTTCTAGTGTTTGATAGCCGCAATTGGTGTAGGGGGGATGGGTTGGGCTAGACTTCGGTTCCTGACACTCCTGCAGAAACTCCTTTGGCTCCTTACAGGTACATTAGTTAGAATGACAGTGTAAGGTGTGGCCTCTGGTGGAAGATGTAAAAAGGTCGGCTCTGATGCATAATTATCTACATGGGTTCCGTTGTGCCCCCTTATTTTCTCCCTGGGCTGCGGCCTGATTGAGTTTGCCTAGTTGGTCTGTGTAATGGAAGATGATGGAGTTTTCTCTCTCCGGCTCACATCCCCGATCTCAATAAGAGGCTGGATAGGGCTCATGTTGGGGGCCATTGGGACTGCTTCACATTCTGGATTAAATGTAGATCTCGCTTGCGGTACAATATTAGATAAATGAGTATTATTCTGGGTGCTCAGCCGGCCTGGCATACACATTTGTAAGAAGTAAACTCAGTCTCACGTGGTGGCGGCAGGACTGTTTGTTCCAGTGAGCGTTTGACCGCCCCCTCCAGGTTCAATAGCCTCTCTTCTATATTAGATAACTTGGTTAGCACTGGTCTAATTAGGGTTGAGAAAATACCTTCTATTTGTTCCCAGAAAAATGACTGAATCGTATCATCTGTGTCCCCCCCTACGAATGTACTCTCTATGCTTGCCTTGGTTGCTGGGGTATTTGCTAAATCTGCATTACCTAACTCTGACCCCGTCGTATTTTGCATATGGTATGCATTTTTATGTATTGTAGGTCCTTGCCCACTTACCCTGACTGATCTTCATTTTTTTGGCCTCTCGTTTGTACGTTTTTTTTTTTAATGAGGCTAGATTAGGTACTTCCACAGTGGGCATGGGCTGGACTGATGGCGTCGACATCCTCTCCTCCCCCTGGGGTACTATCTGTAGTGTCCTCACTGTTTCTATGCCAGGGTTTGGCATTTCTCTTAGGGTACGGAATAATATTTCTGGGTTTATGATCAGGGGGCACGTGGGGCCTGGTTGAGACTCAAGTGATAGCCTACGTTCTGTGAGAATGATCTGTGAGAGTGATTTTGTGTCTAAGGACCGATTCACCCCTTGTAAGAAAGGCTCAAGGGTCCCAACTCCCCCTTTGCCCCGTCAGTGATTTTCGCTTACTCATCATCTGATCCTTTCTATGTTTAAAAGCTCAATTCGAGTTGAAATATTGTCTCTTGTTACCAAGTTCATGCAAGAGGGCCTTTTGTCTATATCCAATCTAGCAAAGTCAGATGGTTGAAGTAATACTGTGCGAGCAGAGAAAAACACAAATACAAGGAAGATAAAATGGAAAAGTCAAATTACATCTGCTCATTGCAAAATGGAAAATGTCAATACCGTGGCCCAGCCCAGCCTCCTCCAGTCTCGGACGGGCTCAAACGGGCCCGCCCTTGGCCCTGGCTTTGTCCGCATGCGCGTCCCACGTTGCGGGAGTCGGCGGGCAGTTATGAAGCGCCCCTGGCGCTGCAGAGTGACGTTGCGGCCGTGCGCGTCCGATGAGAGGCTGGACGCTGTAGTCCCAGGGCGGTCATAGCACAAGCAGTGTTGCAGTGAAATAATTCGGAACCCGCGCTGTGGGAGTCGGCGGGCAGTTTTGAAGCACCCCATGCGCTGCAGAGTGACGTTGCGGCCGTGCGCGGCCGATTAGAGGCTGGACGCTGTAGTCCCAGGGCGATCACAGCACAAGCAGTGTTGTGGTGAAATATTTCGGAACCCGCGCTGCGGGAGTCGGCGGGCCGTTTTGAAGCACCCCTGGCGCTGCAGAGTGACGTTGTGGCCGATGAGAGGCTGGACGCTGTAGTCCCAGGGCAGTCACAACACAAGCAGTGTTGCGGTTAAATAATTCAGAACCCGCGCTGCGCTAGTCGGCGGGATGTTTGAAGCGCCCCTGGTGCTACAGAGTGACGTTGCGGCCGATGAGAGGCTGGACGCTGTAGTCCCAGGGCGGTCACAGGACAAGCAGTGTTGCAGTGAAATAATTCGGAACCCCTTGGTGTTCATATTGGGTGCTGGTTGTTTGTGTAGTAGATATAGGTCTAATGTTTTTGCTTTCTTAATTAAGTGATCTGACATTATGTTGTAGATATCTTGTGATTGAGGGGTTAACACAGATGTGCAATGCGGATGGTGACATTCTGATAGAATTTTTTTGGGGTCCTTTAGTGGGGTACTTGTATCAGAAATCCTGTTTGAGTAGTGTGCTCATTTTGCTTTTTTGATGGACTCTTTCACATCTTCTGTCTTTAGAAGCATATTGAGTCTTGATTACTTTTTGATTTGTACCTTTGGCACTGAATGGTAAACATCTGTGTTTTTTTTCTTTCATCCATTTTGTCTCGTTTGTTTTTTGCTATATGGAGTTTTTGATGGGGATTAATCTATCAAAGGCTTTGTTTATCCAGTCATAAAGTTGTTCTTCAATGGTTAAATTCTTATGGTCTAAGTTAGTCATATGGGGATTTTGAGTTCTTTTGTGTTGAATATGTTCATAGTATGTGGGTAGTCAAGTGTGAAGGAGATGGGCCCTTATAAATGAAAAAAAAAGATGTGATGATTACTTCATGAAAGGATTCAATACCATTGATGTTGACTGACTCGGTTTGCACAAGATCATGTCTAATTTATGTCCTGCTATTTTGGTAGGTCCTAAGTTGATTTGATGGAAATTGTGAGCTTCCAAGCCAGATATAATTTTATTCGTTTTTATGACCATTTTTGTTTGCCACACCACATGCTGGAGTCGCCTACAATGCACAAGTTTAAGGTGTTTGATGCATATTCTGATATGTTGTTCTAGGAAGCTGTCTGCAAAAGTTCTGTTTATTTATTTTTGGTCTATTACAAATGTACAGGAGACAGTGTAGGGAACGAATCGGATGCTTTTTGTCATTTCTTTTGGGTCTTGATGTACTCATGTACGTGATGGGCTGCTCTTGCACTGTGAGTTCTCGGTAGGGGACAGTTTTGGTTTATGGCTCTGCATGGTTTTTGGCTCTCCGTTTATGATGCTTTCCGCCTTGCAGGCGTGGCGTTGTATGACTAATGACTGCTCCGTCACCCAGGCTTAACTGCCTACACACTTAACTTTGCTGTTTGGGAGTTGTAGGCAGCCTTCTAGTAAATCGGTGCTACCTTTTAAGCACTTTGAGAGGTGGTGTAGGGATCAAATCTATTTTTCTTTGTCATGTCAGAACCTTCATTCTGACCTCTGAAGGATTCACCACCCAGGGTTATGACTCGAAACTCTGATCAGGTTGTGACCCTACGACTGCTTTGCAACTTAAGTCTTTAATTAAAGCCATGATGCAGGCTTTTCTCAATAAATGCCTGACTGTCATGTAGACTCTTCCCCCCCTGCTTCTTTGCCTTAAGGTCCACAGTCAGGAGGATGTGATGTCTGTTATTGAGAAGGTGATAATTGTTGAAGCTGAATTTGACTTTTAAGACAGATTTGTAAGGGGACGGTAGTGGCTAAAGTGGTGGCTTACTTTTAAGATAACAGCACTTAATAATGTTTGTGCGCAAACCACTTCTTAGACTTCTGTGGTTCAGGTTGACGATATATTCAGTTAGTACTAGTCAGTATCAGATCCTGGTCTCCCTCTCCTGTCCAGCATTCATCTATAATCTTGAATGAGTGGGCTGAGCCAGAAAAGCTGACTAATTCTTGAGCCTGGTAAAAACTGTATTCTCTCAGTTGGTTTGAAAAGGTGTGCCCTGCTATTTTGTGGTTTAAATCTTTTTATTGTAATTTTTAGATTGCAGTGATAACAATAGTCGACACCTACATCCACTGGCTGGTGGGGAGACAATATGATGTGAGCCATTCGTAGAGGGAGAGACAAAGGATAAAAACGGGGGTGGAAGACGGAGTAGAAAGGAGACTGGTTAGCTAAAGGTCGTTTTGTTCCGGTGATCTCAGGGAAGTTAGGTTATCTCGAGTGTGCATGGTCCCCGGTCGTGGGGTGGGGTGTGGTTTGGTGATTCGAAGGACCCGAAGATATCTCGTGCAGGTAAGTTCTGTGAATTCCGTGGATAGAAATTCTATAGTGGTTCCCCAGGGTTTGTCGAAGCGGAGGAGATTGTGTGTGAGACTTGCCATACTTTTCTCCATGCTTACCACCTCCCACAGCCTATGCAACCACTCCAGTCTGGTTGGGATCCCATCTGTTCCCCATTTAGAAAACAGTACTTGCTTAGCGGCGCCCAGTGCCAGGGTGATCGCTCTCCCCGGCACGATCTGAGGAGGTAGGTCAATGAGTTGGGGAGATCCAGTATGATATAACTACGGAATCTGGGGATATCTGTGTTATAAATGGTGATGATGCATGGCAGTAATGAATCCCAAAAGGCTTGTATTTTTGGGTAATGTCACAACACAAGTGTGAGAGTGCCTATTTGTCCTCAGGGATGCCAGCAAAGATTGTCCCCTTCCTGCTTCCACTGTGCTACTTTAGCTGGAGTATAGTGTCAGTAGTGCGCTATTTTGAGGAACATTTCCTTCCCAGCGGTGCTACAGGAGGAAGCTTTGGCTGTCATGCCACTCTCTAGGGGAAAATCTGTGCTTAAGTTTGGATTCCCATCGATGCGCCGCAGGGGACTTAGTATTTTGTTTAGGTGTCAGCAGAAAAGTGTATATGTCAGAGAGCAGGCGTTTGTCCGATCTTCTCATTATGTACTATTTTTCAAACTTGGTTAGTGGGCAGCTGGCATGAGGGCGTACACATGCTTGAGTAACCCAGTGTCACAAGGCAAGATATTGGCAGTGCGCATCTCTAGGGATTCCGAAGGCAGAGACAATGTGGGGAAATTCCATTATCCTTTTCTCATCGAAGAGGTCACCAATTCTTTTGCAATTGGCCTCCTCCCATTTGATGTAACCACACCCGTCTCTAGACGGGGGAACTCCAGTTGCCCCATGAAGGGGGTCAGCGGTGATGTGGGGGATGAGAGGACGTGGGACTCCTGCACTTTATCCCATGCATTGAGGGTAGCCCTCAGAACTAGGGAGATGTAAAATTGTCCCCTTAGACCCGCCTTCAGGGTGTCCCAGAGCAGAGAGGCACGAACAGAGCCATTGTCATTAATAGTTAAATACGCTTGTATGACCTCCTGAATCTCTTTAATGTTTTTGTCATATGTGAGCAATTTGTGGTATAAGCACCATGCTCTCTGGTGGTGTGTGTTCCCCAGATAGCTGCAGCTCAAGGGTAATCGGAGAGTGGTCCGAAAGGGCCGCCACTCCTATCTCAACCTCCCCTGTATCCTGTGATGTTTGGGGATGTCAGGAAGAGATCTATGCGTGCATAGGTTTGGTGAGCCGCTGAGAAAAAGGTGTATTCCCAACCAGTGTGATCGCTCTGTCTCCAAGCGTCTACCAACCCAGTTTCTTTTAGCCTCTGTTTTATAGAGTCCGGGAGTGACCCAAAGTGTCCCACCTTTTGTATAGACCTGTCCAGTTGGGGGTCGGGTACTATAATGAAATCACCTCCCACTATAAGCTCCTCGTCTGGGGATTCAAGAATGGTAGTCAGCGCTTCCCCTAAGAATGTTTCCCAATGTTCATTTGGGCTGTATATGTAAGCAAGGCTGTAGGTGTGTCTCCTCATAGCCACCTGTAGCACAATCATTCTCCCAGGTATCTCCGCGTGTGGATCTAGTAGTGTGTTGCTAATAGAATGGCCTCTACCGCCCTGTCCCTGGCATTGAGGGGAAATATTGCCAGTCGAACCACTTTGACCTGAAGCATTTCCAATCAGCTCGCATCAGGTGAATCTCCTGTTGGAGGCAAATGTTGCATCGGGTGTCCCTAAGCAGTGCAACGAGTGTGCGTCTTTTGGTGGGTGAGTTCAGACCCCGGACATTAAAACTCAAGATCACAACATTAAGGAGAGCCATGGGAAAAGGCGGAGGCATAGCCTTGGGGTGTGTCGATGCCAGTTACATGGGGGAATATATGACCACCCTCCTACAACTAGTGCCAGAGGAGAGTTGACCCCAACCGCCTCCTGTGCTTCTTTTAGGGACTGCACCGCGTGCATCTCTTTGTTCCAGACAAAGGTTAATCTGAATGGATGTCTCCATCGGTAGCGAACTCCTTTCTCTCCGAGGTAGGCGGTGGCCGGTTTCAAGGGTTTGCGCCGCTGTAGAGTGAGGGGAGAGAGAGGTCCTGGTATATGCCCACCTGAAGACCCTCAAACGATATGTTCATCTTGTCTTGGGTTGCATTCACAATGGCTTTTTTCTGCCTAAAAGAGTGAAGGCATGTGAGAATGTCTTGCGTTTGGCCTGGGCCTGACATCGGCCTTCCTGGTCCGTGAGTGCAATCCAGGGAAATTTCCTTGTTTCTCAGCGTCGGCGCGACATGGCGCAAGAGACGAATCATTCACTCCTCCAATTTTCCAGCATCTGCTTGAAGTGGCACTCCCTTGATGCGGATGTTAGACCGCTTTGACCTATTTTCAAGGTCCTCAAGGTGGAGACAGAGTTCTTCGTTGCGATCCCCGAGTGCCAGTAATTCTTGCGTGTGTTAAGAGTTAACTCTTCCTCTCCACGGTCGACAGACCTCTCCAAGGAGTCCACGCAGTCGCCTAGTTCATTGATCTCCGTTCAAACTAGACCCGCAAAATCCTCCCATAGATGCTGAACAGTTAATCCAAGAGTTAGAGAGTGATCCGTTTCTCCGTGTTCACACACACCAGGTCCATTTCTCTCTCTTGAGAGAGGGGTTGGCAACTGGTCAGAGCCATTCCCGTCTGGTTTATTATCATCTGTTTTTTTTAGGAGATCCTTGATGGTGGCCTCCTTCTTCGCCCGGTGGGACGTCGTCCTGGGGGGACTGCATCTCAATGGGGCCAGGGGATCCCCCTCCCAACCTTTGGCGTGGGTCCGGATCACTAACTGGCAAAGTGGGTGGGTCGTAGGCTGTCTGTTTGCCCCCTATTAAAACAGGTGCCGGTTGGCCCCAGCTCGCTGCCCCGCACGCGATGGGGTCGGGTGTGCAGTTCTCAATCCCTTGTGATGGGCTTGGTTTTACTGCCTGGGCGTTCTGCTCAAATATGAGGTGCCTCCTTAGTGTTGGGGTGCTTTGCTGTGGTTATGTGTAGCCCAAAGTTCAGTTTATCTAAAGCCCCTTGAGGTGGCTGCTGAATCCACCCTCCTGCGATACTGTTGTCCCCGGGTCAGCAGACTCCCACGTCCCTCAGCCGCTGCTCGCCCAGGCCTACCTTCTGGATGGGTTGTTGTTGCTGCTTCTATAAGTGCCTTCACCATGTGGGCTGACTGTGTGATTCTGGCGAATGGTCTGGGCTGCCACCGAAGGCTTCATTTTCACTAGGCGCCCTCCGGGCTGTGCAACCTGAATCCTGCCTCTGGTGTTCAGGATTCCCAGGTGGGTGTTAAATGCTTGGTTCCTCTGCCCCTGCCTTGGGGCCTATCCAGGGATAGGTTTCAAAAGATGTCCGCCGTCAATCACGGACGCTCACAAGTATGTTCCAAGGGCACAGGCCCAAAATCCACTTGGCCCCACCGATCGGGACTCCGATGTTGCTCCGAGAAGCGGCCCGGTATTCCGCTGTGCTGTCCCGGCTCCTGGGTCCTTCTTTCAGATCGGGGCCTTTACGTGTTGCGTTGCGGCGTGTTGGACAGGCCACATGAAGGGCCGCTCTCCCCCGGCCCAACCAGGCCCGAACCAGCCACGCAAGTACCACACACCACCATTACACGTCCACCGTCCCCGCAGGGACCCCTACACTCGAACCTGTTGACCGCGTAGGCCGACCCACTACCGGCCTGCGCGCCCATCCTGGGCGCCATCTTGGACACTCCACCACGAGGCCGCCTGGCCCCCGATCGACCTCAACCCTGGGCTTGGCCAGGCCTCAGACATTCCGGCACCAACATCCACCCAGGAGGTAAGCGGGCTACTTGGTCAGTCAATGGGAGCAAGAGGTGTCGATGGCTCTCCCCCGCCAAGTACCGCTCGCCCATCGCCTCCCCGGGCGCTGGCTCCACCCCCCTGCTGGGTGTCTGAACCCCCTCATCCCGGACCTCCCGACCTCCAAGTGCGAGGGTCCGGACATCAAAGCACACCAGCCCTATAACTGGGGCAGCTCCAGAGCCGGACGGTAGTTGTATCTTGGAGTCGAGAGACGCAAAGAAGAACTCATCCTTGACGGACTACTGGCGCTGCCGTAGCTCTGTCTTGTGCACCCTCGTCTTGCCTGCTGGCGCTGCCGCGGCTTTGGGAACCACCCTATCCTTCATCGTCGTCGGGACCTGCTGGCGTGGCCGCGGACCGTTTGTAACCACCACCTTCATCGGGACCTGCTGGCTCTGCCGCGGACCGTCGTCTTCCTTCATCCATCTCGGGACCTGCTGGCTCCGCCGCGGCCCGTTCATCTACACCACCGAGCTCGAGGATTGAGAGCTATTTCCATCTCTTTGGTAACAAGACTGTCCCGCTACCCTTTTCCCAAACAGAGACCAGAATAGAGGGGACCCCTGAGTCCAGACCTCCTTGTACCATTCTACCGTACTTGAAGAAGTGCCTATAAAGTATCGTTGAACTTTATCATTGTGTGGTGTCCGTCTGTGGGGGGGGAGTTACTTGTCTGTACGATTCACTGGAGACGGCTCTCCCCAGAGACCTCTCCCCTTATCCTCGGCCGACCCTCCCGGTCCGTCTAACATTGGTGGCCAGCGACGGGATCCGAATCACCGCATAAACCGTACAGAGAGTAGCTCACCCCACGGCGAATCACGATGTCAACTAAAGACAGCGGATCAACGGAGAAATTCCAGATGGAGAAATTGGACGAGTACAGCCATCGTGAACTTAAACAGTTCTGTATCGAATTAGGTATCGCTACCACCGGACTAAATACCAAAGATGACTTTAAGCAGGCCCTGGAATCTTGGGCAGAAACCGGGGCTGCCGGAACCCCCGATCAAGACATCGCAGCACAAACCCCCATGGCCCCTGAAGAACGAAGAACGGGTCTCTCGCCAGACGAGATCCAGGAACGAGAAAGAACCCGACTACACGAGCTGGAAATGGCCCGGCTCAAAATGGACGTTGAACTAAAGTTGGCCGAACAGAAAATCAACTTAGAGCACCTGCGTCTCCGAGAAGAAAGAGAGGAGAAACAGAGACAAAGGGAGCTCGAGGAAAAGAAACTGGCATATGAACATGAGCGGAGATTAGCTGAAATCGACCTACGCAAACAGAATAAAGAAGCAGGGGTGCCCGAGCAACCCCACACTCCAGGGGCAACAGAGAAGAAGGTACACATCCCCAAGGATGTCGTTCGAGAATACTTCCGAGAGGACGACATCCAGCAATGGTTTAAGGCCTATGAAATCGCTATGACTGCACACCGGATCGATAGAAGCGATTGGGGGGCCGGTCTGTGGGGGAGATTCCTCAATGAGGGCCGCGACGCCCTGCTGCAACTCCCGGACCACCAGATGACCTCCTATGACCATATGAAAGCTGCACTCCTCACCCGCTATGGCCTCACACCCGAGATGTACCGTCAGAGGTTCCGAGACTGCACCCGCATCCCAGGTACAACTTGGGTGGACTATATCAATTACTTTAGCCGAGCCTTCGAGGGCTGGATCAAAGGAAGCAAGGTCACAACCTACGAACAACTGTTCAATCTTATGGTATGGGAGCATCTGTCGAACAATTGCTTCATTGAACTTCGTCAGCACCTCCTCGACAGCAAGTTAACGGATCCCCGGCAGCTCGCAGCCGAAGCAGACCGGTGGGAGATCACCAGAGTGAGTCGAACTGGGTCCTCCGAACAGAACCGGAACAACAATGGTCAGCACCGTCCCCGAGGAGGTGGAGGCCAAGGACGCGGAAGAAGCAACGCTCCGGTCACCCTCACTACCAGCCCCACCCCCCCGGCCAACCGGGGCAGCACCCCAGCGCGACCGGGACATCGAGCCAATGTTACCTGCCATCGATGCCAACGAGTCGGACACTATGCAAATGACCCAAACTGCCCCCAGTACCAGAGCCCAAGACCCCGCCAAGTAGCCGCTGCTGCTCTGGGGGAGGAACAGATCTCAGAGGAACAAGAAGAATATGAACAGGAACACCAAGAATGGGAGCCAGCCGCCATGGCTCTCGCCTGCCTAGGGGGGAGAGACATGGTCCCGCGGGTCCCCCTACCCGCTAATACCCAGAAGTACAGCCAATGGGTGGGCATCAATGGACGCCGGGCTGAAGCCCTTCGTGACACTGGGGCCAGTGTAACAGCCGTCCGCTGTCACCTGGTGACCCCCGAACAATACTTACCAAACATTCTCTGCCCTGTACGTTCAGCCGATAACTCAGAAAGTCTGTGTCGGATGGCCTGCGTCCCCTTCGAATGGGGAGGGGTCTCCGGCATGTTGAAGGTGACGGTCCGAGATGATGCCCCCGTAGACTGCCTCCTGGGTAATGACCTGGAAAGCTCTCCATGGGCAGCAGTCGAACGAAAAGAGCACCTGGGGATGCTGGGCGTCCCGGACTGGGCGTGCGTCACCACCCGGTCCATGACCGCCCGTGCCAACACCCGCCCAGAGGAACTCGAATGGCCGGCGCCACCGCCTCCGGTCGCCCCCGCCGAAACCACCGACCGTGACGTCCCCCCCGAACCAGCTCAACCTCCAGACCTCGCTAACCTCTACCAGTGGCCTCAAGAGGGGGGGCCCACGCAAGAACAATTTCGCCAAGAACAAAAGACCTGTCCCTCCCTCGAGGGACTCCGCCAGCAAGCGCTAGCCCAAAGCGCAGGGGATACCTCCGGAACTCACTGGGTCTACTGGGACAATGATCTGCTGTACAGTGAGCAAAGAATCGCGGAGCTGGGGGCCAGCCGAGTCCTAGTGGTACCCCTCCGTTTTAGAGACTTTCTGCTAAACCTGGCCCACGATGTCCCCCTGGCAGGACACTTGGGTCAAGACAAAACCTATAGCCGCCTGGTGACCCACTTCTTCTGGCCCAAAATGAGGGACAATGTACACCAGCATTGCCGATCTTGCCCCACGTGCCAAGCCAGTGGGAAGAGCGGCCGCAAACTGAAAGCCCCCCTGCAACCTTTTCCCGTGGTCACCACCCCATTCGAGAGGGTCGGAATCGATATCGTAGGGCCCCTGGACCCGCGCACAAAACAAGGCCATCGATTCATCCTGGTGCTAGTGGACCACGCCACCCGCTACCCGGAGGCTGTTCCCCTGCGGACTGTAACAGCCCCGGTAGTCGGCCGGGCTCTGATGGGGATCTTCTCCCGGGTGGGCTTCCCCCGGGAGGTCGTCAGTGACAGAGGCACGAACTTTATTTCGAAATATATGAAATCTCTCTGGCAACAGTGCGGGGTTACCTACCGGTTCACGACCCCCTATCACCCTCAAGGAAACGGCCTCGTTGAGCGGTTCAACCGCACGCTCAAAGGGATGATCGGGGGGTTGGAAGAGCCCCTCCGTCGCCAGTGGGATGTGCTGCTGCCGTGCCTCCTCTTCGCATATCGAGAGGTTCCCCAGAAGTCCCTGGGCTTCAGCCCATTTGAACTGCTATATGGACACCCCGTGCGCGGGCCGCTCAGCCTAGTTAAGGAAGGCTGGGAGATGCCCCCTCTAAAGAACCCACCAGATGTTTTCCGCTACCTCCTAACACTCCGCAACCAGACCCGGCGATTCCGAGGACTAGCAAAAGCCAACCTAGAGGCCAGTCAAGAGGACATGAAAAGGTGGTATGACCGGAATGCCTCCTCCATCGAATTTGAACCTGGGCAACAGGTATGGGTGATGTCCCCCACCGAACCCTGCGCCCTACAAGACAAGTGGACAGGGCCCTTCAAAGTGGTCGAGCGCAAGGGTCCGGCTACCTATCTCATCGACTTGGAATCTTCCCGGAACCCCCTCCGGGTCCTCCACGCTAACAGACTGAAACCGCACTTTGTACGGACAGAACTCAGCCTCCTGATGGCCACAGACAATGGGGCTGAAGAGGACTCCGAGCCCCTCCCGGACCTCCTACGAACGCGGGAGAAAGATGGTTCCGTAGAGGGGGTCCGACTCTCAGAGGCCCTCACCCGAGAGCAACGCCAGGAGTGCCAAGTTCTCCTGTCACAATTCGCCAGCCTGTTCTCCCTCACCCCAGGTGTCACTTCCTGGTGTACGCACGATGTGGACACGGGGGACAGCCCCCCTATCCGCCACCGGGCCTACCGCGTGCCAGATCGGGTACGGGCCTGCATCCAGGAGGAAGTAGCCAAAATGCTCACGCTCGGGGTCATCGAGCCCTCAGACAGCCCCTGGGCCAGCCCTGTAGTACTGGTCCCCAAAGCAGCTGCCCCCGGCACCACACCAGAACTCCGGTTCTGCGTCGACTACCGGGGCTTGAATGCGGTCACCAGGACAGACGCACATCCCATCCCCCGGGCAGATGAACTAATCGACCGCATGGGAGCTGCCCGCTACCTCAGTATCTTCGACCTGACGGCGGGCTACTGGCAAATCGGCCTCACACCCCGGGCACAAGAACGTTCTGCCTTCTCCACTCCCGATGGCCATTACCATTTCACAGTCATGCCCTTCGGCATGAAGAATGCCCCAGCAACATTCCAACGACTCGTCAATCAGGTCCTGGCGGGGCTCGAAGGATTCAGCGCCGCCTACCTAGACGACATCGCTGTATACAGCAACCAGTGGTCCGAGCACCTCCGCCACCTCCGAGCAGTGCTGCACGCCCTTCAGCAAGCTGGCCTCACGATCAAGGCCAGCAAATGTCAAATTGGGCAAGGGTCTGTAACCTACCTCGGGCACCAGGTGGGAAGCGGCCTGGTGGCCCCTCTGCAGCTAAAAATTGCCGCCATCCAGTCCTGGCAGCCCCCCATTACCCAGACCGAGGTACGGGCCTTCCTGGGCCTCACGGGCTATTACCGAAGGTTCGTGAAAGACTATGGTACCATCGTGAGGCCCCTCACAGAGCTCACGTCAAAAAATCAGCCCCAGAAAGTCAACTGGGCCCCAGAGTGTCAAGCTGCATTTGAACAATTGAAAGCCGCCATGTGCTCCGCCCCTGTGCTCCAGGCCCCCGACTACAGCCGGGAGTTCATCGTCCAGACGGATGCCTCCGACCATGGCATTGGGGCAGTCCTGTCTCAAGTGAACACCGAAGGCCGTGATCAGCCGGTGGCCTTCATCAGCCGGCGACTCCTACCACGGGAACAACGCTGGAGCACCATAGAGAGGGAGGCCTTTGCGGTGGTATGGGCCCTCAAGAAGCTCCGGCCCTACCTTTTTGGCACACCCTTTCGGGTACAGACCGACCACCGACCCCTGCAGTGGCTGATGCAGATGCGGGGGGAAAACCCGAAGTTACTACGCTGGTCCATCTCCCTACAAGGGATGGACTTCACAGTTGAACATCGGCCTGGGCCAGATCACGCCAACGCAGATGGCCTGTCCCGGTTCTTCCGCCTCGACGAGAAGAGTCCCCAAGAGAATGGGTAACTCTCCCCGCCTTCAGCTGGGGGGGACGCATGTTGGACAGGCCACATGAAGGGCCGCTCTCCCCCGGCCCAACCAGGCCCGAACCAGCCACGCAAGTACCACACACCACCATTACACGTCCACCGTCCCCGCAGGGACCCCTACACTCGAACCTGTTGACCGCGTAGGCCGACCCACTACCGGCCTGCGCGCCCATCCTGGGCGCCATCTTGGACACTCCACCACGAGGCCGCCTGGCCCCCGATCGACCTCAACCCTGGGCTTGGCCAGGCCTCAGACATTCCGGCACCAACATCCACCCAGGAGGTAAGCGGGCTACTTGGTCAGTCAATGGGAGCAAGAGGTGTCGATGGCTCTCCCCCGCCAAGTACCGCTCGCCCATCGCCTCCCCGGGCGCTGGCTCCACCCCCCTGCTGGGTGTCTGAACCCCCTCATCCCGGACCTCCCGACCTCCAAGTGCGAGGGTCCGGACATCAAAGCACACCAGCCCTATAACTGGGGCAGCTCCAGAGCCGGACGGTAGTTGTATCTTGGAGTCGAGAGACGCAAAGAAGAACTCATCCTTGACGGACTACTGGCGCTGCCGTAGCTCTGTCTTGTGCACCCTCGTCTTGCCTGCTGGCGCTGCCGCGGCTTTGGGAACCACCCTATCCTTCATCGTCGTCGGGACCTGCTGGCGTGGCCGCGGACCGTTTGTAACCACCACCTTCATCGGGACCTGCTGGCTCTGCCGCGGACCGTCGTCTTCCTTCATCCATCTCGGGACCTGCTGGCTCCGCCGCGGCCCGTTCATCTACACCACCGAGCTCGAGGATTGAGAGCTATTTCCATCTCTTTGGTAACAAGACTGTCCCGCTACCCTTTTCCCAAACAGAGACCAGAATAGAGGGGACCCCTGAGTCCAGACCTCCTTGTACCATTCTACCGTACTTGAAGAAGTGCCTATAAAGTATCGTTGAACTTTATCATTGTGTGGTGTCCGTCTGTGGGGGGGGAGTTACTTGTCTGTACGATTCACTGGAGACGGCTCTCCCCGGAGACCTCTCCCCTTATCCTCGGCCGACCCTCCCGGTCCGTCTAACACGGCGTCACCGCCACTAGGCTCCGGCAGAACCGGCTCAGATCTCCGCTACACTGCACCTCCCCCCACCCGGGAGCAGAGAACCGGTTTGTTCTCAACCTCGGCTGCCCCTGGTCACGATCACTTGCTTGCATGTACATGTAGGATGCTGGGGCATCAGTGTGAGTGTGTAGTATGTCAGTGCTTTAGTGTGAGTGTTAGAATGAGAGGATGTGTAGTGAGGGAAACAGCATCTGTTTGCAGTTTTAGTTTTTTAAAGGTAAAAATATGTATGATATTTGGTAGAACAGATATGTCACCATACATAGAATGAACTGTTGAAATGTATTTGTAGACTAAACAATTTTTTTTATTTTGTAAATGAACTACTTTGGTAAAAAAGTATGAAAAGAAATCAATAAATATGATAATTTTGTAAAATGTCATATATGCAATTACTGTAGCATAATCAGGATTTGCTGCTTTTTCTGAACAGGGGTTTTGGAGATTCTTCCTTTCTTGGGCATCCCAGTTGAAATGCAATTTTGTTTTTGCTATTTGTCTCTGAATCTTTTTAAGTGACATCTGACTGATCATATGTCTATGCATAGTTTACAGTCTTGAAGAGGTCAATATGTAATGAAACACGTGGGGGGGGGGCGAGGCTTGGCACACAGCAAGATGGCTGCACAGTAGTGTAGCTCTGCCGGCCGCCGCAATAATCCCGTCATTATCCTGCTCCTAATGTGCCGATCAACGGTGATCTCCAAGTGCCAGTGATTGCTGATGCCAGGGGCGACTTGGCGGTGAAGTCGGTGGCCCACAAAACATTTGCTAGACGTCCCGCCTGCGGCCATGATGGCAGCTGTACGGTTGCTGATAAGCGCATCTGGCTGAGTGCTAAGCCTGAGGTGCAGAGCCTAGAACGGCGCCCTTGACTTGCTGTGACTCGCGGTGGCCGCCGCTCACACGTTGAGCTGTGCACTGCCCCTTCCAGCGAGTGTTCCCGTCTCTGTTTACGAGCGCCGGCGGCCCTGGAGGCGTGCGTACATCGGAGCCGGAAAGTGCATCGCAGGGACTTGTGTGCGAGTGGCTGGCTTCAAACTGCAAGGTAGGCCTGTGTGGGCATACGGCCACTGGCCTCTGTAACCATGAGACATCTCAGATTTGCTCGGCGGACCGACATCTCACAGAGCTGAGTCCCGCATTACATAGCATCCACGACACTGTCTGCTGCGGTGGGGGCCACCGCGGACTGCGGTAATACAGTGGACGGCGCTTGGGCCGTGAGCCTCTTGACTATATCTATTGACGAGGCTCTGATATCTCATCACCCCAGATAAACCAGCCTGCATTATTTGAGGGTGTCCCGGTTCTTCCTGCTGCAAGGGGCACTAAACTTGTGCGTTCTTTGGTCTTGACACGACCCTACTGCTCTCTCAGTGTTCGAGGCCTGCTATTGCTGCGTAAGCATAATGTCTCCTAGCCCTGGGTCACCACACGGTTGCGTCTAGGCCTCCCTGCCATCGCCATGGTCTGATGCGACGCACTGCAGCTGGCAACCACGACCGAGGATTTGTCAGATTGAATGAACTGCTGTAATGTGCAGGTACTAAAGGGTGCACTTCCAATCCTCCTCACTCCTAAACGCAAGGGGTGTGCTTGTACCATTGTTTGCACTGATTTGGTCAATACTGGTGCAGCTGCAGGGTCATTGTACGTATCGAGTTGGGGCATCCTGCAGCTCGCTCTACGTACCCCGTCCCTATAGCCCTCTGGAATTGCAGCTAAGATTGCGGTAACGTGTCTCTCTCCTTTAAACAGCATGGCAAACCATAGAAAAATCAGCCCAGACTGACCTTCGACCTACACAAGGACGGGAAGTCCTCCCAAACTGCTCCCTCGGACTCAGAGCTGGACTCTGCTACCCAGGCCCCTACCGCTCTGGAAAAGACTATGTCCGCAATCCAGGCCAGTCTACAGTCCATTGACGGCAAAATTGAGGCTCTCAATGACCGTATGGACCACTTTTCATCAAAGCTAGACAAACAAGCAGCGAGGATTGGAGAAGCTGAACAACGTATTTCGGATACGGAAGATGGCCTGCAACAATTTATCGCCAAAACCACGGACATTGAAAAGCTAATGGCGGTAATACAAGCAAAAAATGAGGACATTGAAGCCCGCTCTAGGCGCAATAATCTGCGTATTTTAGGCCTGCCGGAATCCACGAATGTCGGACTCCTGGAGGACTACGTCGAGACTATGTTCTGTGATCTTTGTGGGACCGAAAACCTTTCCACTATGTTTGCCATCGAGCGGGCTCATAGATCACTGGCGACCCGTCCGCCCCCGGGGCCCTCCCAGGCCGATCATCACAGGTCTATTGAATTTCAGAGACCGGAATACAGTATTGCGTATTATTCTTCAGAAGGACACCATAAACTATCAAGGCAATGTCTTATAATTTTATCCCGACTTCACGGCCACAGTCCAGGCTGCGCAGAAGGAGTTTTAGGTGTAAAAAAACTACTAATGAAAGAGCAAATTCAATATGCAATGATCTACACTGCTCGCCACGTATAGGTGCAGAGGACAACTCCAAGACTCTCATAAACCCGAAGCTGGCTATGGACTATGCCAAATCTCTGCAGCGCAAACGTCCCTCTCCAGCCAATACCTCTGATGTTGATGATTGATCAACGGGTGCTCTATGGGCCCTCGATGACGTATTCCGCTGCTGAAGGCAACTCACTAGTTAATGTTATTATGGTATATTGATGCACTGTTTGATAGATCTGATGAGTCCGAACACGACCTCTGTAAGTCTATACCACGCAATGTATATCTGTGCTATGTTATTCCAACGGTGATCTCTATAGTATACCCACATATTCATGTTTTCCCACAGCAGACACGCATGGTGGGACTCCTTTATTCTGCAGTTTTGGCTGAGCTTAGTATCTCTGGTTAGATGCAGCTCCTGGTTTCACTATATTGGTTAATGCCCCTGCTCCCCATGCTGCTTGACATGTCCTTCCTTTTAGGCCTGACTAGATGGGTCGCATTTGGGAGCTTTCCAAATTAAAACCTGCGGCCCCCTCCCTCCTTCATCTGGGAGTGGTCTGTGCCGCTACGTCCCCCAATGGGTGTACCCCTCAGTAAGTTCTATGGTATTTCTTCTTTTTTGGGGCTTTTTACGTTAGTGGGATATGTCTTTGGCAAATTGGGGTTGCTAAAGTGGGTGGGGGGAGGGGATGGCTCATTGTTTTCTATAGTTGTAGGTACTGTGATCGGATTACATGCCGCAGTTGGAGTCCTCATCAATATCCGCATTGAGCACCAACAGTCAAACACTCAGAGTATGTTGAGAATTCCCTGGACTGACAATGGGTGAAGCGTATAAATTCCTAACGTGGAACATCCGCGGTCTTAACACCCCCAAGAAAGTCCCCCAGATCCTGGCATATCTAGATAGACATGCTGTTCAAATCGCTTTATTGCAAGGATCACACTTGAGTAAACTCACAGAAGTTAAAATAGCACACAAGTGGGCAAGTTTCCGTTTGGCTTCATCCTACTCTAACTATTCCAGAGGGGTGCTCATTCTAATCAAAAAGGGAGTATTGTTCCTGCCTATACATACTTACACAGATACGGAGGGCCGCTGGGCCATGGTACAGGGTAAATTGGGTATGACAATGCTGACGATTCTTAACATGTATGGTCTTGTGGTGGACGAACCAACACCCTTTATACACATGCTTAATGTTCTATGGTCATGGCCTGAATTTGCTGTCCTATGGGGAGGCTATTTTAAAACACACCTCAACCCCCAAGTTGATAAATCTAATCCATCAGGTGCACGTACTGTCCAGGTAGCTCAATGTATTCGTAAAGCCATGGCGGAAATGGGTTTGGTAGATGTTTGGCGCTTGGGCAATGCAGAGGTTCAAGAGGGTACACATATCACCGCTGCATACAATTGCTGGTCCCGTCTGGATTACTGGCTGCTGAATGAAGAAGCTAACGGGTGGGTCACACAAATATATAACCTACCACGCACTCTCTCGGATCATAAGCCCGTCAGTTTAAGTATTCAGATCCCTACAAACCCACTCCGCCCCTTCACCTGGCGTTTCCGTGCCGAGGCATTACTTGATCCTATATATAATGAGGCAATCAGAACAGCTATTATACACTATTTCGAATTGAATGTGGGCTCAGTAGAGAGTCAGGCCACACTTTGGGAGGCATTCAAAGTGACAATACAGGGATTCTGAAAGACATTAAAGGTCAACTATCTAAAACAGAGAAGGCTTTAGGTGAGCTGGAGAAACAGTATTAGAACACACCATCTGCAGAATCTCTAGCTCATGTCCACGAACTCCTGGTGGAATACGATACACTGGCCGAATCAGAGGCAAGATATATAGCACGTTGCCATGTGGCCCGAGCATTTGGTGAAGGTGTTCGACCTGGTACGAACTTGGCCTCTAAACTGCAATTCCGGTCCGAACACCATCAGATTGTTAAGATAGTTGACAAACACGGTGAAGAACATTTCACTCCACAAGCAATAGTTGGTCAATTTAGAAAGTACTACGCGGCAGTGTACACCACACGGGGTGGGGTGGGTGACGCGGCGCTAGACTACTACTTATCAGACATATCCTATGCATGGTTGTCGGATGCCCACCGAGAGTATTTGAGTCAGCCCATAGACAAAACTGATGTTAGAGAAGCTATTCTCTCCCTAACAACAAGGATCCAGGGCCAGATGGCCTAACAGCAGAATTCTATAAAACCTATGCAGCTCTCCTCGTTCACCATCTCTTAGAAATGTATGCGGAGGCTCATGAGGCCGGGATTCTACCCCCTCCCTCAGACAAGCCCTGATCATCACACTTCTTAAAAAAGACAAATCGCCCACGCTTTGCGAGTCATATCGTCTCCTATCACTGATTAATCTAGATGCAAAAATATTAGCGAAGATCCTGGCCACAAAAATTCAACCCTTAATGCCCATTCTTGTGCTCCTTAACCAGTCCGGGTTTATCCCAGAACGCTCCACTTCCCACAATCTAGGTACCATCTTTGCTATGTACCATATTCTTAATCCCGAACTATCAACAGCTGCTGTCATACTTGACGTGGCTAATGTGTTTGACTCCATTGAGTGGAGTTATATGCTTCGCATATTACAAAGAACCGGGTTTCCAAGTGTCCTGACGAGATGGATACAGATCTTATACACAAACACGTCAGAAAGGGTACGAGTGGGCGGACTCACCTCGGAGCCTCTTAATATCGAACGTGGCACCAGACAGGGATGTCCCCTGTCCCCCCTCCTATTTGCCCTTGTGCTGGAACCTTTGGCATGTAAAAACCACCAACGGCATAGGGAATCGGCTCTCAATTTTAATCACCGGCCTGTCGGCATCTCAATGTATGCAGACCACATGGTCCTTTTTATTCACGACCCTCAGCAACATCTGTCCACAGTCGTCCGAGAATATATTAGATTTGGCCTTTTCTCTGGACTCCTGATCAACTGGGAGAAATTGGTTATTAACCCAATGACAACGGTTACGTCTCTGCCCCAATTGGAATACTCATTGTTGTGGACAGCAGACCCGGTTAAATATTTGGGTGTCTGGGTGCACCGCGACCCCGACATTGTAATCAAAGAGAATTATGGCCAAACCTACAGCACTTTATGCAACAGGTGGATAAGTGGGTACATCTTCCGCTGTCCCTGGTAGACCGCATTGCAGTAATTAAAATGGTAATCCTTTCCTGTTTTTATATCTTTTTTGCATCATCCCGATCAAACTCACTAAACATTTTTTTATAACAGTGAAAACTAAACTCTTGAGGTTAGTACGGAGTGACGGACAGCCCAGAATTAGCTGGTATACACTAACTGTCTCCTATGGAAAAGGAGGATTTGCCGCACCAGATTTTTATGTGTACTATCTCTGCGCACAGGCCCAATACGCTTATTATTGGTTCAGGACACACAACTTTATACCGCACATCGCAGTAGAAGATGGAGAAGCGCATCCCATACCACTTGCGGGCGTCCTAACATATACTCACAGACACACAGCAAAAATAGAAATCAACACCATTGACACTACCATTGCAGCATGGCAGGCAATTGGTAAACGTGCACACAAACTCCCCTTATATGCTCCTGCCCTGCCCCTGGCCTACCATGCGACCTTATCAGTCACTCAGGAAATAGGACCCATGAAAGCTTTTTTTTTTTTTTTTTTTTTTAGTTCAACAAGATTTTATTGAGAGAAATAAGGATCCAAATAATAGCAGTCAAAATACAAAAAGGTGATACACTCCAATATGAGTAGAACGTGAAAAACCAAACATGGATATCATTTGATCAGTAACTCAATTATATGTAAATAAAATTAGAAAGAAGGGAATCAATATGAAGTTACTAATATAAGTCAATAATGGGTATATCGTGCAGAACGTGGAACATATCAGCCTCTGAGATGAGGGAGGGGGCAGGGGAAGAAACAAGAGCAAAAGGAGGAAGGAAGGAAAGAAAGGAAAAAATAGCAGTAGACAGAAAGAACGGGATGAGAGGACAGGAAAGAGGGAGAAAGAGAGAAGGAATCCCACAGGAATAGCCCAATGCAACATAACTAGCAGACCAAACATTAAGTAGACAAACCAACAGGAAATCGAGGGACTACACCTTGCGAGGAGAGGTCCATGTATTCATCCAATGATGCCCAAATCCCACTTGAAATGGAAGGCGATAGGTGTGCTAGATCTACTGAGGTGTGAGCACTGCGTAAGAAGGAAACCCATGCCCACCACGTATGGTAAGAGACTGATGAGAAAGATTTCCAATCCATAAGGATAACCTTTACCGCAATAGATAACAGAAGATCTAACAGCTGTAATTGTAACAAATCAAGGGGAAGGGGCGTAGGAGCAGCCCAGGGACCTAATATAACTAGAGGAAAAGAGAGCTGGAGCTGAATGTCAAAGATAAGAGATAAATGTTGCTGAATAAGGTCCCAAAAAGGTTTAAGTAAGGAACAATTATAGAACATATGAGGGAAATCCCCCGCCTCCAGGCCACAACTCCAACAGAGATCATCTTCTTTAAGGTTGAGAGAATGAAGACGTACAGGTGTCCAGTGGAGTAAGTTAATCGAGAAAAACTTGGACTGTATTAGGGAAGGAGCTAATTTGTTACGAAGCGCAAATTTGCTAATGGATTGCCAAGCTTCAGATGATAAATGATCTGTAATATTGTGATCAAAATGACGCATCCATTTTTGTTGTGCAACCGTCTGGTCAGGAAGCGAAGTAGAAGATAGAAACTTATATATGCGGGAGGCAACATGACCAGCTTTGAGCCAAATACAAAATAGCGAGATGGTAGGGGAGGAGGGGTGAAGACGAGTTTTTGAGATGGCAACCTTGATTTTAAGAAAGGTATAGAAGTCAAGATTAGTTAGAGAGTGATTGAGCGCTAAGGTAGAAAAAGGTAAGGGCTCCCCAGAGTCACTATACAGATGTTGTACAAGAGAGACACCTTTCGTAGCCCAATATGACATGAGGGTGGGAGTGATATTAAGTTTAATTTTGGAATTACGCCAAATGGAAGACCATCTAGTTTTGTGCAGAGGAAATGCCAGCTTCCTGTCCACTCTCTTAATTGCGGAAATTGTATCAATAATTATAGAGCGGGAAAACAGAATGTGGGAAGTGGAAGTAGTACAGAGAGAGGCAATTGGTAGAGGTGCAGCTAAGTCCTGTTCTATGTGTAGCCATAAAGGAGTATGATGGGATGGAGGAGAAAACCATAAGGCCCCCTGAGAGGCCAAGAAAGCCGTCTGATATTTTTCCCAATCCGGAAAATTACACCCCCCCATATCACAGGGTCTACGTAAATATTTATATGCTAATCGAGCGCGTTTACCATTCCAAAGAAATTTGGCGGTGATCCCATCGATTTCCCGAAAAAAAGAGTCGGATAATTTCATCGGAATCATGGATGAGACAAAATTAATAATCGGCGTGATCATCATTTTTAGGGTTTGTAGGCGACCCCACCACGAAATATGTTTCGGAGACCATGTATCCAGAAGATGACGAACCTTAGTAAGAGTTTGAGATTCATTATAGGCAACCGTGGTATGAAGCGTGGAACAGAAATAGATGCCGAGATATTTGAGATGGGTAGATTGCCACTTAAAGCCAGCCGAACCCATATGAGCAGGGAAACAGTAGGCATTTAAAGGGAACATTTCTGTCTTATCTCTGTTTAGAGTGTATCCGGATACTTTAGAGAACAAAGAAATGGTGTCAGAGATAGCAGGGATGGCCAACGCTATATCATCTGAGAAAATGAGAACATCGTCAGCGTAGGCAGCGGTTTTAAGACAATGAGGGCCAAAGGAAAATCCTTTGATATCAGGATGTAAATCAATCAGCCGAAGGAGAGGATCAATAGATAACAGAAACAAGAGAGGGGATAAGGGACACCCTTGCCTCGTGCCCTGGCAAAGATTAAAAGAAGAGGAAGTAGCACCATTAACCCTAATGTTAGCTTTAGGTTGGGAGTATAGAGACATTACCATGTTAATAAAAGAGTCTCCGAGGTTATGTGCACATAAGACAGCTCGAAGGAAAGGCCAAGAGACCTTATCGAAGGCCTTTTCCGCATCGAGGGCTAAGGCCGCGGCAGGTAATTGGGATCGCTTAGCCGCTCCAATAATATGACAGAAAGTGCGGATATTGTCTCTTGCCAGTCTACCCTTAACAAATCCAGTTTGGGAGGGATGGACTAGATTAGGAATAAAAGATTCTAGACGTTTAGCCAAAATTTTAGCAAAAATCTTCGCTTCCATATTAAGAAGCGAAATAGGGCGGAAATTCTTAGGATCTGAATGATCCTTGCCTTCTTTCGGGATTACTACTATTGTGGCATCAGCAGCTGTACCAGAAACAGAACCATTACGAATGAAAGTGTCAAAGACAGCTTGTAGCTTAGGAACAAGTAGCGGAAGAAAGGTTTTATAAAATAAGATCGGGTATCCGTCTGGACCAGGAGCTTTCCCCGAGCGGGTGGCCTTGATAGCAGCCGCTATTTCCTCCGGTGAGATAGGAGCATTCAGAGTAGAGCGATCTCCTTCTGAGATTGATTGAATCGGAATTGATTTTAAAAAGTCTTGGCACTTGTCAAAAGAAGCCTGGTTAGAGGGGGTGTATAATTTGTTATAGAAATCACGAAAGACTTCAAGAATTTCCTCAGTTTGGAATTTGGTAGAGCCAGTGTGGTCTTTAATAGAAGAGATCTGGGAGGACTTATAGGAAGAATCTTGGAATTTTAGCGTGGCAGCCAAGAGTTTCCCAGCGCGATTCTTTAAAAGTAACTTTTTGGACTTTTGCGCCTGGAAGCCGATATGAGCTCTTTTAGTGACAATAGTGTTATATTTGTATTTTAGGAGCTTAATTTGTTGTAGGATAGTCGGGTCTTTAGTATGTCTAAAGGAGGCCTCCAGAGTTTTGATGTTAGAAGATAAGTCAGTAAGTTCCCTCTTAATCATCAAGTTGCGTTTGGACATGCATGCTATAACTTGGCCCCGAAAAGTACACTTAAAAGAGTCCCATAGAGTTATTGGAGAAGATACCGAGTCCTCATTTTCACGGAAAAAAGTGTTTATGTCCGTGGAGAATTTATCCACTTGATCAGAGTCATGTAACACTTCCGTATTAAGTCTCCAGGAACGACCACGCGGTTTCGGCGCAAAGGACGTAAGCGTAAAAGTGACCGCAGCATGATCGGAAATGACAATGGGGTGAATCAGCGGAGAGGAAGAAGCTGAGACAAGAGAGGAGTGAACCAGGAGATAATCAATACGAGAGAATGAGGAATGAGGGGAAGAAAAGAAAGTAAAGTCACTGCCAGTGGGATTATGGAGACGCCAAATATCATGTAATTGAGCAGTGGAACACATGTTAATCATCTGTTTATGTGCTTTAGGTGGACGAAACTGGAATGCAGAGTTCCTGTCTAATAAAGGATCCATTGGTAAGTTAAAATCGCCACCAACAATGAGATTGCCAGCATGAGGAGTGTCATGCAATTTTTTAGAAATGGATTTCCAAAAGGCTGGATTATCCACATTCGGGGCATATATATTCATAACAAACAAGTCATGTTGTCCATCCGACAATTTAGATAGAAGCCAGCGACCCTCAGAATCATGTTCAGAAGAGATGATTGATAATCCTGAATTCCTTGAAACTAACATAAGCACCCCATTGCGTTTACCAGAAGCATCAGAACAAGACACATCCGACACCCATTCTTTCTTTAAAAATAAAGCTTCTCTACTGGTAATTTTAGATTCTTGAAAGAGGACTAAGTCTGCCGAGAGCGACTTACAGTAATCCAGGATTTTAGATCGTTTTACTGGATGATTTAATCCCTTAACATTAAGGGATAATACATTTAAACCTGGCATGGAACAAAGGGGGATACAAACGGAGACAGCATTGATGACAAACACAGAACAGGGTGCAAACAAACAGTGGACCAGCTATTAAGCAAAATAGATGTTACGGGAGCAACCATGTGGGAGAACCAGGAAAAAAGAAAGGCCAGAAGAGAAGAAAGACAAGAAGAGAAAAAGAAAAGAAGCAGAGGGGGAGGTCTAAAAGAGACCCACATCATGCAAGGGAGAACGTGGAAAGGGCGAGTAGGGGAACCGTATTAAGAGCAAAAATTGGTAAGGAGAAACAGCCCAATTATTAGAAAAAAACTCACGAAAATAAATAAACCACATGAAGAAACAGCCGAACTCAGTGCAAAAACATTTTGAAAAGGAGGAGCTGAGACGCTATAAGAGGAATAATACACTTCAGGGTAGATTAGCGATATCATAACATGAACAAGATCATATAATGAAGAACAATTGAATCAAAAATGCAAAAAAAACTTAATTATGCAATAAAGAACCTAAATAATATGTAACTTTACATAAATATAGTGACGAATAGGCAGCTAATTCACATATTAATAATAACAACAATTACATAACTATACTATAGAGTGGAATCGTAGAAGGAAAAAAAAGATAAGTGCAAGAGAGGAGCATGTAGAGACAAGGAAGAGACAGAGATGGAAGAGGGAAAGGAGCAGAAACCGAAAGGAGAATTCTACTCCGCTATACTAGAACAAGAACTAGCATAAGGAAAAAAATGAGAAAAAAAAGTGCTAGTGAAAAAAGAAATAGTATATTAAATACAAGCAAGAAATCTGCACCCAATAACTATAACAAGGCAAGTATCATGCAAAGGATAGACCAGAAAAAGAGGCTGAGAGGACGGAATTGAGAAGGAAGAAGAGATTCAAGAGTAGTATGGAGAAGAGAAAGAGAAGAAAGAAAGTACAATAGCAGAGAGGTAAATTAGCGTGTAAACACTACTAGAAAGAAAGAAGAGGAATTCATCTTGAAAACAGTGCAACCACAAGTATAGAGATAAACAAATCAGGTCACTGAGGCCCCAGGAGCCTGCGTTGTTGCTCTTTGAATCTCCATCTCTATTTCCTCCTGGTTGTCTAAGAACGTTGTCAAGTCTGCCGGTTCATCGAAGATCCTGGTACGTCCTTTATAAGTGATGCGAAACTTGGATGGACCTGAAAAGGAAAAAGGAATGCCCAAATCGGTGAGACGCTTCCGAAGATTCAAGAAGCCTTTCCGTCTTATGACTGTGTCTCTGGCAAAGTCTTGAGAAATGGAAATGCGATGACCCTCCCAGTTGAGTTGTTTAATCTTGCGCATATGAGACAGAATCAGTTCAGTGTGTTGATGTCGTAAGGGTTTAAAAATAATTGCTCTTGGCTGGGTGGCTGCCTTAGAACGAAACGTAGGAACACGGTGTGCTCTTTCAATCTCAAAATCTCTGTGAAAAGATAGTTGGAGTGTATCCGGAATCCAATGAGATAGAAACTCAATCATAGAGGAGGATGATTTCTCTGAGTCCTCCGGCAAGCCAAAAATACGGAGATTGGATCTCCTATTACGGTCTTCCTGCTCCGTGAGGTCTCTGCGCAACGCCACCATAGAACGCTCCAGTTGAGAAAGGGACCTGGATTGCTTTTGCATCCCATCCTCTGCAGAACTTATTCGTGTTTCTGTCGCTGATACACGAAGAGAAAGGGCTTTAAAGTCATTCCGGATAGCAGACACTTCCACTTGCAGTAAGTCAGTGTTAGTCTTTGTTGACTGCGCAATTTCATGAACTTCATTCAGGCGCGCCAAAATGGTGTCCAATGTGGAAGCAGTGTCTGCCTGAGGAGGTTCAGGCGTCGGAGAGACTGACTTAAGTCTTTTTAAAGATGCGCCCAGGTCCTTAGAGTCCTTGCTGTTCAATGACCGACTCATAATGACAAGTGACGTAGCAGGAGCCTGAGAGAATACACTGGAATAGGCTGGAACACCAAAGTTGCGCAAAATATGTAGACTTAGTGTAGAACAGTGGCAGTTTACGCTCAAAACACGCAAAGCAAGAGTAGCTGTTCAAGTATGAGGAAAGTTGCGCAGGAAATCTCTTCAATAAAGCAGAACGGACACCTCCATGAAGAATATGAGAGAAAAAATAAAAGCGAGCAGCTCAAAAGACCAGCCAAGAAGCAAGAAAGTAACATCAAGGAAAAAGCATAAATGTTACCATTTCAGCCGTCGTGTGTAGAAACCCTCAGCCAAGCGCTGAATACCGCAAGTTTGTATCCGCTGCAGCGCCTCAGAAGTCCGATGACAGGAACGTCATGCGCGACAAAATGGCGGTCGCACTTCAGGAATGCGAGCGCCTGTGAGGAATAATTCAGGAAACATATCCTCGGTGGCTGATAACGCGGAAAGAACAGCGTCGTGAAGGTCACCGCATGTTCCGCCGCTGATGAGTGAAGTTTCAGGTCGCAAGGGCACGAAGAAGCGGAGAGAAACGCTCTACGGGACCAACTCTCCCCGGAGCTCAAGCGCGGCACGCCATGCAACAGCGGCGCGCAAGCCACGCCCCGGACCCATGAAAGCTTTAAAAGACGCTGGCATTACGCATATGCGCGCTCTCTCTCCTGAGGGTAGTTACATCACAGGAAACGATCTGGAATATATTCAAAATCCCACTTTACTTTTCCAGTATTCATGTTACTGCCTGAAACGTGCAATCAAGGACCATTATCCCGATTTCCCTGCTGAGCCGACTACACTTCGCTCATTACAGCTACTATTAGTAGCCCCAACCAGGAAAAAGGTGATTACCAAGTTATATAGGGCTGTGCAAGAGGAAACAGTGCGAGGGCCAGACTAAAGTTTTGCATGCTGGAATACTATATTGAATCCCAGATTACTTTGAAAGAATGGGCGCAAACTTGTATGTTAACGGGCCACCTCACACCTAATGGTAATCTGCGTATTATTCATTTTAAATGTATCCATCAAATGTACCACACCCCTGTCAAATTGTACAAAATGGGCCTCGGAGAACCCGATCAATGCAAGCGATGTGGGCAATCTAACGCCGATTTTCTCCATCTCGCATGGCAATGTAGACTGGTGTTGAAATAATGGAAGGACGTGGCAGAACGCATACACACTATGACAGGAATCGTTCTACAATGCACACCCCTGGAGTGCCTACATGGCTACGTCACCCAGCTGAAGGCCACTCTGGGCAGGTTTGTTAGAGTGGCCCTCTTACCCGCCAAACGGCGGATTATGTTCACTTGGGGAAGTAAACTTGCTCCGAAAATTGATGCATGGATTAAGGATCTGGTGTATTGCCGTGAAAAGTTGGAAGTATGCTGAGGAATTACCTGTAACGTCCAGACCTAAAGATATCTGGGAACCGCTAAGGCAATACTTATCACTTCAGACCCACAATGTAAATGTGTGACCTGACTGTCTATCTGTAATATTGTATTATCACATTACTCTGAATGAATGAAGCGTCTCGCTATAGTAGGACAGGGAAATACCGTATGTACTGTAAAATCTGAACACAGAATTTATATTCTTTTATTTCTTTTTTTTCTTTATTATTGCTTTAGTTTATACTGCCTGGCGTGGCAGTTCTATTTGTACTGTAATAAAAAAAAAAGCAAATGTAACGAAACACGTGTCGGCTGTTTCTGCTGTTTTTTCATTACGTATGTACAGATGATCGCAGATACCTGATTACTTTGTAAAAGAAACAACAGATTTGAAACATCCTACTTTATGGATTGACTTTTGAAGTTTTTAACTTCTACTAAGTGCTTTGTTTTTGTTGTTTATATTGTTACAGTCAGCCACATTGATGGCACAATTGTTGTTAATGTTTTTTTCTAAAGTCCCAATCTGAAAAGGAGTTGTTGTTTTTCTAAAGAAATATTTCTACCCGCCTGGGACAAACCTGAAATTCAATTTGACGCTGTGGAGCTGGTGGTCGGACACTTTTCACGGTCAGTTTCCTTGAAGCTAAAGGACAGCAGTTTTGAAAAAGATCCCAAACATTCTTTCGGTGCCCACAGAACCACAGAAGTACACTTGAACAGCCCGAGGACCTCCGGGAGAGCATAGAGTCTCTCAGGGTGCCAGGCAGAGGGAAAAGCAAAGACCAGTTCAGGTCCAGTTACCACTGGTCAGATGAGAATCTTCACAGAAATGTCCTCTTCGGCTTTTTATATTCCCAGGGCTACCAAGAGGACCAGCCTTCTGATACTTGGAGACCTTTCAGTCCTTGGAGTTTAGGTAGAAGGGGGTCCATACTCCTCTGGTCCTTCTCACAGGTCACAGATGCCTAGTGCAGCAGGTTCAGGCCACCTGGCATATTTTCACAAGATTAGTAGTGTTCGTAGGAAGGCTGGGTGAGGATATAGCTTTTTATGATTCACCAGCCTGTTGGTGGGGGACACCCTAACACACTCCTAGTTCCTCTCTGACCAGTGGAGTAAAGGTTCATATACCCTGACCTACCTACTTTTGTAGTAGCTCATGTTTGCTTTACAGCACCAGGGCCAAAATACAATGTGTTGGGGCAGATTCATAAAGGTGAAGGTCTTCAGCCACACTAAACTTGGACTCAGAGTCTGGTGGTGAGAGTAGGGATTGTACATAACTTAGTGTCCTCACACATCTAAGACTAAAATCAAGTTTGAAGCTAGCATTGTACCTTCAACAAATCCAGAGACGGACGTCGGGTAGAACAATAGCAGGGTCCTTCAGGTACCTGGCAGGCAATACACAAGAAGTGTCCTGGCATCCTGTTTGGACCTTTTGAAGGGCGCAACACTGTTATATGTGCTTCAGACAGACCTGTCATGCGCGATTTGACACTGGGTGTCAACAGGACGGGCACAACCACCACCCTGCATAGTCTATTGAGCTATTGTGTGCTCTTGGGAGGAATTCCATGTATTTTCGACACTTCTTCCTCAGCTTGAGCACAGACTGAGGGCGGGAATAGGTTAATGCTAATAAGCCATCTCACAGCTCCGGCAGATAAAGGGTAACTTTCTAAAAGTTACTTTTTCGTTATAGTTATTATATGGTCTGTTTTAACTTTCTTTAGTGGACAACCCCTTTTGATAGTGAGTCTCTTTTGATTGTGAGGCTCTTTAGAGAATGTTGTCATTGGTATTTCCACCTGCCGTTGTTGCATATATTTGTGAGTAACATTCAGGAGTGTGTGTAATGAAGTACTCTTCCTTTTTAAAAGACAAAACACTCACTGGACAGTTATTTAGTGTTGTGTTGATGAGTACTGAGTCTCCGAGCACCTCCCCTGGCTAAACTTTGGATTGCTCTGCCTTGCCACCATGAGAGTCAAGTGCTAGAATGGGTAATTGGTTCCCAATTTGTGCAGCTGCAGAACACCAGAGACACAAGGAAAGTCCCTAGTTCTTACAACTGGGGCTCAGCTACCACTGTCTGCACTAATACCCTCCGGCCGAGATTCATCACACGTTGCATCACATATATTTGTTATCTATATATGGAAATGGAGCCCACCTTAGGGTTCGGTCTCTAGGATTCCCATATTTGACAGGAGTACAGCCATGCATGGCAGATGTGCTGCCATAGCCTTTTTTTACTAACCAGTTGTGTTTTCTGAGGGAAAAATGCCTGTTACAGTGGCTGTACCTTCAAATATAGGAATAATGCCTTTACTGCTTGACATACATATTTCCGCTTGATCTATCTACATGAATTATAGGCATTAATCCAACATAGTCAATGACCCAAAATCTTCCTTCAAATATTTATTACATTCTTCATAAATTACTTGTAATCATATACATTCAATATTGTTATACATACATTATACAACATTTTTTCTAATTCTTTTATATAAAAACCATCCACACTGCATTCTTCTTTATCCCATCAGAAAAATGACATACAATGACATATAGATAACCAAAACATTACATCAAAAACAAGGACTATGGTCCCATATGTGTTCAGTGTTTTAAATGTCAATTCACACGCACAAGGTAAAGGTTCCTGTGATAACCCCACATTTTTGGCAGTGTTCCCTTCACAATACTTGGTTTGGGCCCTCACTTCCTTGTCAGTAACTGGCTCATTCAGTGGTGCCCTGTTTATGCGGGCATAGGTTAGGGCTTCAAAGCCACAGTTGAGAATTCTTGTAAATGCTGAGTTTTATTCTGTTTAGATTGACGAGATTGAAGCGCTGTCATCCATCTATGGAGACGAGTGGTGCGTCATTGATGAAGCTGCAAGGATATTTTGTATACGCATCAGTGATCCTGCTAGCCTGTCGAAATGCAGCCTTTGCTTACAGGTAACATGTTTAATACATTTGAAAAACATTTTTAACTGACCTCTTGCTGCTTGAGAAATGTCACTGTGAATGCTGAGCAAGGAACTGTGGGACTGATGTTTCAAACGTTTCTGCTCCTGTTGTTTCTTGAATGTAAATTGGGTATTTGCGCGCATCTGCATTAATGCGATATTAGAATGCTGATGTTCTCATAACTAATAAAAATGATAATGTTGTGTAATAATGCTGTTGTAGCGGAGTAAAAAGGAGCTTGGATTAGAAGGGGTTAGGGAAACGTCTGCTGGTAAATATGTTTCTTACTGCCTGGCGTATTATTTCCTTTTATTCCTAGTACACCTTCACACTCTCAATCACTTTAGTATTTATTTCAAGTGATAGCACACCACCACATACAAAATATTCCTGACTTCCAATACAGCAATCACTTTGTCAATTCCAGTGATACTGATCTGCATTTCAAGCTCTGTTACTGCAATGTTTCTTCCTTTCTAGATCACGCCTACAAGACAGAGCATGCACTGTCTGTTGCCAGATGTATTGTTAGCTTATAGTGGGCTTAGTACCCACCCATTGCTTACCATTGGTCGGCTTCATTGTCACTCCGATTTGTTTGCATGCGTGGGCTTCCTCTTTTTGTGTTTGTCTCTCCTCTGGAGCATTACTGTGTCCTTACATTGCATTCTTTTGCAGGCGCTACTATTTTCTTTTTTTTTAAGCAAAGTACAAGAGTGCATGTGTTTTCCTGCTGCTTCCCACGTGTGCTTCCTCCCTCATCTCCACGTTGCGATCCTTTTCCCATTTGTTTTTCCCTTAGCCATTTGCTACCCTCTCTGAGCTTTGCTTGTCCTTTGCTTCACCCTCGCCATTTGCTCCCCTCCTTGCGCCTTACTTGGTGCTCCTCCCAGCGCTATACTCTGTGTTGCTTCCCCTACCCACACCGTCCGTGTTGCATCTGCCCAGTGTTTCTCCCCCGTTGCCTCCCGTCCCCCTATAAAGGTTATAAGGAAACAAACATTACAGGAAACCTACATTTATTTCCATATCAGGTATTGTATTTGAAGTGAAGGCCGTGCTATGTTTAATTTAAATCCAGTCCCACACGCGCCAACATTTTGATATTGGAGAGAGGGAGAGCAAAAATAAATAGGATGACTGTATTTTCCCCTTTGACTTAGGTTAAAGCACAGGCAATTTTATGAGGGACACTGCTAAAACTAAGCCATTTTAAGACTTAAAAAATCGGAAGTCTCCCGCCTGAATCTGGTTCTTACTCCGCGTTTTCTGCCTAAATTGATAGCGCTGGCTGTAGAGCTACTTTGAAACTGATATAACAAGCTTTGGCATAGCCAATAGGTCTTGCTTTTGAGACCTTATAAGTATTTAGTTATAGAGCACAATATCCTTGGTGCAACAACATTAACTGTTGCATGGTTAAACACTTATAAAGCCCCAAAGGAGAGACCTATTTGCAATGCCAATGCCAATGCTTTTTAAAAAAAAAATTTTTTTAGGGACAAGCAGTGCTATTAGGCTCCGGCTGCCACTTAGAGGTAGAGAGAGAGAGATGTGTTTAGAGAGAGAGATGTGTGTAGAGAGAGAGATGTGTGTGGAAGAGAGAGATGTGTGTAGAGAGAGAGAGGTGTGTAGAGAGAGAGAGGTGGGTAGAGAGGTGGGTAGAGAGAGAGGTGTAGAGATAGAGAGAGAGTGGTAGAGAGAGGTAGAGAGAGGGATAGAGAGAGAGGTAGAGAGAGAGAGGGTGGAGGAAGAGCGGTAGAGAGAGAGAGGTAGTGAGAGAGAGGGTGGAGGAAGAGAGATAGATGTAGAGAGAAAGAGAGAGAAGTAGAGAGAGGGAGAGGAAGAGAGAGCAAGGGTGGAGGAAGCACGTGTGTGTACGGGTCCAGGAACTGGCGTATCACATAGGGTTGTGCAAAATTTGTTTTTGCATAATTAAACGAAATTTGGTAAACATTACAGGCAATTGTACAATATGCAAAATGGACATTTAGCATTATATTTTTCTGTGAAATGTATCATTGTGTCCATTTTGGATATAAGAACACATTTCGCGCTCAACCAAAAAAAACCACAAAAACAACACATTGTGCAAGTAAGAGCTGCCAGTGTTATGGTCGGTTTCATTGTTTGACTGCTCTTGAGGTAAAATGTGGCGTATTCCGGGAATTTCACTTGACACGCAGAATGTGAAACTCCAGAAATTACGCAAGATTAAGCCGACGACCTACAAGTCTCACCTCTTACAAGTATTAACCACACTGTCCAAGCTGCTGTTTGTATATTTGTTTTAACAATTAAGGGCATTCATTACAGGCGTTCTACGGTATGATGTAGTTTCTGCTTCCCAAGGCGCTACGACTCCCATACTCCAGGCGCTGAACGTACCACTATGGATTGATAGAGCTGCAGAGTCAGAAGCGCGGTTGCGCCCCCTCCCCCCATGGTCAGAAAAGGAAAGGTTTGAAGAGTCCACTCAGAGGAGCTGGAGGGACGCTGACACATGAAGGGCGGACGAGAGTTTAAATCCGATATTTCTGCTCCGTGCTGCCTCGACACCGGCAGAACTGCATGTTCAGGCTAGGTAGGTTTATTCAGGTGTGCGCTAATTTGTTGTAATGAATTCCACGGCACTGAATGATGGGTGAATATTCTCTGTGCTGAGAAGGGAGGGGGTAGTGAGAGCAGACAGCAAGGGGGTGAAGGAGCATTATTCACATGCTGCCATGAAGCCGACGAGGAGGAAGGGGGAGAAGGGAGGGGGTTGGGGGAGCATGATCCATGCGCTGTATGGCTTAATGAGCCATTAAAGAAAGCCGGATGGCGTCTTAGCACGTTCATGTGTGCGTAACCGCAAGCTTTAGGCCAGCTAAAGCGTGAGGTAGCACTTTGAAAACCCACTTAGTAAACGTCTCACAATGCAGCGCATGCTCAGGCGAGACCTAAAAACAAATTGAAGGCAGCAACTTATTTAAATAGTGGAGCCAGTCTGCCATCTGCTGGACTTAATAGGAATGGCCTTTCAAATCAACAGTTCGGAGATTTACGAGTAAAAAATGGATAACAAGCATTTACAATGCAACGGTTTCGCCTTTGCCAAAGTTAGAGCTATTAGCATTGTAAATGACAAATTGTTTATTTATGAGTTGGTTTTGAAAACAGATAAATAAATGGCATTGTCATTTACAATGTCAATAGCTTAATCTTTCATGAATAAAACTTTGTTTCTTTCCATTGGATTACTTTGATTGAATTGTCTGCAAAATTATTCTGCACATAGGAGTGCTCAAGAGCGCCACCTTACACCTGTGAGTTTTTTTGTAACATAATATATGTATCAGGTGTAAAATAGTCCCCCATACAGAAGATGAAACAAAAATACTCCTGTGGCTGATCCAAGATGTGTCTGATAATATTTCAAGCCAATGTCTGAAGACCAATCGACCACTTTTCTTACTTTACAGGCGCCCTGGAAGGCTGCCTGCTGCACATTCTGTTCACAAATTCTGACCACAGTGAAATCTTAAAGCTCTCTTTTCAATGGCCTCAAAAACATTTAAATGAAAACATGCCTGAGAGAAAGTTTGCAGGGGGTAGAGGGTGCTAAAATGATGACAAACAGATTTAGAGCCTTAATCCCCTGTGCACTTTAAATTGTTCGCAGGTGTGCCTAACACATCAATAATTAATCTGTTCCCTTCCAGCTGGCAGCAACAGACCAAAAGAGGGGCACGCGCGGCGCACTGAGGAAAAGCATGCAGCAGAACAGACTTGTATGACAGGCTTGTGAGTGCTATAAAACTAAATGAATCTAAGAGACAATAGTTATGGAGACTTGTGAGCACTGTCAAATGGTGGTAGTGAGGGAATCCCTGGTCTGCATTTTAACTGCTTTTCGTCATTATGGCATTCCTTTCTCTTGCCCGCATTATCTTCACCCTACCGCTCCCATTTTTTTCAACATACACTTAAAAAGATGACAAATGGAGGGGCGCCACATTTGGTTTTGTAGGTGGGAGGTTGGGGGGTGGAAGTGCCGGGGGCACTCGGAGCAAAGGCCAGCTCTGCCACAGCCAGGAATATGCGTTTGCGCTGGTTATAAGTGAAAGCGTGCCTGTTGGGGGATTGAGTGGGCGTGCACCCGATTGTGGCGGAACGGAGATCCTCTTGTGTTTATATGAACCACACTTGTGTGCTTGCTCTGCACACCGCCCGCTGTCTGCGCTGGTGTCTTATTACAGAAGGAAGGGGAGGGCCCGGCCCTGTCCTCGCCCAGGCAGAGAGTACACTCTGAGCTGCGAAGGGCACCGCAGCGGGCAGACCTCAGCACAATCATCAGGTGCTTCAGTCCCACGACAAGGACCTACATTTAAGCAGACCCCTTCCGTGGGTTTAGAGAGTAGGCAAGCCCCCCAAGGCAGTCTAGGTAGGTGATGATATCGCCGTCCTTACCAACCCACCCGCTGCTCTATGTTCACCTTAAGCTTAGTTGTCACTGAAGAGGAACAACTACACCCCACGCAGAAACGCAGCCCCAGCCCGCAATACCACCCTCCATCCAGCAGCTACAACACATCCACCCTCCACCTCTCAGCTACAACACATCACCGACAACAACCCGCCCTCTAGTCCCCACCTACAGCAGTACTTCCTCACTACACCCGTCCTACAATTCGAACGGCTACACTCCTTTCACAAATCCACCCTCTTGTAATGTACCGTTGGCTACCTCTGGTATCTTGTTTGCTCACAATTGTCACTATTGCCTCATGTAACGTAACGTTTGATTTTCTAATTTGCTCACTTGTAATTTTCTCATCATGTATCATTACTGTTCCTACTGTGAAGCGGTCTGACACCTTCGGGTAAAGTCCGCGCTATATAAAAACGCATTAAATAATAAAAAACTGGAACACTGCCACCCTCTCCACCCCGCCCAAGGCAGATGCACTTCTAAAATCCACCACCAGTTGCTCACCTACAACAATACTACCTTTGACATCCCCCCCACACGTCTGCGCTCTACAACTACCTGCAAAAATACAAGCATCACACGCCTTACCTACTACATAATACACCAACCGCAGCAATGCATCCGTTATAGCTCCACCTATACACACCAATGTCACCCTCGACACCTCACAGCGTTCCACTCTAGGCCCTCACCTGCAGTTCTACTTTGCACATTACCCTATAAAAAACACACACCATCGATAGCGCCACACCAGCCGCGCCCTCAACACTCTGTCCACAGTACCATCGCCCCACCTACACACCAGCCAATGGCTCCACTGTTAACAGCACACCCTACAGCCTCCCTGCGAACACCGGCACTCTCTACTTCGCACCCCGTCCTACAGCACCGCCAGAATCCCTCCCGTGCGCGCGGTCGCAGCACGCGCCCCCCGGCGGCAGCGGCGTCCAGTGCGGCTCCAGGCCACGCGGCTGTGCCCCCTGACACAGTTGGGGCCGCGCCAGGCCCGTGTGATGGAAACAAACGCGGACGCAGTTCCCAAAATATGCCGCTGTGTGCTGCCAGAACTCGTGACTGAGTAAACTGTCTCTCCCGCCCTCATAGCCACGCCCATACTCCTCCAGGCCGCCCGCTCTGCGCAGCTCCGACCCGAGCCTCGGGGCGCCTGGAAGCGACAGCGAGGATTCTTTTACAGGCGCTTTATAAAACGGCCATACCCGCTGATGACGTCCCAGTAACGGTTCCTTTTTAGTTGGTAACTTGAGCGCTCCCACTCCATAGAGTTGCGCCGCACTCCCTCCCCCACGTATTCACCTGAAGAATATGTTACTCTCTCTTCCCTTTTTTCATGGACTGGTTTCAAATTACGCCTTTACACGTGTACCGGTGGATTGGGATTAAAAATCGGCCCGGGGAACGCTAAACAAGCCAGGTCCCGGGCCGCGCTGTGATTGGCTGACGTCACGGGGGTGTCCCGGGCCGGCAGCCAATCACAGCGCGGCCCGGGAATGACATCACGGGGGTGTCCCGGGCCGGCAGCCAATCGCAGCGCGGCCCGGGACAAAGGGGCGGGGCTTAAAAAAAGCACCAGAAACGCCCCCGAATCGCGTTTTCGTGAGAAAGCGCGATTGACAGCCTCTGTCTCCCAATGGCTAGTCTCCATTTATGGAGCTAGCCAATTGGAAACAGAGGCGGTCCGAACCTCACTACTGAAAACAAAAGATTTCCCTCTGGGAGGGGCTTTGCCCCTCGCCAGGTCGAAACCTAAAAACCCTTGCAGAATATAGGCTCTTCGAATCTCGATGAAAGAGAACGGTGTCAGGCATAATGATAAGTAATCATTTTATGACCTTTAGCTTACACGCTGTAGACAGGCTCTCCACTTTAAACCTTGAGTGCTGAAAGCGTGCCAGGATTTCACGCTATCCTCATGTGATAAAGGTGTAAAGGAATTATTCACTGCTAAACCAGTTACCGGGGTTATCCTACTGACTCGAGGGTTCGCTGCCCCCAAATAACGAAGTTAGGCCCCCATATTACCAGTATCAGCGCTTTTGCGACCCGTTTTTTAGGTCTCGCCTTTACCATTCCGAAGGAATGGGAAATGGCGAGAATTCAAGTGCTCGAACTGATTGTGTAACCACCGCTTTTTTTCGTGGCGTTTTCTTCGAGTGCACGTGGCCACAGGCACGCGCTTTTGGCCCATACACTTTCATGGCCATCTGTTCCTCAATGTCCCTCCCACCCTTCGTTTGATCTTGCCGCGAGTTCAGGCTAATGGCCCTCCCCCAGCACAGAGCGCGCATCGCGGCCGCACAGCACATCAAAGGGCTTCTCCCAGCGTGTGCTGTGCGGCTTCTCCTCCCCTAATTATGTGGCCGGCCGTACTTGTGTTTCCCGGCCGCTTCCCGGCCACTCTTGTATTTAATTAGCAGCAGCAGCATTTCTCCTGCGCCATGCCACATCAAAGGCTCTGTGCCACTTTCACCCACACAGCAACACTTACAGACACGCAACACCACTCACACCCACGCAAGCCCACTATCATCCACGCAACACCACACTCACCCACGCAACGCCACTCACCCACGCAACACCACTCACACACGCAACGCAACTCATCCACGCAACCCCACTCATCCACGCAACCCCACTCATCCACGCAACGCCACTCATCCACGCAACGCCACTCACCCACGCAACGCCACTCACCCAAGCAACACCACTCACACACGCAACACAACTCACCCACGCAACGCCACTCATCCACGCAACGCCACTCACACACCTAACGCCACTCACACACGCAACGCCACTCACACACGCAACGCCACTCACACACGCAACGCCACTCACACACGCAACACAACTCACCCACGCAACGCCACTCATCCACGCAACGCCACTCAAACACGCAACGCCACTCACACACGCAACGCCACTCACACACGCAACGCCACTCACACACGCAACGCCACTCACACACGCAACGCCACTCACACACGCAACGCCACTCACCCACGCAACGCCACTCACACACGCAACGCCACTCACACATTGTGGATTCAGATTGTGGGTGCAGATTGTGGGTGCAGATTCAGAGTGCAGATTGTGGGTGCAGATTGTGGGTGCAGATTGTGGGTGCAGATTGTGGGTGCAGATTGTGGGTGCAGATTGTGGGTGCAGATTCAGGGTGCAGATTCAGGGTGCAGATTCAGGGTGCAGATTGTGGGTGCAGATTGTGGGTGCAGATTGTGGGTGCAGATTGTGGGTGCAGATTGTGGGTGCAGATTGTGGGTGCAGATTCAGAGTGCAGATTCAGAGTGCAGATTCAGAGTGCAGATTCAGAGTGCAGATTGTGGGTGCAGATTGTGGGTGCAGATTCAGAGAAAACTCAGCAGCACCACCACCATTGCAATGCAATAGGTCTCATTTTAACGCATATTTAAGCTATAGGCCTTGTAAATGACAAAGCCTTTTATTTATGTTCCAAAAACCAGAACGCAAAAATAAAGGGCATTATCATTTACAATGCTAATAGTTCAGACTCGCGTTATTGCGAGACCTATTGCATTTCCAATGCTTGTTTCCTTTGGTATTGATTTAATGAGGTAGTCAAACCGGCATTATCCTCAGCATATTGGAATTTCATGTGACTGATAAAACGGACTGCAAATCCCCTTTGTTGTATGCTGTTAGACACGAAATGCTTGTCACTGGGACCTGTTGGATTAGTGAAATAAGTCCCAGCAGTTACCCCACCTGTTATTTGTTTTTTTAATGAAAAAAAAAGCTTTTGTGCTTTTTGTTTTTTTCTTTAGCTCCGGATCTGCTGAAACTAAAAAGAAAAAAAACGCCCACGTGACTTTGTAGGTGCTTGTAAATGGCGCATGCATCACAATCATTGGCAAAGCCAATAAGTCCCAAAGAAGGGTCCCATTGGCTTTGCCAGTGCTTTTCCATTTTTACAGTGCAATGCGGTAAACGGACAAGCCATGAAATTATTCTTTTTCCCAGAGGTGGCGTCATTGAGCATACAGTTGAAAATTCTCTGTAACTTCTGCAGTTGTCTCATTATTGAATTTATAGATATTGAACTGTTGTGTGCAGTGCTGGAAAGTATGGAGATACGCTGAATCTTGTTTCCGGTAGCTATTTGTGGACCAGTTCTTGGATCCCACTGACCCAGGAAACATACTAAACCTGCCCTGGTGTCATGTTCCGACACTGGGACCTAATTCAGCCACATGCATTCCATTTGGTGCAGCAACCTTAAAGTCACGAGGAGGCTTTGTTATTTTAATATACAGCTGGACTCCGAACAAAGGCCTGATCTAAAGGGTCAACAGCAATCCTTAGGAAGAAAGACAGGGAACACTATGAGCCCAATTCACAAAGGTCCTCCGCACTAGTGGCGAAGGCCCTGTACCCTTGTCTTGGGCCATGCACTCGTAGCGGGACCTCCGCATTGCAGTTTCTCATTGCGAAGATCCTGCCACGACTGTGGGGCCTCCGCACAAGTGCAGAGGCCCTTTGTGAATCAGGCCCTATATGAGTTAGGTCCAGTGGCAGCTCCTGGAAGGAGTGGTGAGGCAGGGCAGGGGAGGGGCAAGGCGGGGGCAATAAACCACAGAATACTGCCAAACGGTGCGCACTGTGCACACGAATTACACTGCGCACGCTGCATCACCAAATGGCAATGCAGTGTGCGCTATGTAATTAATTTTGTTTAGTTATTTATGTACTTACCTCTGTTTGGCCATATTCCGTGGTTTACTACCCCCCCACCGCCTCACCACCCCACTCCACTCCCTCCAGGAGCCGCTACTGGTTAGGTCTGAAGACCGGGTAAATTACGGTATTGGCAACACGAAAGAAACCCCCCATGACCTATATTTCTTCTACATAACTTCCTACCTAGCTTGTACATTTTATGGTCCAACACACAATTACTTTTTCAAAAAGAGTTTTTTGCCAAATTTAATTTATACCTGAGCTGCATATATTCAGTGACATAATTTAAAAATATAAAAATTCATTAAGTTATATATATTTTTAAAGACAAACAATATGGGATACATTATTCGAATATTACGATGACAAACTCCTTCTTTCATCACTTCTCACATTCTAGCAAGCACACTAGCAGACTCCTACATTTCAAAAGCAAAAAAGAGTGTGACCCTGGATTATACACATCCCAGTCTCCTATATTTTATCTGTTATTTCAGCACTTTTGGGTGGCTGTCCATGGATCTAAAAGAGCTGTTGATGCACATTTCTGTTCCCGCTTTCTTTGGCTGCCTCCTTCACCAGGACCAAAACTCCACTGATCTGGTAGTCGAACAAATAGTAATGATAAAAATAAACAAAACATAAAAAATAAGCATCGGAAAAGCAGTAGGGGATGACATTGTCTGGTGGCCTTTTGACAATTGTTTTGCTTTGTAATGGTTTTTGCAAACTTTATTGTTCTAGAAGCTGCCGAGTGTTCGTCAAGTTAAAAAGAAAATGACTAGGTGCAGGAGTTTTGGGGCCGCGTCCTCGAGGAAAATGAGCGATTCTTTAGGCAAGCCACTGCAACTACTGCCGAGGCCATGTGTCCTTGATATCTGTGGGGCCAACGACCTCAATGTTCAGGAACTACAATGGGCAGCTCTGGGATTTCTGTTAGCTAAACGTTCCATCGCGATGAAATGGGGCTCCAGGGACAAACCCCTGGTGGTGGGATGGGTGGCTGAAATGGATAGGTGCATGATTGCAGAAAAGACGGTATACAAAATTCGGGGTTGCCCTAAGGTGTGGGACAGGAAGTGGGGGCACTGGAACGTATACAGGGGTGAACTATGTGACTCTCCAACTGCTGAATTAGCTATGACACGGGCTGGACCTGTGGGAAGACTCCTGCGTTAATTTAATGCTGCTTTAACTTAGTGCTGTTTCTTCCTATTTGATGTATCAATTGTGACTACGATTTGACTCTGCTCTTATTATTTTGCATGTTCCAGTTAGGTGATTCGTTGTTGGTTTTATGAAAAAGAGAAAAATATCAAACAGTCGACTTCGCTGCCGTACGATGTTAGCTTTGGTCTTAGCATTACGCCTTGATCTGGAATCGCCGCAGAGCCTCCGGGATGTCGGCACATAGGTTGTGTACTATTTTGTTTTTCCATGATTACTGACGCTGCCGGCCCCAGGGTTATAGGCAATGACAAGCTGTGTATGCTATACCTTTTGTAATAAAAACTGTTTATTAAAAAAAAAAAAAAAATGACTAAAGGCAAAAATGTTGTTTTGGTCTAAAAAATCCTACATTACCATAGTACTAGCTTGCATTGAAGAGAACTAATTTGTGTGTGGATGTGCTGATTGTGAAATGGCAGCATTTCATAACTCATAGTGAAGTCAGCCAGTGGCTGAAGTGGGCTGAAACATTGCCCCTTTATGCATGCTTGAGTGGGTTGGAGAATAATGTGATGGATATAACTCCAGACAAATGGATGAAGGGTGGCTGAAAACCCCCAATAGTAACTATATCCTACACATAATTATATTCAATTCAAAAGGCCTCGGTTAACACAGACAAAAAAAAACAAAATTGGGGGCGTGGCCAAGATGGCGACCGAGACGGAGGTGTAATCGCGGAGCTCCTCGCCCTAATCCCCTGTAATCCCCCCACAACAGCCCTGAAATAGCCGATTAGCCCCCCTGAAGCCCTGCTCAATACGGCGCGGACACATAGCCCCGGTGTACTGACTGACAGCGGTGAAGCCGCCCTCGCACGCCGCCATCACCGGCGGGAGCCGGAGCGAGTCGCGGAGCAGACTTGGCACCAGTCGGACCTGCCATCACCCGGAAGCCGACTGGCCTGTACGGAGGTGCCACAACCGCTGACCGGGACGGACCTTCGGCATTGGAGCCCCCCCCCCCCGAGGCGCAGAGGGGCTGCCTGGAAGGAGGCCATGCCTCGAGGCTGAGGCGCGCCGTGATCCGGACAGGCCCTAAACTTAGACCCCGGCTTGGGCCTACACACACTCCGGAGCTGGCGGAGAGAGGCCACGGTGGCCCCGACCTGTTCTGTCCCGCACTGCCGCCCATCGACACATTGGGTGCCAGCGTGAAGCCACCGCCATCTCCGGCAAAGCGGCGGGGTCGCAGGCACAGGAGACTGCACTCGCGCACCCGAGGTGGACTGCGGCCCGGGAGCACTGTACGCTGGACCCCGGCTTGGGCCTACACTGCAGCCAGGGCCGGCCGGTGAGCAGCAAGAGAAAAGCGTGGTGAACAGCTCGAGTAACCGAGCACGACCGGATTTGCACCACCCCTACTTTGGACGAGGCCCCCGAAAGTCCACAGCGCCTCACATCGGGACTCCCGCTCGAGGCCCCGGCCTGGGCCTAAAGGACGCAGCCACGAGTAGGGAAAGGACCTGGGGAAAGAGGACTCGCCTCCGTCTCACTGCCGGGAGCGGCTGGGGACCGACCCTGGCTGAAGAGCCAGAGCCCATGCCCGGCCGAGAGGGGACCTTAGCGAGAGGCCTACGGCCCGCCTGACAGCGCAGACTACGTGCCCGAGGTGAGGAGTGGGGGGTGCTCGGGGGGCCTGGTGGTCGTGCCCCCGGCGGGAGGAGAGCTGACGCCTGTCCATTGCTGGACCCCCCCTCCGGGCCATCTGTGAGCTGTCTGGGCGCCCACCCCCGCTTGCACTGCTCCCTGGCACTCGGGGGGCACGAATCGAGCCCCCGGTGGCACACTGACACAGCCACTGCTCGCCTGCGCCTCGATGCACATTGCAAGGGGGAATAGAGACTGTTCGGTCCCGAGCGACCCCCATAGATCGGAGTCTCGAGGCCCGCAATCGATGACATAAGCCTACTCTGCTGGGAGCGCAGGCGGGCTGCGGAACACCCGCGACTGCGACCTGATCCCACCTTGACCAAAGATCCCGGGCCCCATCAACAGAACAGGATACTACACCGCGTCTATCTCGCGAGGGTTGGAGACACCACTCCCGTCCACTGCACTTACCTAGCGACTTAAGTGGATATCACTGGATCGCTCGCGGCAGCGGGACAGAGGGGGTGACAGGAGAACCAGTTAATAGACCTCCCTGACGGCGAACGGAAGTGTATATTGCTCTGCTCTGCCTAGACGGGCCGAACACAGCACGATGTCCAACACCACCCGCAGGGGAGTTCGACCGATTAATGAGTTACTCATGAAGACATCCACAAAAGGCGAGAAGTCCCAAACGCCTGCGTCACCATCAACATCGGCGGCTACTTCAAACAAGTCCATTGAGGAAGCCCCCATCACAAAGTCGTTTCTGGAAACACGCTGCGTGACGACTTTCAGTCTTTAAAACAGGAACTGGTGAGTGAACAGAGGGAACTGCGCCGGGACCTCGATGGATTGGGGGAAAGAGTGGTGGCGGTGGAGGACTCCAACCATGCGCGCTGTGACGAGATGGAGCACCTTCAACAAGAGGTCCTCCGCCTTCAGGAACAGCAGGTAGACCTCCAAGCTCACACGGAGGACCTCGAAAACCGCTCTCGGCGGAACAACATACGGATTCGGGGAGTGCCATCGAAGGCAGAAGGGAATAGCGTCACGATGTATCTCCAGGACCTTTTCCGCGAGATCCTCAAGGAGCCAGCTGACTTTCCTATCCGCATAGACCGGGCGCACCGAGTGGGACTGCCCCGCCGTGCCCCGGCCCCTCCCCCCCCCGGACATCTTGGCGTTCCTCCCAGACTTTCCCCTGAAAGAAAGAATACTGCGGGAAGCACGTAGAGCGCAACCCCTTCGCTTCCGAGACTGCCCTGTTGAACTTTATCAGGACCTCTCAGCCATAACACTTCAGAAGCGCAAGGACTTCAGGGAGGTCACCACGTTTTTGAGGGAAAAAGGGGTGCCCTACTCCTGGGGCCACCCGTTCCGTCTGATCTTCAAATGGGAGGGAACCCTGCATCAGCTCCGTTCGCTTCAGGACACCTGCACCCTACTGGGCCTTGAGCTGCCAGAAGACACATCAGAGGGGTCCCCTTCCCCAGGATCCTCCCAAGTTAACTGGACGCAGCCCTCCAGAGACGGTTGGCAACAGGTACGGAGACGTCGCACGCCTAAAACTCGCCTCCGCCCGGACCCGGGGACGATCGCCAAAGAACACACCGCAGCCATCGAAGCAGTAGTTAAGGACACCGCTATGAACTTGCTCCAGCCGGGGGACCACTCTTACTGCATGTTTTCATTGTGGGGGGGGGAAAGAGGGGCGGGGGCCACATGGGTCGCCACTGCCACAGTCTCCTTTACCTTTTAAACCTACAGGCCTGAATTGACTCTGGATAGGCCTGGGACTATGACCTTTGTTTGGGGACCTCAAGTTGGGGTTAGGGTGGGACTGGGGTGGGGATGTTTGGGAGTTGTCAGGGACCGGGGTGGGGGGCAGTGTCGTGTGGGGAACGAGGGTGGGAGTACGGGAGGGGACCAGTATGCCGCGGGACATCAACAGATCTCAGGTGCTATAACTTGTTGCTCGCGACAACAGATTGTGTCGCCACGCTCAGTCACACCCACTTTACTCCATGATGGATGATACACTTAAGGTGTTGTTTCTCAATGTTAAAGGCCTCAACAATCCGATTAAAAGGAGGGCTGTCATTTCCTACCTGGAGCATTCAGGGGCAGATGTCTGCTTATTGCAGGAGACCCATCCCTTGACTAAAGACTGGCACAGGATGCGCTCTCGGGCCTTCCCTCAGCAATTCTTTTCTTCCCTTCCAACCAAAAAAGCAGGGGTTGCCATTCTCGTGTCCCGGCGTTTCCGGGGCCGGGTGGGGATCAAGGTGGGAGAAATTAAAGGACGCCTCCTAGCCTTTACCTTCCTCTTAGGGAATGGAACACTGACGATAGGCTCCATTTATGCTCCCAACACAGGCCAGGAACCCTTTTTAAAAAACGCACTCTCCGAAGCATTACAACCCCCTTACTCACAGCTGCTTATTGGGGGGGACCTCAACTTGGTCATGGACACGAACAAAGACAGATCTGGGCACCGATATGGGGAGGCGGGAGCACTATCTGAAGCGGGCGGGTCGTGGCTGCGGGAGAGGGGGGATCTCTGGAGGGCGGTAACCCCGACGCAGCGCACTTCACTTTCTATTCACATGTGCACCACACATACGCGCGTTTAGATCACTTCTTAGGTTCCTCAGAATTACTCACCCGCATCACTGATGCTTCCATTGTCCCAGCGGCCCTCTCTGACCATGATGCGGTAGAACTGACGCTCAACATACCCCGCATCTCACGCACTCCAGGTTCGTGGCGGCTTAACGAGACCCTACTGCAGAAACAGGCTGTTACTAAACAAATCCACACGTGCATCTCGGACTACCTCGCCACTAACGATAACTCCGCAACTCCAGTGACAGCCCTTTGGGAAGCCCTGAAAGCTGTGGTTAGAGGGGAACTGATCGCGATTGCGGCTGCAGACACCAAAGTCCGCAAGGAAAAGAGGGAGGACCTTACGGCACAGGTAGCTGAATTAGAACGGGTCCACAGCCGCACCTGCGCTCCGAGAATCTGGCGACAGTTGAAGGCCGCTAGGACCCAATTGGCCAGCCTCGACACTGACAGAGCGGAATTCGCCGCTCTCCGGCTCCGCCATACATATTATGTGGGGGGCAACCGCACCGGGCGCCTTCTAGCCAGCGCCCTAAAGGCCAAAACTCACCGCTCGAAAATCACCACCCCCCTGGACGATTCTGGTGAGGCCCTTACCGAAGAGGCACAGGTCGCGGACGCCTTCCGCTCGTTTTACGCTTCCCTGTACAGCGCGGATAAGGTGTCGCCTGTCGACATTGAAGCATACTTGCAGTCAGCGGCTATCACACCGCTGTCTCCACCGAACGTGGAGGCCTTGGATGCTCCTATCCGCCTGGACGAGGTTCTGGCCGCTATTTCCCGACTGCGCCCGCTTAAATCGCCAGGACCTGATGGCTTTTCCTCAGGCTTTTATAAACTCTTTGGCCGGATACTGGCTCCGTTACTCACGAGATTATTTAACTCGTTCGAGGGCCCGAGCTCCATACCCCCGGATATGCTTGCAGCTGAGATAGTGGTGCTGCCTAAGCCGTGCAAAAACCCAACGCATTGCTCTGCGTTCCGCCCCATCTCGCTACTTAATTTAGATCTGAAACTATTTACAGGGGTACTAGCGGCCCGTCTGGGCCCTTGCCTTCCAGGGATCCTTGAACCGGATCAATCGGGCTTTGTCCCAAACCGCCAATGCAGCGTTAATACTAAAAGGCTACTGCATCTCGTGGATAGGACTCACTTTCAAAACTCGGACTCGGCGTTGCTGGCTATCGACGCGGAGAAAGCGTTCGACCGAGTCGACTGGACTTACTTGCAGAAGGTCCTACGACGTAACCAGATAGGCGATCGCTTTCAAGCCTGGATCGCAAGCTGCTACTACCGCCCCCGGGCCCGGGTCCGACTGGGAGGCCTTAGATCGGACCCCTTCGAGATACAGCGAGGCACGCGGCAGGGATGCCCTCTTTCACCCCTCCTGTTCGCCTTATATGTGGAACCGTTTGCGCAGAAAATCCGAGACAACCCTCGCATCTGCGGTATCACTTTCGGCAATGAACCTCACGTAGTGGGGCTTTATGCCGACGACATCATCGCTGCTCTCGACCGACCATCCCATTCTATACCTGCTTTCCTGGAGGAACTGTAGAGCTTTGGGGCGGTGTCCGGCTTCAAAATTAATCGAGGGAAATCCCTGATTCTGCCTCTGGGTAGCAATGCCCACCTTCGCAATCTGGCGCCTGACTTTGGCTGCGGCTTACAAACATCCGCACAGCTCCCATACCTGGGGATTACTCTCACCTCCTCTACGGACTCGACAATGACTCTTAACTACAAGACGCTTACCTCTCAGATCCGAGCTGATTTTGCACGTTGGTCGAAACAACTCCTTGCTAGGCCGCGTAGCGGCAGTGAAGATGTCAGACCCTTCCGGCCATGCTGCCGCCTGGCGCACTGGCCGACTTGCAAACTGCTTTCCATCAGTTTATTTGGGAAAAGAAACGCGCACGGCTGCATAAACAAGTGACGTACAGGGGTGTGGACGAAGGGGGTCTCGGAATTCCCAACCTCTTGCAATATTTTCAAGCCTCACAACTCCGCTACCTGGTGGAGTGGTACAGGCCGGAATCCGAGAAGAGATGGCTATTTCAGGATAGGGCAATGGCCCGGACATCGCTATGGAAGATCCCATTCCTTGCTCGCCAACACAGACCACGATATCTTCTCCGATCCCCCATCACGCGAGCCATTATGAGGACTTGGGACGGAGTGGCGGTCAGAAGAGGCCTGACTACCTTCCCCTCCCCACTCACCCCGATCCTAGACAATCCGGAATTCCCACCGGGTGCTGACCCCCGTGCCTTTCCACAATGGCGGGGTACGGAATGCCGTTCTGCCGGCAATTTCTTTGACCTGGAGGGCTTTCTCCCCCTCTCCGATATCGTACAAGGCTATGGAGTGACCAAGCCTCACATGTTCCAGTACTTCCAACTCCGCCACTGGCTCTCGAGCCCGGAATGCGCCCCTCTGGTTGGTCGGCAAATGACGCCATTCGAGAAGTGGCTGGTAACAAAAGACTCGGAGCGACTCCTTATCTCAGACCTTTACAAGTTGCTGTCACCCGCGGCTAGCCCGGGGAAGACGGCGGGACAGAAACGCTGGGAAACGGAACTCGGCAGGACACTGTCGCCCAAGGAATGGGGGTTTGTATACTACAGGGCTGCACACACCACACGTAATACTAATGCCAGAGAGGCGGCGGTGAAAATGGCCATATACTGGCACCTTACCCCGGTCAGACTTAATCAAAGCAATCCTCTTCGAAGTGCGCTGTGTTGGAGGGGCTGCGGTGAAAGGGGTACTTTGACCCATCTCCTGTGGGACTGCCGCGTGATTCAGGGATACTGGAAGGCGGTTTTAGATGATATTGACTCCACTTTTGAAACTGACATCCCACGCTTCCCCGCATACACTATCCTGGGGCTGCCCAATGCGCTTACATTTCCTTTGAGGTCCCCTCGCGGTAAACAGATGGGCATTGCCATGCAGGCGGCATCACAACATATCCTATCACTCTGGGGATCTACCACCACACCCACTCACACTGGACGGCTGCATAAACTGTGGTTCACGTTAGGCATGGAACGTATTCACGCCACGCTTACAAACACCGCGGACTCATTTCAGAAGATTTGGCAGCCGCTTCTGTCTCTTCTATCCAAAGAATTTCACGAAGTCACATGCCCGAAATATCTTCGCATCCTACGGCTAACAGGACCATCACATGATCCTCCATAAACTCAATTGCCCTGAAACATATAATTCTGCACAAGTTCCTACGGAGGTTCCAGACAAATGGCATACTAGTCGGGGAGGGGGGCGGGAAGGGGTGTTGGGATGGGGGAGGGGGGTATGTTTTTTTTTCTTGTTCTGGACGGTTGACTATATTGCATGACACCTTAACCACATCTTCGGCACTGCATCTCTGTATCGGCATGTTTTTCCTGCTTACTTGATGACCTTTCGAGAAGACGTGCCTGTCTGTCTCGCTCGCCATATATGCCTGCTGCCTACCTACTGTTCTGTGCTGCCTGTTTTCGCTCTCAACTCCAATAAAACAAATTTGAAATTAAAAAAACTAAATTGTTTCTCTATTGGCTGCCAGCCTCTTGCATTTCAGAAAGAAGGAAAGAAAGAAGGAAATCAAGAAAGAATGAAAGAAATTATAGAAAAACAGAAATAAGAAAATAAAGACGGGAGGATTGAAAAAATAAACAAAAAGAAGAAAAGGAAAAAAGAAAGAGAATGAAAGCAGGAAAGAATGAAAGATAGAAAGGAGAGAGAGAATGATATAAGGAAAGATGTAAAGAAGGAAGAAAAGAAAGCTAGAAAAGAAAAAGCATGAAAGGAGAGGAAGAAAGAATGAAAAATGGTAGAAAAGGGAAAGAAAGAAGTAAAGAGAAAGGAAAGGACAAAAGCAAAGAAAGCAGGAAGAAAGCAAGAAAGAAGAAATAAGGAAAGAAATGAAAAAAGGAAGAAGGAAAGTAAAGAATTAAAGAAAAGAAAGAAGGCGGGAAGGAAAGAAGGAAAGAACGAAAAATGAAAGGAAAGAAAGCAGGTAAGAAGGAAGAAATCAGGAGAGGATGGAAGGAAAGAAAGAAGGAATGAAGGAAATAAAGACGGAAAGAATAAGGGAAGGAAAAATAGAAAAAAGGAAACAAAAGAAACTAAACAGACAAAGAAGGAAAGGAAGGAAAGATATAAAGAAAGTGAAAAAAAGAAAGGAAAGAATAAACAAAGAAGGCAAGAAACAAAGGAAGAAGGAAGTTCATAAAAAGGTGTTACAAGTGCTGCGAATTAAGCGTGATAAAAGACTTTCTTCCAGGACAAAGTTTATTAAAGAAACATTGGTGAGATTGAGCCCAGTATAAACGACTTCTAAAGAATTGTCTGCTTATGAATTCACACATATAATGGTGAAGCTATTGGTTTTTGTACTGCATGCATTGCAAAATAGAGAATAACTTCATGCAGAACAGTTTCAAACGGGTGCAATCTGTTGTGCTGTGAAATGCTAACAGTCAAACAAAGGACACTTCAAAAGAAATTTACAACAACATTGACAGGAGACAGAAACTGATAAAATGTGGAACGTGGCCTGTGTTCACATCTTGTAAAAAGGTCCTGCCTTCACCTCGGGCTCTAAACACAAAGGCAACACTAAAGTAATTATAAAGTAAAAACACTGGCACGGAAGGAAACTACCTTGTGTGCGGATGTGCTTATTGTAAAAGAGCAAAATACGGTCACTCCAAGTGAAGTTAACCCTTGACTGAAGTAGGCTGATCTATTGCCCAGTGCTGTGTGCTGTAGTGGGTAAAAGCAAAATGTGAATTTAACAGCAACGGACCACTGGATGAAGAGAGATGTCTAAAATGCCTCTATAAGTAATTATATTATACTTATAATTTTAGGAAAATCAAAAGGTCTTGGATATCAAATCATTTCAATATATGTTGGCCATCGACATATTTCAATGTAAACATAATTTATTACTTTTAAAGGCGTTTCTTGCCTATAGTGCCAACCAATTTACCATATCAGGTTGATAACAGCTCTTTATCAATGATCTTCATGGGTACATGGTATCTGTTTCACACCTTTTGTTTCATGCATATATTTATGAACTCCTATATAGTCCTATGCAATCTTCACCCAAAGAGTAGGAAAAAGAAAGTGCCAGAAAGAACAGCATCTTCACTGTATTTAGCAGTAAGATGTACCTCATCCCTTCTAGCTACTTTTTAGGTCTCGCCTGGAGATAGCAGTGCACATGTACTGCTGTCGCCTGGCGAGAGCCTCTTGGAATCAATAGGGAATCCGAAGGGTACTTGAAGCCCCGCCGATTCTTTCCATTGACTTGCGTCATAGCTTATGCTAAACGCAGCCTGTCTATTGTGAAGGAGGCTTTTTAATCCCTCCTTGTTGCCCCTCTGTCTGCTTTTAGCCCTGCCCACTGGGACTGGATGCTTTTCTTGCGGCGCAAGACTCTCCTTCATGAGCCGGGACGCACTATATTTTTCGCAATGGCGACAGCTTGTTCCTACTGCAGGCATGACGTGTTTTCCTCGCCATGCCTGCTTTCACTTTCCATCGACTTCACTTGGTGCTGAAAGGCTGTCATTGTGAAGTCTCTGAAACCTAGCACACGTCCTTACCTCGGGAGCTGGGTAATATTAATAGTTATTAGTGTGTTCAGGAAGCACTGTTAAAGAAATCAAGAGCAACTGTTTTATTGTCCTTGGAAGGTAAAATGATTCAATCGACCCTGAAGAAGTTCCCGTTCTCGGACCTGAAAACCTCGATAGATCTCCACATTAGCATCATAATCGGTTTCTCGAAGGATGTTTAACTATCCGAGTTTTACCGCTGTGCACTATTTGAATGTTCGAATGCTTATACAATGCTGCAAGGTTTTCCAATGTGAGTGTAAAGCCTGTTTGTAACTTGCTCATCTTTCTCGGCCCGCCCCTGCTAACCGTCTTTAAGGTCCCGTGGTATTGGTGACAGATGTAGGCTTACAGTTTCTAGGTACTGTTTTTCACTGTTGAAGCATAAATTCCACTGCACGCGGCTCCTAAGCCTCTAGTGCATGCAGCTGCTTTCCGAGGGCGCCTGTTCCCTGTACCACACCCCTCCTTCTTGTTTTAATTAAACAAGCATTTTCTTGGCTCAGCGCGGCACCCACTTCATGGACGCCACACTTTATCTTTCACTGATGCTCACTCTTTGTTCCATCTCTTCGGGCTGCCTCCTCCTCCCCCTTGTTTTTTTTTACTTTGAAACTGAGCGCAGCGCTGCTTCACGGACACCGCGCTTAGTTTAGTTATATATTTCTTAACTCTCTCCATCTGTTTCCCGACAAGGGTTCTTCTTTTTGCAGGCCTCTCTCCTTGGCTTTCTTCTCATGCCGTGGCCTATCTCAGAAGCAAAGAGGACTGTGAAGATTTATTGATAGGGCGGTCGATCTCGGAGGCCGGAAGGGCTAGGGCAAAGTCAGTCCCAGTTCCGATGATCCTTTCCATGAGTTCCCTCCTGCATCCACAATATGGACAGGCCGTGTTATGCCCTGTGTTTGTTTTAAATGCCACTGGTGCCTACAGACGGCTGCTTCAAAGCTTCGAAAATTTTAACCGGGACATTGAGGGAGTTGATTATTTTGTCGTTGATAAATGAGCATGAAAGGCAGACAGTCCTGCTTTCAGTCAGTCTGACGCCTTTCGCTGATGTCGCGTACATGTTAGTTTTTGTTGTTTACCCGAACAGCCACTACATGTGACTGGCTCTACCCAGCCCAGCTGACCTTTAGGGGAGTCTCCTGTCAGGAAACGTTTTGATCTGCAGGTCGTGCTGTTCCCATCGCTTTATTATCTGAAATGATGCATGCACTATATTCTGAGGCGGGGGGCAGTGGGGAAAGGGCTGTCGTAAGGAATAGAGTTTGGACCCGCGGATGGGGTGTGCTTGACTGCAGTGATGCTGCAGAAAGTTCATTAGCGGTGTGTTTTAAATCCAAGACCTCTTCGAGGAAGTGCTGCCTGTCCCTCCTCCCCTCCACCCACCACCCCCAACCTAAGCGTATTCACATGTAAATGAAAAGCCATCTGCCTCTGTTGGTGGAGAATATAACCATACCACTTGACCGCGATTACAATAATTGGGGTCTTCCTTTGAGATCAATCACTTTGTTCCACGCATAGGCAGCATCTGCCTGTGCAAAAAGTCAATGGGGGGGGGATGAAGGGTGTGGGGGGAAGTTCTAGTCTGCACCAACTCTGCCCAGCCCCAAACTCCTTCACAAAAAACACCCCCAATGCTGCATACCTCCGATTCAGAAGCATAGTGAACTTGCTACTATCCTGATCGTTTGTTTTGCATCCACACTTTTGACAGTCTTGCTTTATTATTAAAAATGCAATAGGTCTTGTCTTTCATTAAGTTAAAGCCATTTGCTTTACTATACAATACCATTAGCAAAGCAAATGGCTTTAACTTAATCAAAGGGCAGACCTATTGCATTTTCAATGCTGTTGAGCTTACTGTTTTTTTCTGAAGGGCCAGATACTAAGTCATGTAAGGGACCCAAAAGTACTTGCTAAATCAGAAAAAAGCACAGGAAAATCGTACCTGTTGTTCCCTATCACCATGCATTGCCCCTGTGAGATGTGTCGACTCATTCAATCCGAAATAATTAGAGGGTCTCCTCAGGACAATGAACTGGGCTGGCCTTGCATGGGATTAAAGCACTAAGGGGTTGATTAGGATGGCGGACAGGAGTCCGTCCACCATTCCTGTGGAAACCGGGACCGTCTGCCATACATGCGACTGTCCTGTACCACAAATCAAGATGCGCCCGCCACCATGGCGGACGCATTCTGTAGATTAACATTGTGGCGGGTGCTGCTAAAAGCAGCACCCGCTGCGATGTCAAAATCGCTCGTAGTGCATGTCACTGCACCACATGGCAGGCACCACACAGTGCCTGCCACTTGGTGCAGTGACATGTTGGGGGTACCATGGGTACCCTCCAATTGCACCCCACCTCCCCCCAATACAAGGGGGGCCCGCAACAGGCCCCGTACCAACACTCACATGCCTTTCCATGGCGGCATTGCCGCCATGGAAAGTCCGCTTTTTACATGTATCCTAATTTGGTGGATGGTGCCTGCTAGACACTGCCACCATTTTAGGCACCCTGCTCCGTCAGATTGCTGGCGACGTATGGTCTTTGCATCCGCTCGGGACGCAGTCAAGTTCCCACTGTCATCGTAATCTGGCGGTAGGAAAAATCTGTTTAATGGAGGAAGACTTTTTCTGGACAACCTAATGCTTGAACTCATGACTTATCCTATCAACTCCATGTCCAATGTCAGCTCCCTGCTAAAAAAAATTCAACAGTTTTGTGGAAAGCTATATGAAAATCCAAACCCTAGTTACAAAACTCAGTGCAAGCCAAAGCCATTAGTACCTTAGTACTGAAAAAAAACTTGCTGATAGTGAACGATTCCTTCGCAAACAGATCAATCAAAGCAAAGTACTAGATCAACATCAACAATGAAGCTACAAAAAGCACTGCATTAGACCCAGCTATTCCTCACTCCTCAGAAAAGTGCAGTGCCATCCATTTATTCTTCAGAGAACAGATATACAAGATCCAATAGCACATAGACGATACCAAGTCTGCTTCATCTTCTACACCCTCCCTTTCCCATAGAATCCCGCAATGGTCAGTCTTCAAAGTCCCATCCCTCCAAGATCTCACTGATGTACTCAACATCCTCAAAGCCACTTCTAATGAAGATTATGCCTTAACATCATAAGACGCAGTGGTAGGTGTATGCCCCTGTAATTGCAGCTGAGCGGTGTGCCCATGTGAGTGTAGGGAGCAGCACATTCAAGGCAGACCTAGACCTTTGGGCATTGCCAATACTTGTTTATGTTTATATTGCTTAAACCTTCAAGAAAATAATAGTGGGACAAGGCTTTGAGATGCCTAATAGTCAGTAATGTTGAACTTTTTTATGTGAAAAACACGTTTCTTTCCATTATTGTTGATGCGTCCAAAAATAATTGTTTCAAGTTGTGAAAAGCCATTTGAATTAAAGCAAGTTGACTTTTATCTTCGACACTCCAACCAAAAGGTAGTAGTAGTAGGCCAAATTTCACTAAAATTACAAAAGTGCAATTTGATGACGAAGTACTGAGTGGGAGCTATGTTGCTTATAAAAGCATCGTCTTTCTTTCAAAATCATCGCTCAGTGTCTCTGCCCATTGCCTGTTTAGGAAGCGACACAAGATAGCCGCATCACAAGAAGTGGGCCTAGCAGAAGAGATTATAGAACTTGTTAACAACGTGCATGTGTTCTAGGGAAGACATGTATGTTAAATAGATGATGAAGAATTCTCCAGTATATCTGGGACTATTTTCAATGTAATTCATTAGATAAGGAGCATAAGAGGGTAACAAAACCATGATGAGAGGAGCGTGGAGTTGACGCCCGGTCCTGGCGGTGCAGGGGTTTCCTGCTGCCTTATGGCTACATGTGGGAAACTATTCTTGCGCACTTGGATTACTGTTCGCGGCGTAACGGAACCCCATTATCGGAGTCTCTTCGATAAACAGTTCAAGAAAGTCAGTACCGAGCACATTTAGAACAGTTCTACAGCTACATTGACTGTGAACATTTAGATTATAGATCGACACATCATTTCACACAGACTGGCCCCTGAAGAAGGTTCCTGGCTGGTACCGAAATGCATTGGGCATCATGAACAAGTGTGATAAATTGATGTAGTACAATTTATATTGAAAAATATGCAAATGTATTATTTTCATTGAATTGAATTATGAATCATGTAAGAAATTAAATGATTTCATTCAACTAATCTATTTTTTGGATATGTTTGATTGTTATAAATATGAAATACTGATAGATAAAGTTTCAATGTATAAATTGAACAAATTGTGGCAAAGTCTTTTATGAGAAAGAGTAGGTGTGACTATAACACCAAGTGAACACTGCGCGACTGCACAAGTCTTCAAACTTGTTTAACCTTAGTTTACATGTGGGATAAGCCATTCCTGGTGAACTGCTGGTAGGCATCCACCTGGCAGTATAATTGAGGTGGAGACATATCCCTGTGTCCTGATGAAATTGCAGCAAAACTGTAAGGATTGAATTTATTGTCTCTGCCAGTAATCAGTAATAAGTGCATATGAAGCACAATGGACAATGTTTTGGGTTGTTTCTTAGATACTGCCAAGCTTTCACCAGCAAGGTGAATCATAATGTTTCCTGTGAATCCCCCGAGGACCCCCAGTAGGGAGTCGAAAACGATTGAGGTGTTCGAGAAATGCTTGATCTCTTCAGCCAGCCTAGCTTTGAGATCAGTCAATTTTGCCTGCTAAGCTGTTATAATATTCCCCCTGGGACATGACAATCAAGTTCTTGCCGGTGGACCCGGAAGAGTTAAGGCTCCTTGGCTCAAAACATTCAGGATGGGCAGGATGCAGACATATATGTAATTCGAGCTGGCCTAGGCACTTCTGATATATTTATTATGCACACAAACACAACTCACTTAATAAACCACACAGTTGTCTCTCAAGCCTAGCGCTTTACAGGGCCATGTCTCCCCCCCCATACCCCTGTGAGAGTCACCCCCCATCTTATCCACAGTAAACACTGCGGGTGACCCCAGGTGCAACACACACTAGAGGTGCACATCAAAGTCTGGCTTTGGCCTTGAAGATTAAGCTCCCTGAGTGATACATTCTCCAACTTCATAAACTATGGCTTTCAGAAGTGTCCAAGAGCTGGGGGTGTACTCCCCGCGCTCCAATAAGAAACCTCTCACACTGCGTCCTTCTGCCGTCAACAGCGTCGAGTGCTGAGGAGATCAGAGAATCCAACTGCTTCTGGGTGGAGTGGCTTCTTCCTTGCTGTTCTCTCCTGTAAGGGGGCGAAGCAGTGAATTATGCTGCATAGTGGCTTTTGATCTTGCTCTTTTTTCTCTCTGCTGGTTGCAGTGACTCCTCTGACACATTGACGGACCCAATGGTCCTATTGGCCTACTCCTGGCATCCAGGGGGCATGGGCACGTGACTGTCCAAACACGGTCTGATCTTCTGGGTGGCTGCCCCAACAGACTTAGTGCCCCCTTCTTAGCATGGGGGGTCATAGACACAGACGACAGACCCAACAGTCTTAGTTGCAATGGGTGGCAGTTCCAATAGTCTCCGTGGCAATGGGCAAGGGTCCCAACAGTCTCTCGGTGGCCCCCTTCCTGATTTATGGGGTGGCAAGTTACAGACCTGTGCGACAGCCCGAGTGAGATAAGTGACACCGGGCGAAGGCCTGAAACTTTACAGAAGCCCCGTCCGAGGTTTCTGACTTCAATCAGAGAGCAGAATGCTCTTATGGAACACCAGTACTGACTAGATAGGGCAGCTCACACTCCGCTCACCGGGATGCAGTCTGCAGAATCCCTGCTGTGCCTTGTTCCCTCTTGACTATTCCTCCTCCTCACCGGGCACACAAAGGTCTAGGCAGATAGGCAGAAGGCTGGTGTTCCAGGCATAAGTCAACTGTTCTTGGATTCCAAGGTAATGGTATTTTTTTTTTGTTTAAATTTGTTTATTGGGTTTTAGGTTGCTTTTACATGGATAATACGACGGTGTACATTCAATGCTAAACGATCATTACAAAGATTGGAAGGACATAACTACAATAGAGCTACGGATCTTGTTAGGCATTTCACAGTGCAGGGTCGTTGTCATCCTTTTGTCCTTTCTGTGTGCTTTGGTGGCACGTATCTCGTGGATTCCCAGCCCAACGTCAGTGTTCTCCATAAGTGGGATCGTTCTGTACATGTTAGACTATCTGCTGCACCCGTAGGGGGGCGAGCTCATGTCGTGTCAGGTACTGTGAGAGTGGCGCCATGGGCATCTGAAGCATGTGGGTGATACGTGATATCTCGTGGCCCCGTGTTGACTCTATGTGTGCAATCAATTGGTTAGTAACGTGTACGAGCAGCATTCTGACTAGTTCAAGCTTGCCTACTTACCCAGTAACTATGGGAGTGAACTAGTAAACTCGGGGATGGGGCGAGAGTGAGGAGGGGGCGAGAGGTGGGTTTTTTTTAGGTCACTGCGTGGAAGTACAGTATGTGTATTTGTAAGTCGTTAGGAATAGGTCTTTGGCGAGCGTCAGAGGTTCGCGGCTGGATTTCGGGGGGCCAATGCTCGCAGTCACCTCCTGTTGGCGTGTAGAGTCCATGATGTGTTTATGGAGGCAAGGGGGCCGGCGTCGTCAGTCGTGGCTGGGATTGAGTGGCAGTAGGGGACTCCTGCGGGCATGTCGTCTGTGTGAAGGTGTATAGTAGTTGGGCCCACTCCTGGGATATGGGAGTTTTACGATGTCCCCGCACCTCCTCTTCCCGAAGTATCTCCTCTTCCGCCTTACCCCATTTAAGTACCGCACCTATCCACGCTGCCTCCGGTGGCCCCGCGGGGGCTCTCCAGTGCATGGCGATACTGCGTTTTGCTAAGAGGATTGCTAGTGATAGGAATCGGTATTTTGTTTTCTCAGTTTTCCGTTTACGGAAAATTCCGAGTGCGCATGCCTCCCACGTGTTCATGACGGTAATGGTTGTGGTCTCTTCTAGGGCTTGGTGGATTGTGTCCCAATACTGGCGGAGAGCGGGACAATCCCAAAACATGTGCTTGAAATCTGCGCCTGGGGTGCGGCATCGGGGACATTCAAAGTGAGTGTCCGGGAAGAATCGTTGAAGGCGGCTCGGTGTGAGATAGGCCCTGTGGAGGACGTTGAACTGTATATTGCGGAACCTTGCGTTCCTGGAGACTTTTTTGGGGTATTCCAGGGCCGACTTCCATTCCCCGTCATGGACCACTCTGCCTAGTTCCGTCTCCCACTTCTGACGTAGAGACTGGAGGGACGGGAGGATTAACGAGCGCACCGCCCTGTAGAGCCAAGTTACTAAGTGCCTCCCCACACCCATGTGTAGAATCGAATGAATCACCGGATGCGTCGCCGGTTCTCCGGCCCCAAGGTTCCAGTGTGTCCCGCTGCTGTCCAGTAATTGCTTGTGTAGCAAAAACTGTCCAGGGGGTATGTCGTAACGGTCCATCAGTTGCTCAAACGTCAGCAACTGTCCGTCGCCGAACAAAGGTCCGATCTCTGTGACCCCCAGATCCGTCCAGACTCGGAGTATGCCCGGGGAGTAATACGATTCTCTGCGGGGGAAACCCACCAGTGGCAGCAAAGGCGAGTACGTTAGTTGTACTTTAGACATGCGGTGTATCCGCATCATGCACGTTCGGGCGACGGACACCTGTAGGGGACGAGTCCGCAGGAGTTTAGTGCCCGGTAACAGGAGTCTGACGATCGCGGCCTGCGAGAGAGGGCCGGTAGTTGTGTTGGTCTCTCCTGTGTGGCGCCCCGCCGTCCAGTAGGACAGCCACTGGAGTTGGGCCGCTAGAAAGTATGCCTCAAAGGCTGGTGCTCCCAGTCCCCCCTCCATGGTGGGAAGGTAGAGCGTGGTGAGCGCCACTCGTTTCCGGCCCCCTCCCCATATCAGGTCTATCAGAAGAGTGTTCAGTTCTCCGAAGAATGATCGAGGTGGAATCACTGGGAGATTCGCGAAGCTGTATAGCAGGCGGGGGAGCATGATCATTTTTGCCAGTGCCACTCGGCCTATGGGCGCCAGTGGGAGTGTCTTCCAGAAGGTGACCGCTGATCTAAGACCGGCCAGTGTCCTACGGTGATTCCCTGTGTATAGGTCTTCCGGGGTGTGGTACAGTCGTATTCCCAGGTATCGGGAGGCGTCGGCGTTCCAGGCGAGTGATTGAGCGCCCATTCAAATCTCGAATGGGGCCATATGGGGGCTTAGCGGGTATATGGACGATTTCCCCCAGTTGACTCTTAGGCCTGATACTGTCGCAAACTCCTCTAACGTTCTCCAGATGCTCGTCAGGTCGCTCGTGGCATCTCTAACGTAGATCAGGAGATCATCTGCGTACAGTGATACGCAGTGCCGCATATGCGCCAGGGGGATACCCCAGTCTTCCCCTTCACGTCTCAGGCGTATCGCCAAAGGTTCCACCGCTAGGGCAAACAAGAGGGGCGACAACGGGCACCCCTGTCTGGTCCCTCTGCTTACGGTGAATTCCGGGGAGATATAGGTGCCTATCCGGACCCTGGACCTGAGTTGGGTGTACAAGAGTTTAGTGTAAGTAATGAGGCGGGAGCCAAAGTTGTTCTTGGTGATGACTGCGAACAAATATGGCCATAGGAGGGTGTCAAATGCCTTCTCGAGATCTAGTATGAGGCAAGCTGCATTTGGGAACTGGGTTCGGGTCATGTCCTGGACGTGGAAGAGTCTACGGAGATTTTGAGACGTGTTGCGGTTTGGTACGAATCCGTTTTGGTCGGGGTGTACCAGTTGGGGCACGACTTGGGCATACCTGGTCGCTAACAGTTTCCCCATGATTTTACAGTCCGAGTTGAGTAAAGTGATCGGTCTGTAGGATGATGGGAGTCGGGGGGTCCCTGTGTGGTTTTAAGAACGACACTATTAAGGATTCTCTGAGGGAGCTTGGGAGGATTCCCGTCTTGGAAGCGTCGTCGAGCATAGTCTCTCCGCGGGGCAAGGTGTGTCATAAACGTCTGGTAGTACTCGAGGGGGAAGCCGTCCATTCCTGGGGCCTTGTTTCTGGCAAGCATCCCTATCGCTGCCTTAATCTCTGTCTGCGTTAGTTTTTTGTCTAGATCCTTGCGGAGTGCTGGCAGGATCTGGGGGATTGGTAGAGGGAGTAGGAAGTTGGACACCTCTAGGGCGTCGACTTGGCTGGAGGTTTGGTATATGTGCGAATAATATGTGTAGAAAACCTGCATAATCGCTACCTGGGAAGTTTGGAGGTGATCATTGTGGTCAGTGATTTCCGTGATGGGTTTCAGATCGGGGTCTTGTCGAGCCAACCATGCTAACAACGTGCCGCCCCTGTTGCCCTCCCGGTGCACCCTGCCGGCATATTTCCTGAAATTATATTTTCGTAGGTCCCGTAATGTCTCGGCATATTTCGTCTTAGCTGCTGCTATTTGCAACTGGGTCACCTCGCCGCGGTCATCTGCTTGCGACATGGCCGCTAGTTCCTGTTCTGTGGTATGTAGTGCGCCTTCTAGTATCTTTCGAACTCCTACCACTTGTTGAATGCAGTGCCCCCTCGCCACTACTTTGTGCGCGTCCCACTCCACTAGACTAGAGGACGCCGAGCCCGCATTGAGTCTGAAGTGTTCCTGCAGGTGTTCCCCGTGGTCATGTGTGAATGCCGGGCCAGTGAGGCACTCTCGAGGGAGCTTCCAGGTCGGTACTGGGGGGTGGGGTGGTTTCCATCGGAGGGTCAGGACATGGGCGTCATGATCTGATAGCACTCTGCCTAGGTAATCTGTGTGTCTGACTTTGGCGTGTATAGTAGGGGAGCAGAGAAATCGGTCAAGTCGCACCCGAAGATCGTGTGGAACGGAGTGAAACGAATACAGTTTCGTTGTGGGGTTCAGTGATCTCCATGTGTCCGTCAGTGTCCAGTGTCGTACCCACTCCTTGAATATTTCCGTCTGTCTGTGGATTGGTGACCGTGGTGGCGGGGGGTGGGACCGGTCGAGGGCCGTGTCTAGGACACTGTTATAATCCCCCCCTAGTAGCCATGGGGTGTGAGTGTAATGTGCCAGTGTATTCGTGAGCCGAGGCCAGAAGGCGTTTTGTTCCACATTAGGGGCATATATACTACCTATCAGGATAGATTGTCCATCTAGTTGTCCTTCCTGTAATACATAACGTCCCTCCTTGTCCACCACCCTGGATTGTTCCCGGAAGGGGACTCCCGGTCTGACCCATATAAGTGTGCCCCTGGCAAATGCGGAGTACCCTGTGGCACAGATCGTGCCCCTCCATTTCCCCTGCAGCTTGCTGGTTTCAGTTGTCGTCAAGTGAGTCTCTTGGAGGAGGGCTATATGAGCCTGTTGTCTCTTTAGGTATGCATAGACTGCGTATCGTTTGCTTGCTGTGTGTAGCCCCCTGACGTTTAGTGTGATGAAGGTAAAGTCAGAGTTAGGGGGTTTAGTCATGTAAGGATGTCTATCGTGTTAGTCGATGTACTCTCCCCCTCACAGTTATACTCAGCGTCAATCTCGCTCGCGTGACCTCCCTCTGTATGCGATAGCGCCGTGACCAAAGTACCACCTCCCGTGCAGGTATCAGGGTCAAAAGGGAAAGGACGTAACCTGGAAACAACATATGGGAAACAGTCCCAACTGAAGGGGCTCGCTGCAAAGCATGGTGAGCCCAAACTGTACCTCTCGTACTGTCTCTAGTTCGTTTGGTGTGGGGGGGTGCTGAAGCGGTGGGACCCTGATCTCGGGTCGAGGCCACCTGCCGCATTGTGTCTCTGCGTGTGTGTATGCCACCACCCGTACCTAAGGGGTGCTTTCCCGACGTCCCCCGTCGGTAGGTTGCTCCAACAGGTCATTCTTACCACCAGTTGCAGTAGTTGCCATCAGATGAGTGTATCCGCCGTTTGCGGGGTCACCAGCGGTGGGGAGGCTGAACCATCTCTGGAGGTGCGGATGTCGCTCTGGCCCTCGTCATCGGACGTGAAGATGTGAGGACCTCGGTCCATCTCCTGCCCGCCGTCCCGTTGGTTGACCTCCGTCGCTGCTTGGATGGCTTTCCGTCGGTCTGCTATGATTTGCTCCAGGCCTGGGACCCGCTTGGTTTTGGGCGACGGTGGTCGATTCATCTGCGTGAGAGTGACCTTCCTGGCGCATAGTCGTCGTCGTTTGGTGGACTCAGAGCTTGACGGCGTGTCCTCACGGTCTGATCGGGGTTGACTGCGGTGATCCAACCAGTGTCTTGCCTCCTCGGGATCTGTGAAGAAGTGTGTTGTATCTTCATAGATGATTTTGAGGCGGGCCGGGAAAAGGAGGGCATATTGAATCTTATGTTGTCGCAGGGCTTGCTTTACTGCCAGGAATGTAGCGCGTTGGCGTTGCACTGCTTGTGAATAGTCCGGGAACACCATCACATTCTTGTCTTCCACTCTAAGGACTTGCGCTTGTCTGGCCGCCCGTAGAATCGTGTCTCTGTCCTGATAGTGGAGGAGCTTCAGAATGAATGGTCTGGGTGGGAAGCCAGTACGAAGGCGGCCAGTCGGGACCCTGTGTGCCCTTTCTACTGAAAAGAACGGCGTTAGATCTTGAGTCCGGGTGAACGTTTTAATCCAGGTCTCTGTGAATCGGATAGGGTCTTCCTTCTCCACTCCCTCCGGCAGATTGATCAGACGTATGTTACTCCGTCTAGAGCGTCCTTCTAAGTCGTCCGTCTTGCGTTCGAGAAAAGCGACCTTCTCTTGCAGGTCCTTGATGGCTTTCTGATTGAGTTGGACTTGGGGTTTCAGTACTTGGATCGTGTGGCTCTCTTGCTTCACCTTATCCGCCAGCTTCCTGTGATCGTCGCGTAGCAGGGTGACGTCCGAGGCCAGTTCCCCAAATTTAGTTTCCATGGAGACCCGGGAGTGCTCGATGGCCGCTAGGACTTTGTCTAGTTTTGCGGACATGTCCGATTCCTGCGGAGGACCTCCGGTCTTCGATCCACGTGAGGGGCCCGGGGACGGTGATCTTCTCTGAACCGGCGCCGGTGTCACGGGCACCGTCCGTTGTGATCGCCCCATGGGTGTCGCTGGCGACCCGCCGATCCGGTCCGACCGTTAGATGTGGTTCAGGCTCCTGTCCTCTGCAACGTTGTGTGAGCCGGGTCTCCGGGATCTCCTCCTTTCGGTGTGAATCTATCAGGCTCCCCGCTTTTGGGGGTCTATGGTACGTCTTTGGTAGGGGGAACAGACTCTTCCCGTCTGTACTGTTGTGGTCACCTGATGCGTGCAGTCACCGGGGGTCAACACTTCCCAGGGGGTCTCGGGTCAGTCACCGGGGGTCATCGGTTAGGTATCAGAGCTCATCACTGGAACGCATGTGGTAATGCCCCCTGATATTCCCCGGCGCGTAGTCCCCAGGTGGTATTCCGCGGCGCCGGCCCCTGAGCATCGGAACCAGAGCTCCGGAGTCCTCCTCAGACAGATCGCCCCGGCGGCGCCATTTTGGGTTGGGGTCTACTCAGGATCCTCCGCAGTGAGCCTCCTCGGTGTCCAGCTTCTTTCGGTTGGGTCCACATCGGCTTCCCCGGGTATTTACTGCGGTGGGTCAAGGGGGTGGTGCCTGTCTGGGCTCTCCCGCCTCAGAGGGAGCGCACTCGGCGCTCCGACTGCCGTGCGTCTGCTTCGAGTCCGGGGCTCACAGCTCACCATCGGATTCCGTTGTATCTTGTGATCGGGAGTCCGCTCCGGGTGTCTCAGCTTACCGGTGATGTGCGTTGGTCGCTCCCGGGTCCGACATTGGTGGGTACCGCTCTGGGTTTTCGAGACCTCCCGCGTCAGTCCATGGGCGCCGCCATTTTGGGGGAGGACCCGACGAGGGCGTCAGGAGCCGGTGCAGGCACACCCCGGACTCGCCGTGTCTCTCCGAGATCTCTCAGGCTGTCCCGGGAGTCTCCCTCTGCAGTTGGTGGGGTTATTTTTGCGGGATGGTGGCTTTCATTGTCGGTGCGACGGGTAGCCCTCTGGAGCTCTAAGGGAGCCCGTCCGCCATCTTGGCTACGTTAGCCACGCCCCCAGCTGGGATACTGGTATACCGTGATTCCCAGTCCTGGTTACATCAGCCTGAAGTCTTGACAACCTTCTCTATCCTGATTAACAGGACTGTTGAACAAATTGTGGGACTCTGGCTATATAGTGTCTTCGACTTTGAATTTCAGTTTGTGGGTGTATGTTCCTTTTCAAGTGCTCTCCTATTCACTGCCCTTTGTCAAAGGGACAGTCTGCCACAGCAGATGTGGCTCGAATATGATTGACAGATGAAAGAAGCCAAGGGTGTAACCGGGTATCACACCTGGCTTCCAGCCTCCACTTAATTCTGACCCACAAAGGTCCAATGGCCTAAGCCTTTCTCTTTATCAAGATACCCTGGTCCACCAGGCCAACAGTATCAGTGCCACCATCTTTCTGCAATGCCCCACTGACCAGTAACTATTCCTAGAATCAAAGAGATCTTTGATGTGAACAGAGGATGCTCTGCTCCCTTCTCCTTCAGTGAGTTGTTACCACCTCTGCCGTTAGCAATCCACATATCCTGTCTGGTGGTTGCAGTCCTCACCTACACAAATCTGTTCAGGCCCTGGGTTTCCAAAATGGAACCCACAGGTCTCCATGTTAAGTACCATTCACAGGTACACATGCAAGTATCACTCGCTGTCCGGCGCTACACTCAGTCCATGCAGGCCAAGGGTAAGTTAAGTTCATAGGCACAGAACTTTACATGACTGGGCTAGTACGCCCCATTCCAGTGACACTGTAAAAATGCCTGTTCAAAGTACTAATTGCGAATGAACACAAAAGTTGGTATGCTGCCACCACCATGCACGTATCACTTAATCCAGGTAAGGGCAGAAGCCCTGTACCATCACTAGGGTAGCACTTGGTGTGCCCCTCTCAGTCTAACCAGACTACATTACTGGGAAACAGACCTAGATCATGGTGCCCACGCAGTATCCGTGTTTGCCCTTGACAAAAAATCATTGTAAGGGGTCTAGATATCCATGCAGCTGGGGTATTCGGGGCAGGGCTACACGTCTGTCACAAGGCAGGAGATTTTCTTGTCCCAGTTGTCCTTTACATCATAAAATCCAATGTAAAAACATACAGTTCAGAAATATAAACATTTGTGATATCACTCTTTGGCATTCCAGAAAGATGTTCTTTGTACGAAGTTGCTAGTTCTAGTTCTCACAATGTACAGCAACCTGTTTCACAGTTGAGAACTGCTTAGCTCTGTAAGAACAGTAACCGAAAATACAAGAAACATTCTATTACAAAAGGTCTCAGACAGCTATTGTCCAAAATATGTTATATTAACTCTACATTACCTGTACTAAACATATTTGTTAGCACATTTAATAATTTAAACGTTCTAAGAGTATTCTGATCTTTAGTTTTACAGGCAATAGTTAATTAGAGACTATTTACATTCTATGAAACTTAGAACCCGCTGTTGTAAGTGTATTTTGTGGGGTAGGAATGAAAAAAACACATATACTCACCTGTTTGATTGGATGCTACACAGTCTCATGCCACACATAGTGACGCTAATATAATGCCATATCAAAACGTGTTCTAACACATCCTAAATTCTTCCTATTTATCGTCCATCCATATTAAAACTAATGATATTATTTAATTGTAAAAACGTTTTCAAATTTTTAATTGTGCGCTTAAGGTGCTGCTTGCCCTTAGATTAATAAAAAAAACACTCAAAGCCTAATATAACTAAATCAAGATTACATCTTAATTGATTTTGAAAACCGGTATTGTGGCACCAAATGGAAGGCTGGCGGATCGCTGCTAATGATGATAATGGTTAGTTCTGGAAAGAGTATAAACTCTCTATTAGCTATTTATAGTGGATAGCATCTTGTGGCCATAACCTTCTTAGACACTTCTTACCTCTAATGCTACAGAGACTTATTTCTTCATATCACGGGATGCATATGATTTGATTTTTTTTTCTCCCTTAACATCCAGCCCTCAAGGAGTGAAAAATGTGCTACTTTTTGTCACTTGTCTTAAATTTGTCTCAATGAAACACAATTGAAAATCTATAAGCCATTCTTTAGCAGACAGAAAGTCTCATCATATTTCCCCCCCAAGTTAGGCCTTTTCATGTTTAATATTTCCATTGCCAAATATCGCATTTTTAACCATTCACTGCTAGATTGCATACTATGATCTCCCTTTGGGCTCCGGTCAACTTACTCCTGAGTATACTCGAACAAAAACCATAAATATATTTAAAACTCAAATGTTATGATAAGTCGTTAAAGACAATTTTTCTATATTAAAGCACAACAGCTTAATAATGTAAGAACTATGGGGCAGATGTAGGAGCCCTTATACCGGTCGGAAACGGCCGATTTCGGCCGTTTCCGACCGGTATTGGGGTTTTCAGATGTAGGGGGCTGATAATTACAGAATCGGTATATTTACTGAATCGGTAAAATTACCGAATTGGTAAATATACCGATTCTGTAATTCCAAATGTAGGTGGCACAGTTTACAGTGCCAAAGGCCCTTAAGAGTCGGTATTTTACCATACAATCCTATTGTGTGGTAAAATACCGAATTCAGGTGTGCATGCACATCTGTGCATGCACACCTGTGCAATGTGACACACAGCATGCCCTTAGGGCATGTATCTGTGCCACATGTCACACAAGCCTGTATTTGGGGTGCTAGATGGTGTCAAAGTGACACCCCCTGCATCCTTGCAGGATTCGGTATTTACCGATTCTGTAAATACAGAATCGGTATTTCCCATTGATTCCTATGGCCTTCAAAGCCCATGGGAATCAATGGGAAATACCGATTCTGTATTTACAGAATCGGTAAATACCGAATGTTACAGATTCGGTCATTCTGAATTTAAAATTACCTACATCTGCCTCCTTCCTATTTACCTACTCTTAAATACCGAATCGGTAAAATTCGGTATTTAAGAGTAGGTAAATCGCAATTACCTACATCTAGCCCTATACTGTTGCCATGCACAATAATGTGTAGTACTGCAAAAACATTATTAGACCTGTTAACCCTAAAAGCATTCCTATTTCAGTGAACAGATTGCTTTTAGACACACATATATGCGCTATGATATTTACAAATGGTTGGTATTCACTCAGTTCATTAAATTAAGCCATTTCTGTGTTTTTAAGTGCTTCTTTATTGATGCATCAACTCCTGAATTCAGATCAGGCCTCATAGGCAGTTCGGTAGAGGGAATGAGCAAAAGTATCCATTATAGAACCGTCCTAAAATTCTCTGTATTTTATACCATTTTAAAAACTTTTTTAACATGTTTCATGTTTTTTACAGGTAATACTCCCTACCGAGTACCCAGCGGAGGCACCACCGATTTATCAACTAAAGTAAGAAATGCCTTTTTACAGATGATAACGGTCTGAGTATCGTAAATCGCTTGTAGACTTTTCTGTTAATGTCATTCTTGCAGGGGCGTAGGGGACACAAAATTTCTGTGGGGGACATGGGCAACCTTTTGGACTTTCCAGTGGCCCTCTACAAATTAACCATTGTATGAGAGCTGTTCACTTTGTTAAATGAATACAATTGCATAATTTTGTAGTGAAACATTGATAAAGGCAGGTATGTGGTTACAGTTTGCAAGTATGCTTTAATTGTTATTTACATTCACAAAATAATTAGACCAAATGTGAAAAAAAACATGTTTTTGAATCTTACATGTTCATGCACCAAGCAAACAAAGGTGGGACAAAAAAAAGGAAGAATAAACGAATGCTCTTTGTAACATACCTAAACCTCAAAACGCAATTAGACTAATATTGGAATGTATTGGAGACAGGCTGCAGGCACACAGAGCTGTAAGAGCAGAAACATTTCCACTTTCTAAAAGTGGTGTATCTAAATAGTAATGTAAAATCAAACCTTACCAGTAAAGAAAATTTATGATTGCCATTCCAAAGATATAAAACATGATACACCTACTCCTTTCTAACCAGGAATTACAGCTTGAAAGAGTATTAAGGAATTCCCAATGTTCATCTCTGAGAGGAGTAGGCCACACAGTAGTGAAAAATGAATGTAGGTGTTTTTTCACTACAAGGATATGCAAAACTCGAAAGTACATGTCCTACCTTTTAGTAACGTAGCACCCTGCCCTATGGACTACCTAGGGTCTACCTTGGGGGTAACCAATGTGTAATAAAAGGGATGTTTAAGGCTTGGCAATGGGTTTTTAATACCAAGCCAACATGGCAGTAAAACTGCACAAACAGGCTCTGCGGTGGCAGGCCTGAGACATGTTTAAAGGGTGACTTTTGTGGTTGGCACAATCAGTGCTGCAGACCCACTAGAAGCATTTAATGTACATGCCTTGGGTATATGGTATACCAAGGTACAAAGTACTTACAAGTAAATTAAATATGCCAGTTGTGTATACACCAATGTTTCCACGTTTAGGGGAGAGGAGAAGTCCATGCACTTTAGCGCTTGTCAACAGTGGTAAAGTGCTCAGAGTCCTAAGGCTAACAAAAAGAATCAGCAAAAAGAGGAGGTAAGCATACAAAAAGTTTTGGGGAAGACCACCCTAAGGCTGGTAGGTCCAATAGTGTGGTATAGCATTCTGTGTGTCTGAGTATTGAAGTCAGTCGGATCCCTTTTGGAAACCCCTTGTTTAGCAGGGTACAAGAAGGTGAGCAAGAATAGTTTCTAAAACACTGGAAGTTTATCTTCTGCATTCCTGTGGCTGGAGGGTGGAGAAACCCTTACTGCATCGCACAGTATACACCACAATACAGAAACTTTTTAATTGTCTAATCTTGAGAAGCATTATTGCAGATGGATCATATGAGTGTAGAATGCTCTCAAACCGCATTATCTTGCACAAAAATATAAGAAGCCATATGAGATAAATTTGCAATAAGAATTAGCCTTGTGTGGGATGCTCACAAAAATGAGATGTACAGTGTTTGTGTGGAAGAGAGATGCTTAACAGTGTAAAAAAGCCTGCTGTGTGAGACACATGAGATCCTTACAGAAGATACGTATAGGGAGATATGCAGAATGAGGTGTGTGAGCAAAGCTCAGATATGAGGTATTATTGATGAACATCAGAAATATTAAGCCATTCTTGTCTCTTTTCCACTAAAAATACTGTCATGACTGGACTTTGGCCTCGCCGCCCTTGTGAGCATCTCACAAGCCTGCCTCTTGCCACTGAAAACTGTCCTACATGCTAAACTGGATTTATGACTTTATCCCTGAAATTCGATCACATTACTCTTCATTCCCATCGAATTACACTGGCCTCTTAATAAGGCAAGGATAACATTTAAAATGGATGCATAGCCTACAAAACCACTGTCGGAAAGTAGGATCTGCTTTCCTGGTTAGCCCCACTTTTTGCCGTCTGGTGTCAGTGTGTTTTGACTGTAGTCTGCTGTCCCTAGTATATGGTACTATGGTAACCAGAGCATAGGTACAAAAGGGGTCTTCCATGGGCTGCACATGTATTGTGCCACCCCGGGAGTCCACTTAAACTCTGACTACATGCCTGCCATTGCAGCATATTTGAGATGGTGCTTGCACCTCTCACGACAGATCTGTTTCCTTATATCTGAGGTCACCACACTTAAAACCTGTTAGTCACCCCATGGTAGGTACTTCAGTATTGAGGGCAGGGTGCTTGGTTACAAGTGTGAGGGTGCCCCTGCATGAGCAGGACACCCCTACAAACCCTGGAGTCGATTCTCCAGCCTTTGTAAGTGCGGTCAGCCATTTTAAGGTATATAGTGGACTTCAGTCATTACGAGATGTCCAACTATATAACGGCTGCACCGAACCTGGTCATGTTTGGTATCAAACATTTTTTTTTGTTTACATTTTTTATTGATTTCATCTGCATTAAACACAATACAATTCCATTTGGCCTACCCGCATAACCGCGTTGTACCCCCTCTCCACCTTAATTGGAGATCTGCATCTACCACAGGGTAGACCAATGTGTCCATGAGAGCGGGTAATGGTGGTCTACCTTCTAAGAGTGTATTCAACAACCCAAAGAACAAACATCCCCCTCTCCCCATCCCTATCCCCCCTGCCCCCCCAAGCACCCCCTCCGGTGTGTCGCAGTTCTGCTCCAGATGTAGCGCAAAGAGCGAGTGCATGGGATTACTAACGTGTGGAGCCTGTCCCCCTGGCAAACTCATCCGCGAGTCGCAGAACTCTGAGTCAGTGTAAACATTAGGAGAAAAAAACATTTTATGGGCTTTTTTTTATTCATGGATAGTATTTCTCCTTTTTAGATTTCTACACTGAGGGCTTAGTTGAGGAGGGAAGTAATATGACCATCTCTGAGGCAAGCGTATAGAGATGTACTGATGTAGACCCGCAGCATGAAGATTAATATATCTCTGTAGTCTGGTAATTAATAAAATACTGTTTTACTCACACAAGTGATGTCTGGAGTTGTTAAGAATTGTGCTTTTTGAGGACCTGAGATTGCTATGTCTGTTTCTACTTAAACTGATTTTCTTGTACTCTAGTGCTCCATGGTTGCGAAGAGAGGACCGCTTAGAAATCACAAACAGCTTGGAAGAGATCTATGTGTAAGTTAAAACGTTTTAATTTGCTCCTTTTTGAGAATTCTTTTACTCTATCAACTATGTCACCTTGATGTTACGGAAAAGTGCCTTGCAGCTGTGAGAGTAAAAGTTTCATTTAGTTTGAAGGGATTGGAATGGAAATGTTCATATATAGTTAGGTTTGGCAATAACGATTGTGAACATCGCAGTGAGAGAGGGTAGAAGACTAATCATGAACACCCGTGTACAATAGTTTGTATGTTACTCTTCAAGATCATGAGCATTTTTTTATATGAATGGATAAGTAAGGTGTGGATAATGTTTAATGGAGAATGACGAATGGATGCTGCCCACAGACAAACTATACGGTCAAACTGTTCCCTCACCATCTATTCCTCCATCTTGTTCTCTGTCTTCTGGATCTGTCTGGACCGATAACACAAGGTTTTCTGCAAGAGCAGACACCGATAAAGTTTACCTGTATCATGTCACATAAGCACCAGCCCCAAAATAAATTTCGAGATCAGAGTGCCTGCTCTTCTTTGGATCTCTCTTAGGTGCTAAACGTTTACCTATTCCTGACAGGTTAGATGCCCTGCTGAAATTCTGCTGGCCTGCCCCACTGTTGACTTTGCATGTGTGAAAGCCCAAGCCAGTTTAAGGATGCCAAAGTGGCATACACAGTGTCCCATCTACTATACACCATGTCTGAAGGTCTGCCCAGGATAACCCTACAAGTACGGTGGATCACAGACAGTGTTTCATCTAATTGATAACATTTTAACAAATTACATGCTGGTGGTTATCTCGCAGAGACAATTTTACCAAAGTATGAATTGCAACAGTAGCACATCTTGCATACATTAAAATGAACCAGGAAGGGTAGTTATGCTTTCAGCCATATGCTGAAAAAATGCAGATTATCTGCATTTCAGCATTCACAGGCGAGTTTTGTTGCAGTATCTTGCAGCCTCAGGATATTTGCAAAATGCAAACTGGATGAATGCCAGTGCTTTAAAGCATAAAAGAGCTAGACCCATCCATGGGTGGGGTGACGGTCCATCCTCCCATCTTCCATAGGGTTTCTTTGGGGGCTTGCGTTGCTGGTGGGAAACACTGTTGCTGCGTTTCGTATAGGGTGCCGATATTGCAGCAGTGCTGCAAAACCGGCCCCCTGTACAAAAATGTCTCCCACCGATCAAAAACGGGCCCTCACCCTTCTGGCCCACTGGGAAAACGCCTGGTGCCCGCTACGGCCAGTCCAGCCCTGGTCCTTCTTCTTTAAAATTGCAACTTCTCGATTGACTTGCATTGGGCACATGGCTGTGTTTCCACTCTGCATACTGCCCCCGTGGGGTTCCTGAGTACTTACCTTGGGTCGTTCCTTGTGTCCCCAGTTCCTCTGAGTCTTCTGGTCCAAGTCCAGTTCTCCTTTTCAGTTTGCATTCCACTTTCTTAGAGTTGAAACGCACTCTAGCCCGTCCATCAATGTCACTGTGCCAGGTGGCCCGGGTGGTAGTCCTGTCGTCCTCCATACAGGCGATTTTTCCCGGGCCCGTTGCATTAAAGGGCCCTTAAGAGGCTCCGGACTTCTCAATTGCACAGGGGGCTCAATATTCATAGCAGGTGTCCTTGACAGAGGGGGTCCAGGAGGAGATGCGTTGATTGCTTCCCCATATGAAGGCATGGAATGGCAGAGACATTTTCGTCTCTAATCCTGATATTGTCATCTAGTCAGATGCCAGAAAATCCGGATGAGGGGCTCGATGTGGGGACTCATCCACAGGAGGAAAGTGGTCCGTGGCAGAGTAACAGCTCCACATCAACTGTCTGGAACTAATAGCAGGTTAATTGCAGTCCAGTTCTGGACCAAGGAAAGAGTGAATTGCTGTGTGCTCCTAAAGATGGACAGTATGTCAGCGGTCAATATATCAATCACCTGGGAGGCTCCGATCAAAACTGCTGGTGAACTTGGCCAAGAAATTCTGGATGTTTTGCCTCTCCAACAACATATTGGTCAGAGAGGAGCAGATCGATGCTCGAGAGAGTGGTCTGATATGAACCTCTGGCAACGAAATCTAGAAGTTTTCAAACAAATCAACAATCGTTGAACGCTGTGGATCTCTTTGTGTCTTGCCTGGACCATCAGGTGGATCAGTACTTCAGTTGGAGGCCAGACCCTCTGGCGGCGCGACAGACGCATTCTTACAGAACTGGTCAGGGTAATAGGGGTACGCCCCCTTTGATATGATCATGAGATTGTTAATTCAGGTGCGGTGTCAACAGGCTTGCATAGTCCTCATCACACAGAATTGGAGGCCGGAAGTCTGGTTTCCAGTTCTTGGGATTCTTCAATCCATCTACCCCATGCTCCAGATCTCCTTCAGGATCCTCTACGGAATCCTCACTCATTAGTCAGTCAGGGGGGGTTACCACTCATGGCGTGGAGGATTGCAGGGAAAGATGGAGAGTCCCTGGGCTTTCAGAAGAGGCGAAGATGATGTTGGCCACAGCATGGGCCGACTGTACCAACAAACGATATAAGTCATCATGGTCCAGATGGTTTTGTTGGTGTGTACAAAAAGGTTGCGATGCCCTGGGGTACAATATTGTCCAGATCCTGAATTTCCTGGCGTTGCTAGTTTCACAAGGTTTGGCCTATAAGATGGTAAACACATTCAGATCGGCTGTTTCGGCAGGCCACATCCCGATTCAGGGTCATAAGGTAGGTGAGCATCCGTTGGTCTGCAAATTGATGAAGGGCATCCGCCTCTCCTTGCCACCGGAACCGAGGTATTCAGTTTTGTGGGATGTTAACCAGGTCTTATGCCTATTCAAATCCTGGCCATGAAATGATTTTCTGTCCCGTAAGCCGATTTCTGGTAAGTTGGTTATGCTACTATATTTCATTTCCTGCTGCATGGTTTCGGATGTAAGGGCCCTTGATTTGACAGACACTCTACCTCCCGTGGAGGTCTCACTGTAAGTGTTGGGTCAATAACGCAATAACGTTTGAAAGAGAAATCGAATTCTAGGTTGTCCTCTTTATCGCGGCAGAACTGCTCCTATAATAAAGGGCCAAATTATGCCATGGTTGTTTCCTGTACATTCTCGACCAGTAGAGGTGGGAAATTGGCTTGTATTGCTTGCTGTAATTAACACCATTTGGATCCTTATGCACTTAAGTTCCCGTGCTGGGTTCAAATGTGGAGTATGATTTAAGCCACTCATTTAGTTGCGGTGGATATTTTTAGGGAGAGTTTCCAAAGAGTTAAGATTTAAAAAAAATGAAAGGGCTGACCACAAAAATGCATTGGTATATGTGCTAAAACTATATTGCTCTTAACAAAGATTTGGAGTTCATTTTCTCTGTTAGCTTGTCTGAAATCGCAAAATTACTTGCAGGAAGTGAAAATGTCTAGGCTAGCGGCATTAGGGCCAAGTTACTGCCCTTGGTTACTCTTAATGAAAACTAAAGCAAAGAGCATACCAGCTTCTCTACTCAAATAGAGCCATGTTGCTGGAGGCACAGTGGTGGGCACATGCAATCAGATTCCCTCCCCTATATATACATGGAGGTCGGCGAGTACATGAACCTGCATGGTCCTTAAAGGATCTATGCATGTATATGTAATGTATTTAATATCTACCTGTAGTCTAGGAAAAGTCATTAAATTCTGCACCCCAATGCTCATGCCTAGTGATGTTGATTTACGTAAACCTTCAATGGAGACTGTGAGCTATTTTGCCTTATTTCCTTTTGATTAAGAATAAGTGTTGTATCAAAGATGTTCAGCTTGGTCTTAGACACTGTGAGATTGGAGGATCATTTTTCATTTTTTTTGAAGGATAGTGAAGGAGCGTGTACTTGCTGCCAGTACTTTTGACAAACGTATGACAAGCTTTTGTGGGATGAGCTTGAAAAATAATAACTCTTGGGAGTGGAACATGACCAACTTTTCTTTAAAAACATGCTTGTAAGCTAGAGTAGTGCTGGCATGTGAAAAGACTATGTGAAAGATAATGATCTAGTACAGGTTAATAATGAAGCATGTGACCCTGTGAAGGAGCTTGGTAAAAGTCCACTAAGTGTTTGCATTGGTAGTGAAAACAGCTCGGACGTATGTTGGCAAACCCTGCAGTTTCCTCTTGGATGATTGAGATGATGCCGAAGATCTTGGCGCATTTTTTGTGGCTGGGACAGTGGCTAGGAACTGCTAAACCTTTATAGTGCTACCAGAGTTAGGGAGGACCACAAGGGAGGAGAATGCGTGTTATACACGTTTGCCTCACATGCTGGAATTGTGTTTTTAACACAAAGGACCAAAAGGGCATGACAAGGATGGATGTTGTATGTGAGTGATGGGGCAGGGGAAAAACATAGTGGAGCTGGATTTAATTAAGTGTTCAAGTTGAAGATAGAAGATTAACTTGAACCTTTTTCAGGTAAAGTTGGAGGGATGTGGTGAACCTACCCTACCCAAATGTTGACGTTTAGGAACCTACGTGTAAGAATCACATTGTTGAAATCTAAGTAGTAGGTGCCCAGGCATATGCTAGCAAATGACTGTTCATACCGTAGTTTTAGTGGCTGATGTATCAAGCTGATAAACCACAAAAACACACAGTTTATCCTTGAGTTTTCATCCATTGAGTACTAGTACGTAGGTGTTTAGGGGGAACTGCCGAATAACAGTGTATCTATCATTTGTATATCCTACCTAAAGAACAGTCTTTGTCTGCTGAATGAACCCAATTAGTTGATTCACAGCTCTATAAACTAGCATAGCAACACTGTTCGTAAACAAGTTTTGAAAAGAATTTGAAGTACACTTTTCAGTAAGATGCGTTCTATTAACTCACATATATTAAAATTGCCATCTGTGTCACTGCCATCCACATACCATAAGAACTTTTGAGTAAGTGTACTATTTTTGTATGTGTTTCGAAGGTTGGAATGGGGTCTTTATGATGATGTTGAAAAGCTGTGGTTTTGTTTGTTTTCTAGGCAGTGCCTTGGTGAAAGTATTCTGTACCAGTGGGTGGAAAAGATCCGGGAAATACTTCTTGAAAAATCTTGCTTTGTTGATTCAGGTAGAGTCAGTAGAACATGTACGATTTACTGAAATGTCCAGGCCATATTATTCATTTTGAACAGCATCTTTACAATAATGTTCCATCATGAGTGACTTAGCCTCCTCATCATGCCCGTTGTCTTCAAAGTCAAAGAGAGACCACAGTAAAGTCAGGAAGAGCTTCTTAGTCCCGTAGCTTAATACACATTGGTTGAAAATGATCTGTGGCTGAGCGGCACACATCTTACGCTGTTAACGGCCTGGGTAATCAAACTGTTATAGATCTATAGGTAACATCCCTGGGAATTGTTTCCCTGAATGGTAGAGTCCCAATAATTATTCGGACAAACTCACAGCAAATACAGTAGTAGCAGTACCATCTTTCTCCGCCAGGGATTTGTTTTCTTCTCCCCTGGGACTCTCTTCTAAGCCTGTGTGCTGAAGTGGTAGTATACCCAACTCCATCATAAGTACATTTCAAAGCCTGCATTATCTTGCTGTTTCACAGTGTAGCATGTAAGTATACCTTTAATCTTGTATTTGGGTTGCTGGTTTGTGGGTTGGGTTTGGGTTCATGGATTGGTGAAGCTAGTCTCAAGCATGCAAAAGCAACCAACTCTGATCCGGCTAAGTTCTGGAAAATCACCCCTGCCGCAATCAGTTTAAAGGGAATAAAAAGTGTCAGGGGGCACCCCACAAACTTGATAAGATGGAGGTCTTGCCTTCACCCAAACAAAGAAGATGCTCTGGGTCTAATTATGGAATCGAATAAGTAGAAATGATGGGCTCCTCTTCCAGGGAGTAAAGAGAACCGAGAACTCCATCTTTATGCTGGACATGGGTAAGGCGATAGCCGAGCACAAGATCTTAATGTCCTCATAGATCAGCAAGTAGAGTTGTGTGATTTACCTTTTTATTATGTTAAGTATGTTGATGCAATTCCAAGTAGGAGGGTTGTTTGAATTTGGACAGATTAGGGGTCAAGAGCTGTGGTTCCCCTTGTGAAGTGGCATACAAGCCAGGGCATAGAGATCCCACTGATGAATTCTGCTAAAGAGCATGTGCTAGGCGATTCCAATTAAATCTTAAACAAGAAAACATTAAATATTTACTTACTTTGGTCTCACTGGATGATTGAAAAGAATATTACAACAAGAAATGCCTTTTTAGGAACCCCGTGCCTTTATATGTCTCAGGATACACAGCTACACCTACTGCATTTGGTTACCGGCAAGGTATTGCATTTTTCAGGTACAACATTAGCCAAATCTAATTCACTTATGGGAGGAGTGCATCCGCGCTGCTTTGTGGCGTTTGGTGAATTTGGAAATGTTACACATGGTATCTCCGACCCTGGTATGCACCGCTGCTAGGAGAGTCACGGCATTTTGGAGACTGTGAGAGTGTGTATATATATATATATATACATTGAAGTTTTGAACATTGCAATAGACACCTACAGATGTAGTTACCTCGATGGACAAGAGAGGCGAGGAGATCGCGAAAGAAAAGAAAAAGGAAACTAGAGAGAAACATTTGTGCAATCATTAATGTAATACGAGTAGGGTAGGTAATAGCTTATCATACATTATAGTTCTTAGTATAAGAATAAATGGTCTAAGACTCTAATAGGTAAGCTAGCCACTGAAATATATAAAAGGCTGACTCAATTGGTCATTTTGTGGAAAAGTAAATTTTGCCATGTTCTGTGTCACTACGTGTCATCCATCATATGTTATGTGTGCATGACCAATATGCATATGTTATTCCCCATGTCCGATTCAAGATGCAATTACAGTTGTGTCCTCCTCTAGTATGCCAGTTTCCAGTCCCCGTGAATACTACGAATATCAGGCTTATGTAAAGTAATGTTGCCACGCTTCTCAGTGTGCACGTTATTTCATTATAAAGTCCCCGTTTCCAGGCCTCAACAGGGCCCGGACATCAGATTCAGCTCCTGTCTCCTGAGCCTCGCTGAGGAGCGATCCAGCCCCCACCTGTATCCTCGACCTTTCACTTACTTCCTGCCTCGCAGTGCCCGGTGCAGCTTGGCTCTGCCTCTGAGTCTGCCAAGACTATGTTATGATTCCAGCTATCAGTTTAGTCCTCCTTCTCTGCATTCCTAAGCTACTGAACTGCATCAATAGTTTCCGTCATTGTCTAGCCTATGCGGCTCCATGTTAAGAGAAATACTGTATTTAATGGTCATTTAGTATTCTTCATCACGCACTACATGTAGAATAAATGCATGCTCCAGTCTTAGAGTCAGTTAGCTTTTCCCCTCATGACTTCTAGTTTATATCAACATGTTCCCTAAACATCAGATACTAGATAGGGTTTAGGTACATGTCGCTCCGACCCTCCAGACTTTAGTCTCTGCTCCTAGCACAGAGTTCATAGCCCCCAGCTTCTCCTCGTAACACGTCATTGCCAGTTTTGCGCGCACCATCAGGTTAGAGGTCCCGGCTCCTTAGGTAGCCCCCTCCTATGTTTCCGCCCATTCATGACATATTCTGTTACGTTTGCATCACATGTCTGAGTTACACCTTCTTTTTACTCTTATCTTTCGCGACTGCTACGCGTCACGCCTTCTGCTCCACCCACTGCTACGCCTACTGCAATGTAATGCTATGTGTTTGCGCTATGTATATATGCTCGTGTATTGTTATTAAAAGTTAGAGCGCGCTCATCCCAGACCCAGCCCCAGCAGCTGCTGGGCCCTGTCATCCTATTCCTATGCAGGTTGTCCTGTTCCTGTCCTTATGCTGTATTAAACCTGCAAAAACTCCTACTACCTCGAATCTTGACTCTTATTTATTGAGCTATCTGTTATGATATATGTCTAGTCAAAAATAGGGTATTATTTATTTATTTACCACATAATGGCGCCCGAATAGGGACTTGCCCTTTCCCCACGCGTCGGTGAAGCCACGCCGACCCCCTGACCCTCTGCAGTCGTGACGGAACTCTTCTGCGCAGTGGCAGATATTTCTGCTCAAGTATCCCTCAGGCCCACGGAGGAGACGGAGGAGGCGGTCCAGCATCCAGACGAGACGGTGGAGGAACGCGGCGAGTCCCGACCAGAGCCCAAGCCAAGAGTCCAAGGTCCGAGGTATCCGGAGGTCCACCCGTAACTGAAGTCCGAAGTTCGTCGTCGTCGTCGTAGCAGTCCAGTCCAGTCTGAGGCCTTCCGTTCTTGCTGCCCGGTGAGTACCGTTACTGGGGTGGTATCTAGACAGGGTCAATTTAATTGACTCTGGTCTGTGGGTTGGTGGTACACAGTCCCACAAACGAAGTGTTCACTTCGGTGGATACGGGTCCTGACGTGTCTCTTTAAGAGACCGGTAAGTTTCGTACTGTTTCAGCAGTGCATCTAGTTTCTGTTCTAGTCAGTTTCTGTTCTCGAGAAAATTCATGTGTTCTGTTCTCAGTATTTCCAGGTAGTATTCTGTCCGAACTGTTATTTTAAATGTTTTTCATGTATTCTAATGTCGTGGTATGAATGGGAAATAAGTATCGTGTTTATTGTGTATTGTATTGTGTCTAGATTACAGTTCAGTCATGCCCATATTTTCCAAGTTACGTCAGTTAAAAACTAGAAAGGGTCTGCTGGAAGCAGCAGTTCCCGTCCCGCCTAGGGACAGTCCAGGTCACTTTATGTATCAGAAACATGGCATAAGTGCCATATTGTATCTAGATTTATGGGTAGAGTATACCAAACAGTTAAAAGAAAAGTATAGATGGCCCGTATCGGGTACATGGGATGCCGAGTGCATCATGCGAGTAGAAGAAGCATTATGGAAAAAGAAAGCCAGACAATCACAGAAAGACGCCATCGAGTTATGGCGTAAAGAAGCTCATAAAAGAACCGAAAAAGAAATCAGAAAGTCAGAACTAAGTAGAGAATCCCAAGAACGAGCCCAAGAAAGAGAATTAATCGAGATAGGTGAACGAGTTAGAACTGAGCAATTAGACAGACAGAGGAATGCCCTCATTAAGGGTATGTATCCTCTTCTTGCTGAGGGCTTGCCAAAAGCGACCCCAGAGGCATCCAGTAATTTCCCGCCACCATTAGTTCCGACCAAGCTACGTCACAAACCGACCGCAGCTGATGTTTTTATTTCGTCCTATCTGGACGACACAGTCCCCGAATATGCAAATCCTGTTCGCGCTCCGCCAGTCCCTGTAAATCAGGTAATTCCTGCTCCTCCAGACACCGGGGTGCCCTTAACAGCCCCCCCGGGTCAGCCCGCCATACAAGTCCAGCCCACGTTACAATTACCCACCCTGCCAGGACGAAAAGCATCAGTTGATGATTCCAGTTTAGGGGCCGCAGGAGGAGGTCTTCCTCAAACTCCGCCGCCATACAAACGTTTATCAGCACTCGAATTACATGCTCAAGCATCACAGCGTACTCCCAAGAGTAATAAGTCTGTTGCAGAGATCAGGCAAACCCTTGGCGAATGTGTCTATGACCCAGTTCCAGGCGAGTTTAATATGGTTTTATATTCCGTACGCGTAAGGAGAGTGACCGAGTATCTAGTCACCCTGCCGAATATGAAAGAAGATCTAGACAGGATATATCGTTTCATCCGTACAGGGGATGACCCACAAAGTATTAGTGATGCCATGTCTCAAAGGAAAGCCGAGATTCAGCGCATGATATTAAAGTTCTTAATTAACTGTCTAATAAGAGAACAGGATTACCCGTCTAAAGACCCGGAAGAAATGAAAACTCTGACAAAGTGGAGTGATAATATAGCCGAAGGAAAGCACAATACCATTGGTGCCATGGAAAGTATGTACAAGAAAATCCGTAGAGAGATAATAAAGATACACGAACAGCGTAAAGCCGCACAAGTAAGCGAGAAAGAAAGTACCTCTGATCCTGAAGAGGAAGACGACGAGAATACTGCCAGAATAGCGTATGTAGGAAAACCTAGATTTCCAGATCGCCATTTACGCCTAGAACATAAGCCAGTTTTCCATCATCCAGCACCAGAACAAGGTTCCCTAGAACAAGTATTCCAAGCTACCGATCACATTCTGAAATCACGAATCGGTTACAGTGAGTTAAGTACCATGCATGAACAAGAACTAGCCCGATCAGCAGTCCGATGGATTACTGATTCTACCACTTTTCCAGACGAAATAGTGGCACGAATGTTCCTGAAAATGCCCCCAGCCGAGCAGCGACTGGTGGGTATGTATATGATTCAGCACCTCATTACTCTGTATGAGGGTCAACATTCTGATCCAGGCCCGTTACATGATATCCTGAACGAGTTACTCCAATACAAATGGAGAGGTCTAGGTACCGATTTAATTAGTCTCATTCTAGAACAGCGTCACAAATATAGAACATTCTTGAACCCGCATTTTGTTCATGTCTCACCCCCAGAAAGTAAATCATTCTACATAGACAGACAGAATCCGTTACGAGAAGTCCACCCAGTCAGAGGAGCGGGTGGCGAAATGCAGCGAGTGTTTGTATACACTCCGATCACAAAGATGGAACTCCTCGAAATGAAGAAATTAATTCCCTGTCATGATAAAGATCCAGCAGGGTTCCATAGAGAATTAAAAGACATGCTCCGTATGGGAGAATACACTTACCCAGATATCATTAAAATGTTAAAGGTTCTGCTACCCGCAGGGGTGTATGAAAAGCTAAAGGAAAAAGAATGGGAGGTGGGAGAGAAATAGATAGATTGGGCAGTCCTAGAAGCTGAAGATAAGGCACGAGTACCAGGTACTGGTCTCGGAGATAAATGTAAAGAATTACCAGAATTATTAATTCAAGTTTTACCCAGATTATTAACAACGAGAAAAGAAGACTGGGATGCAATCTCAGCCTGTAAACAGAAACAAGATGAAGATATTAGTGATTTTTATTCTAGGTTTGAAAAGTGCTTTAGTATCAATAGTGGTCTCAAGACAAGTAGTGAGTCATACCCTCACCTTTTCGTTACTAAATTAGTCGAGAATTCAAGCCCACAAATTAAAAACCGAGTTTTGAAAGTCGAAAGCACCTGGCAAGCAAATACTCCGTCCCAGATGCTACAGATGCTCCAGTACCATCAGAATAGAATCAGGGAAGAGCAAGAACACGAGAGAAAACGTATGAAAGACACGAAAATGAAAGTACTAGTTGCACAATCTGTTCCTCAAGACAGTCAGAAGAGGGGTCCGAATCAAGCCAGTCATCCTGCAGCTCCCGTTAAAGGGAACTGCAATTATTGTAAACAGCCAGGTCATTTTATAAATGAGTGTGCAGTTCTGAAACATAACATAGCTACTGGTAAGACTAAAGAAAGACCACGTCCGCCTAGACAAGAGCAAGTTTCACAGACTCTTCAGCCACAGAATGCACCACAGACAGTTACAGTACCGCAGCCTATTGCTGCAACACAGCATGTTACATCACAGATGTACCAGTATGCACAGTCTGAGTATCCAGAGTACCAGCCATATTCATGAAACAGCCTAGAGAGGGAGGTAGGCTTGCCTCTCATCGAGATACCTGTAGATCAAGAAGGTCCCTATGTTCACAGTCAAGTATTAGGGAAAGACAGAAAGTTTTTGATTGATACAGGGGCAAGTAGGACCACAATTAGTCATGCCGAAGTTCCAGGGGCTCCGCTCTCAGGCTCAAGAAATGTTTCCCTTGGATTTTCAGGAAAGCCTATCGTTAATGAGATTTCAAAGCCAGTCACTCTAGAAGTAGGTCCATTGTCCCGCACTACTGATCTGTTACTTACTAAGTCATGTCCAGAAAATCTATTAGGCATTAAAACACTGAAAGAGTTAGGTGCCGTTATATGCTGTTCCCCAGAGGGAATACGATTGTTCCTACGTGACTTTAAGGGTCACTATGTATTACGAGATTTTGATTCCAGACTGTCTAAAGTTCCGCAGCATTTATGGGCGCAAGGTCCAACTGATGTAGGTTACATGCAAATCACACCCCATCGTGTGACCCTCAAACCAGGTGTAGTGTTACCACGAATCAGGCAGTACAGATTGCCACCCGAGGCTGTAGCAGCCTTATCCAAAATTATTGACGAGCTCATGGCTCAAGGAGTAGTTGTAGAAACTAACTCCAATGTATGTAACTCTCCGATCATTCCAGTCATGAAACGTACTGATCCAAATGCACCCCCAGTATATCGATTAGTGATTGATTTACGGGAACTTAACAAATGTATTATTCCGCAGTACCCAGTTGTCCCAGACATCTCTTCCCTATTGACAGTCATTGATTCCGAAGCCACGTTCTTCACTGTCATAGACCTCAAGAACGCATTTTTTAGTGTTCCAATTCATCCAGACAGCCAGTTTCTTTTCGGATTTTGTTTAAATGGAAGGAGCTATATGTTTACACGAGCTCCTCAAGGTTTCACAGAAAGTCCTAGTATTTACAGTCAAGCACTTAAGAGACAACTAGACAATATTCACATGCCAACTGACACTGCCCTGCTCCAGTATGTCGATGATCTACTGATCACAGCCCGTTCTGAACGTGCTTGCGAGCGAGCGTCACTGACGGTTCTGTATTTCCTAGCCGAGATGGGACACAAGGTGTCCCCTTCGAAGCTTCAATTCTGTGTCCAGCAAGTGGTCTACTTAGGACACTTACTGTCCAAGAGGGGTAGGCAGTTGACACCTGACCGTATCCAGTTAATAGCACATCTTCCACAGCCCAGGACCCAGAAGGAGGTACGTGCCTTTATCGGCCTTACTTCTTATTGTAGACAATGGATTCCTCAGTATGCATTTCTAGCCAAGCCACTGATACAGTTAACGACACAGGAGGCAGCCGTATTGACTGTCCTCCCTTGGACATCTGAACATACACTTAGTTTCAACGAGTTAAAGAAAGCTTTATGTCAAGCTCCAGTTCTAGCTACACCGAACTACAGTAAGCCTTTTACACTTTTCGTCACAGAACGTGAAGGTACAGCATTATCTGTTCTCACACAAGACCAAGCAGGACAATACAAGCCTTGTGCTTATTTTTCGAGCACACTAGATCCAGTCGCCCAGGCTTTGCCTGCGTGCCTCAAGTCAGTTGCAGCCACAGCACTAGCTATCAGACAAAGTGATTCCATAGTTTTAGGACACTCCTTGACAGTACAAGTCCCACACTCCGTGGAAGTTCTTTTAAACCGAACACAAACACAGCACTTGACAATTGCACGTTTAACAGGTTATGAATTGACACTGTTCCAGCCACACATAGATATTAGAAGCTGCAACATCCTGAATCCTGCTACACTGTTACCATCAGTTACTTCAAATCCAGCCACACATGATTGCGTGGAAGTAGTTAACATTACGACAAAGCCAAGACAAGATCTGACAGATATTCCGTTACCAGATCCCGACCTGACACTTTATGTGGACGGTTCATGTATGAGAACTAGTACAGGAGAACTAGTAGCCGCGTATGCAGTGACTACTGACACTGAAGTTATTGAAACACACCGTATTGATACCCTGTCCGCTCAAGCAGCAGAGCTAGTTGCTCTGACACAAGCCTGCATACACGCCAAGAACCTGAAAGTTAATGTTTACACAGATTCACGTTACGCATTTGGAGTTGTACACGACTTTGGAGTGCTCTGGCAGGAGAGAGGTTTCATGACTTCTCATGGAACCAAGATTCAGCATGGTATCCTTATCCAAGCTCTGTTAGATGCCATACACTTACCGACATCTATCGCTATCATGAAGTGCAAAGCACATACGAAAGTTACTGACATTATTTCTCAAGGTAATGATCTAGCAGATCGCACAGCCAAGCTTACAGCACAGACTCCAGACATTCCAGTTAACATGACACACACTCCAGATCCGACTACATGTATGACAGTTAAGGACCCTACTCAAGATGTCATAGATATCCAGTTACATGCTACTCCCGATGAAATCAAGAAATGGTCTGAACAAGGAGGGGTCCAGACAGATCAAGGATGGTTAACAAAGGGTAGGACCGCATGGTTTCTCCCCGACTCTATGGTTCAAGTTATCATTAATACCGCACATAGTCCAGCACATTTAGGAGAAAAAGCAATGTTAGACAGTATCCAGAACATTTGGTTCAACAAGCATTTACGAGCTGCAGCCAAGCAGAAAGTCCGTACCTGTATGATATGCTGTCAGTTTAATCCAGGTAAAAGTGTCCCGGTGGAACAAGGTGGTTTCCAGCCCCCTGACCACCCCTTTGAAGTCCTCCAGATGGATTATATTCAGATGGAGCGATGTCGAGGTTTCAAGTATGTTCTTGTAGTTGTATGCGCTTTGTCCAGATGGACAGAAGCATATCCAGTCCCAGATTACACAGCCGCGACCACTGCCAAGCAGTTGGTTCGTGAATTCTTCCCTCGATATGGACTCCCTAGAGTCGTATATTCTGATAACGGTCAGCCATTCTCATCTGAACTGATGAAGCACGTTTCCCTGTTGTTGGGGTACCAGTGGAAGTTTCATTGTGTACGCCATCCTGAAGCAGCCGGTCTAGTCGAGAGACATAATCAGACTCTGAAAATCCGAATTGCCAAAATATGTAAAGATAAGGGTGTGGACTGGCTAGTAGCTCTGCCAGTCGCTTTGTTTTATATGCGCATGGTCGCACATTCCAGATCAGGTCTGTCCCCGTATGAGGTCGTTTTCGGCCGCCCCCCTAACATGTGGGGTACTCCTAGACCCCGAAGTATTACTGATGTTTCATGTAATATGCTGACAGATTACCTAGCTTCCTTGATGTCTGCCCTCAACTCATGTCGTTCACAGGTTGCCGCCACATTTCCAGACAATACCGAGGTGGCACCGCATGAGATCGTTCCAGGTTCGATGGTGCTCGTCCGGAACTTTGACAGATCAAGTCCGCTGGAGCCACGTTGGAAGGAGCCCCGTCAGGTCCTCCTCACCACCCGTACAGCTGTGAAATTGGAAGGACGCCGCGGCTGGGTGCACCTTTCGCACGTCAAGAAATTCTACGGATTGAAACCGGTCTCCAAAGACATTTCCCAGGATATCAAGACTTGTCAAAACATTGTTCCTAAGGACTGTCCCGCAAATGACATTGATTCAAAACCCCCCCTGGTAGAGAAAACTCCGCAGCAGGAGTATAAGCAAAAACTCCGGTCTAGTAAAATAAGTCAGTCAGTTTGATTGTCTAAGTCCTCCCCTAGGTGAAACGGTTAGACTGTTTCTGACATGTATAAAATAGACCCCCATAGTGAGAGAGTTAGTCAAAACTCAAACCGATGTATCGTTTTTCTAAGTTTCATATTATTCATCAGCATAATGATTTCCTGCACTAGTTACGCATTTTTCCTGTGTTTTCCAGTTCCTCATGTAAATAAGCATTCTAATGTTACAGTAGAGCACACGTTTAGTGATCTGCCTCCTCACGAATATTCATACCGCCTCGCTATGCGCAACAATACCTTCATCCGTATGTTGCATTATTCACACCAGACCAGCAATGCCACTAATTGTTGGGTGTGTGGTCGACTCCCCCCTTTCCAGACGTCGAAGGGAGTTCTGCCACTCTTCCCTTATCCTTTTTCACATAATGGTTCGTGTGGAGCATGGTCCACGTTAACGTCATCCTCAACAGATATGTCTTTTCTTAACAGTACATGTTTCCCAGACAAGCAAGGTCTCCCCCACAGAACAGGTTTAGATCTAGAAAATGAAGTGTACAATTTAGGTAATTATTCTTCGAATTTCATGGTCCTGAATGTTCAGTCTGATACTACTCCAGACTCACCTGCTATTTCAGTATTACCAGTCAAAGGCGAATTATGTGTTCGTAATAATGGTTCTGTACACGTAGGACATAGTGATTGTACTACTATTATCCAGTATAGTGACAGTGGGAAATCTATTTTTAAAGCTTCACGTCATTCTTATTTTGTTTGTGGTCAAACTGCATATGTTCGTCTGCCCCTCGATTGGGAGGGAACCTGTTACATTGCCTTCCTACTGCCACCTGTTTTTCTAGCCCCACCTGACTACCATAGGAATTCCTTCCTAGTACATACTAGACACAAGAGAAACCTCCCGATTGTCGATTATACTGAAACTGCTGCAGAGCAATTCATTGATATTGATAAAGGTGTTTTCCCTTATTTAGGCACAGTTGTAAATAGTAAGCTAATCCGTAGGTTAACAAGAACCCTTGAAGCTGTAGTAGATGAGACTGCCTCCGCTCTAGGTAACTTAACCGAAGAGCAATCCTTTATGAGAATTGTTGTGCTCCAGAATCGTCTCGTCCTTGACGTCATACTGGCCGATAGGGGCGGGGCCTGTAGACTCATCGGATCTAGTTGCTGCATTTGGAATATAATTTCCGCCTGGGGATGGAAAGTCCTGTCCTTTCTAGGTATCGCAGTAGCGATCATATTCAGCTGCTGCCTCTGTATACAATGTGGCCCTGCGATTTGCGGCATGTGTGCTACCTCTTGTATTCCTAGTCCCAAGCCCCGTTCTAAATCCCGTTCCAAGACAATTCGAGATGAACAAATGGTACTGTATGAAATGATAGATGGTATCATGAATATTAATGTTTCCTGATGGAAACGTAGTGACAAGGAGGGAATGTGGAAAAGTAAATTTTGCCATGTTCTGTGTCACTACGTGTCATCCATCATATGTTATGTGTGCATGACCAATATGCATATGTTATTCCCCATGTCCGATTCAAGACGCAATTACAGTTGTGTCCTCCTCTAGTATGCCAGTTTCCAGTCCCCGTGAATACTACGAATATCAGGCTTATGTAAAGTAATGTTGCCACGCTTCTCAGTGTGCACGTTATTTCATTATAAAGTCCCCGTTTCCAGGCCTCAACAGGGCCCGGACATCAGATTCAGCTCCTGTCTCCTGAGCCTCGCTGAGGAGCGATCCAGCCCCCACCTGTATCCTCGACCTTTCACTTACTTCCTGCCTCGCAGTGCCCGGTGCAGCTTGGCTCTGCCTCTGAGTCTGCCAAGACTATGTTATGATTCCAGCTATCAGTTTAGTCCTCCTTCTCTGCATTCCTAAGCTACTGAACTGCATCAATAGTTTCCGTCATTGTCTAGCCTATGCGGCTCCATGTTAAGAGAAATACTGTATTTAATGGTCATTTAGTATTCTTCATCACGCACTACATGTAGAATAAATGCATGCTCCAGTCTTAGAGTCAGTTAGCTTTTCCCCTCATGACTTCTAGTTTATATCAACATGTTCCCTAAACATCAGATACTAGATAGGGTTTAGGTACATGTCGCTCCGACCCTCCAGACTTTAGTCTCTGCTCCTAGCACAGAGTTCATAGCCCCCAGCTTCTCCTCGTAACACGTCATTGCCAGTTTTGCGCGCACCATCAGGTTAGAGGTCCCGGCTCCTTAGGTAGCCCCCTCCTATGTTTCCGCCCATTCATGACATATTCTGTTACGTTTGCATCACATGTCTGAGTTACACCTTCTTTTTACTCTTATCTTTCGCGACTGCTACGCGTCACGCCTTCTGCTCCACCCACTGCTACGCCTACTGCAATGTAATGCTATGTGTTTGCGCTATGTATATATGCTCGTGTATTGTTATTAAAAGTTAGAGCGCGCTCATCCCAGACCCAGCCCCAGCAGCTGCTGGGCCCTGTCATCCTATTCCTATGCAGGTTGTCCTGTTCCTGTCCTTATGCTGTATTAAACCTGCAAAAACTCCTACTACCTCGAATCTTGACTCTTATTTATTGAGCTATCTGTTATGATATATGTCTAGTCAAAAATAGGGTATTATTTATTTATTTACCACAATTTGACCAGGTAAGAGGTGTTAGAGGTCGTCTATTGAGGTTGTCTCTCTACCGCCCACCCTCCCAATCATCTTTTGCGAAGGTGAATTGTAAGTTCCTGGTAACCTTTCTGCTGCAGGTGTGTTCAATCCATTATTTTTATTCTGTGACTCCTGGTTGGGATAGAGAGTTTAATGTTCTCTTAGGATGATCATTTTCCCTCTTAGCATAGATTTAGAGCACTGAATAATGCACGGGACTTCAATATCCATATTCATCTAGCAAGAATACAATGGTACATTGATTGCCATACAATCTGTGTTCCTATGTACTCACTCACAAAAACTTTCTCTGGATATGATCTGGTTGAAAGGGGTCCATGTCCAGTTACAGAATTAGACCTTGAGGTTGAAATTTAATTTACGGTCAGGGGATAATGTATACATATACACTATTGCTTTAATGGATTCAGAGCCCTTTTGCCTTAGGCTATTTGCCTTTGAGCTACCAAAATAAAAAATTGTGCCTACGAGGTTGGACGAAAGAATCTAATGAGGTGAATAAAGAATAATATAAGGACGATGTCACAAAACCGCAAAAAGGTGCATCCCCCACTAAAAAAAGACATTTACAAAAATACTGAATCTACAATCGGTAAACCCAGGGAATTGTATACACATAGCAGGTCGCCTGATCATCGGTTTCTGTCTATAAAAGATTGTGGAAGATGAGTTACAATTCCATGCACAAAACAATGTGCTTTTAATGATGATGATAATAATACATTGCTTCTTATGTAGAAGTTAATAGGGTTGCCATTTCGGTACATTTAATATAATTGGGAATACGATACTCAATGTAATGTATATTCCGTGTATCTACTGTGGAAAGATGAAAGACTGACCTGGGATGCAAACTTGTGACTCACACAGGTGTCAACAGGGAGTGTTTAACTTGTATTTCTTCCTCACTTAAGGTTGCTCCCTGGTCATGGGACAAAGACTAGTCTGGTGAAAGCTCTGACTGCCAACAGTAGTTTATGCTGGGCGTAGCTTTGGGAAAGGGAGGTGTGAGGGGTGTGACACCCCCATATAAATACATTTATGGTTTGGCAATTGATTCTGGGGGCCCTGATTCAGGTCTGCTATGTCTGTGTCGGTTTTTATTGTCATCCTGATTTTACAAAGGTTTTAAATTGCTAATTCTTTTGGATCAGAACTCAAATATATTTAGGCCCAGATTTATAAAGATTTTGTGTCGGGGTAGCGTTACTTTTTTGACTCTGTCCTCCCACAAAATTCCTTTTGGTATTTACAAAGCCATGCCACTATCGATTACCGTGGTATTATATGGAACAGGCATTTGCAATGCAATAGGTCTCGCATTTGGGAGAGCTTAAGATATTGGCTTTGTAAATGACAATGCCTTTTATTTATGTTTTAAAAACCAACACATAAATGAAAGGCACTGTCATTTAAAATGCCAATAGCTCAAAATCTCGCAAATGTGAGACCTATTGCATTGCCACAGTGAAAGCGCGCATGGCGCACTGCTACTGCATAGAAGCGCCCGCCGTTGCTAGCGTCCCATTAGTGCTTGGTGGGGGGAGCCACAGTGAAAGCGATCATGACGGTCTGCTAATACATAGAAGCAGCTACCATTGGTAAATAGTTTTCCAAACTTCTAATGAAAGCTCCTGAGTTAAGACACATGTAAAAAGGCCAGTCCTAATGGGAGGTAACAACAGAAGACAGGGAGGTACTAAGGATGGACTAATAAGCCTATCAACAACTCAGAAGCCAACATTTACAAAGGACAATGACACACAAGTCAATGAAAAATATGGGCGGAGAGTGAGCAGAGCTTCAAGTCCATACCTGAATACATCATGCCTTGCCCAGGCTCGACCCAAAAATGCAAGTGATATGCGCACTCCGAAAACAAACTTTCTCAACTATGTGTAGCGTGTTTGAAGCAGTAACAAAGGCCGAGATGCGTGAAAGGGATCAAAAGTCACAAGGACGGAGGATGGGAAGGAGAGAGGCAAAGGACAGAAGGAAAGGATGTGGGGGGTAGTGTGCAAAGCCAAAACGAACAGACATGCCTGTCATACAACAAAAACAACATTCAGAAAAATATCATGAATATGCTCAGTGACAATGAAAACAGCCCTTTTGTCTTGCGCCCCGGATGGACAAACACACACGGAGGAAATACAATCAGCATGCGCTAATCACAAAAGCATGGAAATAAGAAATAAGAGTGATCATTAAGCCAACGAATTGTAAGCAACTGATGGGCTCTAGGTCACCTTTAAGCCAACAAAATGTCTTGCAAGCGACAACACATGCACTGTCTCAGGCGAGACCTAAAAAGAGGGGAATAAAAGAAAAACAAAGCAAAAAAGGAGGACAGGCCAACTACTAATTTAAAAAGCATAGTGCAGGAGACTATGGGGAGGTTGACATCCTGTTCACTCGCATGCCTCAACATACATAGGGCAAATGGAAGAAAAAGGCGCCAGGAGGAACCTAGCATTGAGGACTTGAACAAGGGCCAGATGAAAGTGAAGTTGAATCAAAAGCAGCATGGTAGGAGAAAGAAAACGGTGGCAGAGAATCTGTATAGTAAAGTGTGGGAGTCATGAGCCCTGAAGGAAAGATGAGCAGGACTGAATAGAGTTCTATTTTAAGAGTCAATATCAGCCACCACTAGCAGATTTTAAGTACATGTCCCGTAGAAATCAAGTAAAATTTAAATACAGGTTGCTGAACTGTTCTGTGCACTACTGCTCACTCTATCAAAGAGAGTACTATAGACTGACAACATTGAAGCATATGCTTAACCTGTCCGCATACTTGAGGTCAATACATCTGCATATGACATTTAAATGTGTTTATTCCCATAGCTATTATATCTAGGACGTTTTTAACTCACTAAACCCTCATGCTGGCTCAGGTAATATATGCTTGCTTCTTTTATTAGTGGCTGGTGCTCATGGCAGGTGCGATAGAAACTGAGAGGCTAGTTTCTCACATGAGCCGGAGGCGCCATGGTTTTCTCAAAGCAATCACCCCTCTTGCATTGACTCGATAAAATCCAATTCCAACCCATGTGTTACTGTGGGTTTCAGGCAGCAAGGAGGCGGTTAGGGTGTGTGAAAAGCCGATTCAGTATGCAAAGCACAAACACGGTTACGCATTACGCATTACGCAGCTGTGCCAACCCCTCTGCCATGACTGAAAGAAGTACAAAAGGGGGTGGTGATGGACGGAGCATCTGAACCAATCAAACACTCACACCCAGTCAAAAGATCTGGGTTTGATCCATCACCGTTCTTTAGCCCACTCTGCCACCACAGTTCAGACATGGCTATATGCAAATCAGTCTGACCCTGTGCCTCATGGGAACAGTCCAGCCCGAACTGCCAAGCCATGCCTTCCCTGGACTGGAAAAAAGCTTCCGAGGACCGGTTTCTGGCATTACAGCCGTCTTCAGCCCGGCTTGCTTGAATCCAGTGGCAATGTGAGCAAGGGACTCACATCTGAGCATACCCTGCCACACTTATGGCGGCCAAAGCGGTACAAAAGGGGGTGGTGATGGACGGAGCATTTGAACCAATCAAACACTCACACCCAGTCAAAAGATCCGGGTTTGATCCATCACCGTTCTTAAGCCCACTCTGCCACCCCAGTTCAGACATGACTATATGCAAATCAGTCTGACCCTGAGCCTCATGGGAACAGTCCAGCCTGAACTGCCACGCCATGCCTTCCCTGGACCGGAAACAATCTTCTGAGGACCGGTTTCTGGCATTACAGCCGTCTTCAGCCCGGCTTGCTTGAATCCAGTGGCAAAGTGAGCAAGGGACTCACGTCTGAGCATACCCTGCCACCCTTATGGCGGCCAAAGCGGTACAAAAGGGGGTGGTGATGGACGGAAAGAAGCCCTGAGTAACCAAGGACCTCTTTCTAGGGCACTTGGTTGAGAAGGGAAAGCTACACAAGAGGGTGATGGTAGGAGAATGGAGGCTGTAAGGAACTGCACGCTCAGTCACTCGAAGAGCCTGACCGTTGTCAGGCTACCAGGCTATAACAAGGCGCTGCCGTCGCCCGACACCAAAGACAGACACAGCCCACTGAACGGGGCAAAAGCAACTCCATGCAGACCTGGGAGCCACAACACCGCGCGCGACTCCCACTGGGCCCTGTGCAATAATGTGCTGTACAGTTGCAGTATACAATTAGAAAGCAAGCATGCTTTGAGTGCGGTGTCTGTGGCAGTTCAAAACAAAGAAGACTTATGTGAATGGGGTTGTAGGCAACACATCCATGAAGGGAAAGTACCTCCAGCCACTAATGTTTTAATTAATAGAACCGAGGCACTCAAATCTTATCTCCCTTTGTGACGCAAACAGACTTGGTAGCTTCCTACTGCACTCTGCCCTGGGCACGCAGCCCTTACGAGATAAGGATTTCAGAACAGAAAACAATATGGTAATACAGATGGAATAGCGGAAGCGTTCATACAGTCCCTGCTCATCTGCTGCTCCTTGCTACTATTATTGACTCTCTTCGTGTTGCTCCATGATTGAGGCGCTTTACAGCTAACTTAACGCATCTGAGTTACAATGCAATAGCAAGTTACTAATTGGGGAAAGCGCATTGGCTATAAACAGAAGTAATAGTTACCGAACTCATGTTTATAACAAGCACTGCAAAATATGAAACAAAACTGTTTTCAGCTGTTTGAATGATGGACGAAAATGTAAGAATTTAGGTCAATAGAGGGGAAGATGTCGGTTTTCTGGGAGCTAAGCACCCATTCTTGTCACTGTACTGTCTATGAACGGCCTCCGTCCGCCAGAAGCGGAAATCGTCCTCCGCTCAGTTGCTTAACGGGCGAGTTCTAGGGTCCTCCTCCGCACTGTTGCACAGGAGGCGTGCCCCTAACCTGAAAGCTTCCTGCTGTTTTAGGAATGAACTGCAACGCTTCTCCATACTACGATTGTCTTTACCAAGCAGTTAGTAAAACCTGCCCACAGACGGGAGGCGGTTACGTGCGCCGGAGAAGTAGTATCTGCAGGCACACGCATGCGCTGGGGCTCAAACGCTTTAGAGTCACTACTACTTGCGGCTAGTTTAGGCTCAGCCGCCCAGGGCAAGCAAGTGACTGCTACCAAGAGTCCCTCTAATCAATCACGTGAAGGAGAGTTCCTTCAACCAATCCGAGGTAAGCACACTTTCTCTAAGACGCTAATTTCTCTGTCTCATTGCTCGCCACAATTACGAGACAAGGGTCAAGGCGCAAATGAACACCACTATTTCGCGGTTGCAAACAAATCGGCCCGATTGCCAGCGTAAACAAGCGCGTTCCTCACGCTTAAAGGAGGCAGCAGGGGGAGGGGCGAGTGAAAGCGCTTCACTTGCGGGAGCGTGCAGGGCTGGGAGCGATAATTGCTCCCATATGGCGCCGCGCTCCCGCAAGTGAATAGCCACACATGCACGCGTTGCCATTGAAGTCAATGGAACGCGTGCACTTTTTTGGCTGAAAAGCCAAAGCAATCCCAAAAAGTCTTTTTGCCTTTCAGCGCATGCGCGCTGCGAAGGCGAGACCTAAAATGTAAAACAATAAAGTCAACACAGGGCATTGCTCTGCCTTACGTTACTTTACGTCAGGTAGGCATTCTATGGTTGGTGCTTGGACGCTCCTGTGCATCCAAACTTGGATTCTGACGCACACCCACATTTTCTTTTTTTTTTTTCTTTTTTTTCTTTTTCAAAAACCTTTATTTGAGCAAGCATAGAAAAATACAAGAATGGGCCTACAACCTCACGGGCTGGCCGCTAATAATAAGGCACCAGGCATGAATCAGAAGTGTACACCCGTGGTCAGGCACAAATCTAGCACCAAGCGTTACTCCCAACATGTCACAGAGCATATTGAATTTTTATTTTATACGAAAAGAAAAACAAACACTAGAAAGGCGAATGCACGGTAATCAAGGTCAGCCCAAAGAACGGAGGGGATGGTCAACAATCAGGAGAACCTACCAAGAGCCCTAAGGCTCCAAAAAAAATCGGGGGGGGGGGGGAGCAGCGGGGGAGAATCGGAAATTCAAAAAAACAGTATGAAAGGGTTCCGGGAACGCTCGCCTCAGCAGTGCCTACAAGGGGAGGTGTACAGATATCCCCACGAAATTCATTCCACTGGCCCCAAATCCTCGTCCACGCCCCGGGTCTGCCCCTGGCCACATAAACAGTTTTCTCACGAAACATGGACCAGTCCATGTTGTCCTCCCATTTCGAGACCTCAGGGGGCCTGGATGCGCCCCAGAGTTGCGCAATATCCCGTTTCGCAATCATGTAACCCAAGGTCGCCCATCTGGTCTGGGCCACAGAGTAGTCAGTGGGCTCCCACACATTCAATAAACATCGTCGAGGCTCTGGCCGCAGGGCAACACCAGTCACAGCAGTCATCACATCAAGCACAGCCGTCCAGTAAGCCATCACAACCGGGCACTCCCAAAGAATGTGTAAAAAAGTAGCACTCGACCCACAACCACGCTTACATAACCCATCCAAGGAAAAGCCCATCGTTACCAGACGCGGACCAGTGACATACACGCGATGAAGGATTTTAAGTTGAACCAAACGGAGACGGGCAGGAATGGCCAACTCCTTGGGAGAAGAGAGTGCCGATTGCCAATCCTCGTCGTCCAGTTCCAACCCATCGCCGACCCAAGCCTCTCGAAGTCGGACCAATAAGTCAGCCTGATTATTGATCAGCTTCTTATAGATCAGGGAAATAGTGCTATCGGGCAGGTGCCCATCAAGGACTCGATCTTCGAGGGGGGAAGACTCGGGCAGGGCCTCATCAGGAGTCAAGACTGAGGTGAGGGCGTGCCGGACCTGCAGATAACGAAAAAATTCCCTACCATTCAAACCATATTCCTCCTGGAGGGCCTGGAACGACCTCACACTACCTTTCGAACATACATCACCCACCTTACATATACCAATCATATCCCAGCGGTCGAAGCCCTTAGTAGACCAGAGACACCCCAAACGTTCCGAGGCATAAAGCGGCGTCGCCAGCGTCATTCGCTCCTCCCATCCCAAACTCACATTCGCGGCTCGCCACACAGTTACTGCAATCCTGGACGGGCCCACAAGATGGCGCCCGGCCGATCGAGAATAAAGCGCTCTATTAAAGTCCCCACCCGGCAGCTGAAGTCTATCCATCTCGAATGCAGGATTTCGACCCGGTGAAAACATCACGTGATTAATAGCAGACAGCTGGGAAGCCCAATAATATCGCTTGATATCAGGGAGCGCCATGCCCCCGTCGTACCAAGGGATGGTGAGTTTCGCGAGGGCAATACGTGGACGCCCATCCCAAATCAATTGCCTTTGAAGACTCTCGATCTCTCGGAAATAGGTCTTGGGGATAGCGTCATAGGAGTTCTGGAGCGCGTAGAGGAACCACGGCAAGGACATCATTTTAAACAGGGCCGCCCTGCCCAGGGGAGACAAAGGAAGCTTACGCCAACGGGCCACGTCCAATCGCAATCTAAGCAACGGGGGGAGGAGATTACGCTCAAATCGGAGCGAGGAGTCCAACGTAATAAAAATCCCTAAATATTTGAAGCCAGACTGGACCACCTGGATAGGAAGTCTGCTCGGCAGTGGGGGTAAAACACCCGAAAGAACATACACGCAGGACTTGGCCCAGTTAATAACGAGGCCTGAGTTGGCACCAAATGAAGTGAGAACGTCAAACAAAACTGTCAGAGACTTGCGCGGGGAGGTGAGATATAAAAGAATGTCGTCCGCGTAAAGCGAAACGCGGTCCTCAAAGTCCGGAGACCAGCGAATCCCCTTGAGCGAAGGCTCCCACCGAAGCCAAGCAGCCAATGGTTCCAAGGCGAGTGCAAAGAGCAACGGAGACAAGGGGCATCCCTGACGGGTACCCCTACCAAGGGTGAAAGGGGCCGAAACTCTACCATTGACCACTACTTGTGCCAGAGGTTCCGCATATAATAACTTGATCCAACCAATAAACTCAGGCCCGAAACCAAATTTCTCAAGAGCCGCCCAAAGATAAGGCCACTCCACAGTCTCAAAAGCCATTGAGGCATCCAACGATGCCAAAATGGCCGGCTCCGTCAGAAGCCCCGCCCGTGGAGACGACGTAGGTTCAGAGCCGTGTTGCGATGCGGGATAAATCCGGATTGATCTGGATGGACCAAGCCACTAATGACCGTCAGGAGGCGGGATGCCAGGAGTTTCGCCAATACCTTGGGTTCAACATTTAGAAGAGATATGGGCCTATAGGAGGAACAAAGGTCCCGCGGTTTACCATCCTTGGGGATGACAACTATCGTGGCCAGTCGCTGATCATAGGGGAGAACACCCCGTTCCCGGGACTCCAGAAACATGGCGCGAAGATATGGCGCCACTCTGTCGGGACGCAACTTGTACAGTTCAATTGGCAACCCGTTCGGGCCCAACGCTTTGCCCGAACGGAGTGAACGGATGGCAGTAGCTATCTCATCAACAGTAAAGGGGGAATCCAACGCTACACGATCCAAATCAGAGACACTGGGCAGAGCTATATCACGCAATAGAAGGCGAGAGTCAGCCTCATCTCTCACAGACACAGGGGTATACACCACACGGAAGTACTCAGCAAAACGGTCAACTATTCCAATCGGGTCCGTCACACTCTCACCACTCAAAGACTGAATCACGGGTACCACACGATTAGCTCTCTCCTTCTTATCCCAGCCATGCCAGCAATTTACCCGCCTTGTCACCCACATCATACAAACGACCCTGTTGCTCCCGAAACATCACTTTAGCAGCATCCGTGACCATGGATTTATAGGCAAATTGTTTCAGACCCAGGGCGTGGAGTTTCGCAGACGTAACACCAGATTCCAAAGCATCCTCCAATGCAGAAATCTCTCCCTCAAGGTCCACCACCTCCCTATTCCTCGCCCTCTTAGCTTCAACAATAAGGGAGAGGGCCTGCCCACGAATCACCGTCTTAAAGGCCTCCCATAGGGACACAGCGGAGGAAACCGACCCCTCGTTATCCAGAAAATACGCGTCCCAAGACTTAAGCAAAAGGCTGCGGGTCTCGGGGGAGGTAAGGTACCACGGATTGACGGGAGCTACCCGGCCCACTGCCTCCACTCCAACCTCAAAACGAAGCCAGAGCGGAGAGTGGTCAGAAATACCCCTGGGTAGGTGTACAATCTCACGCACCGCTGGTGACTGAGCCGCAGGCATCAGGAAATAATCCAGTCTAGACAGACTCCCATGGGCCCCAGAATGAAAAGTGTATTGAAGCTGAGTAGGATGCAAAAGCCTCCAGCAATCCACCAAGCCAAAGGTATCCAAAAATCCACCCAACCACTGTTGGGCCGCCGGAGTATCCCTAGGGGGGTGGCGATCGTGGAGACCGGAGAACACCGAATTAAAATCACCAGCCAGAAAGAGCGTACTATCAGGGAGGTCCAACAAGACACGGCCCAAATCCGAAAAGGTAGAAGTCTGCAAGCCGGGGGGCACATAAACAGTAAATAAGGAGAGGGCACGACCCTCATAGCGACCCACAAGGACAGCATATCGCCCCCGATCATCCTGAATGACATCATCAATAGCTAGGGGGAGGGAAGCCCGAACAAGGATACCCACCCCCCTAGAACCCGAGGTAAACCCCGAATGTGCTACGAGGCGATAGCCCCACCTATTCATTGCATGACAAACATTGCCTACCAAATGAGTCTCCTGCAGGAAAACAATATCAGGAGATAAACGTCGTATACATTTCAACACCACACTGCGTTTGATACGATCCCCCAGACCGTTAACGTTCCACGAAACAAATCTCAACCCGCTACCCCCCATCCCACCCAACAAAGCCAAAACCCCCCACCAATGAGCATGACACCAGAAACATCTTCAAATACAGGATAAAGTCGCCTTGAAAACAGAACACACGAACAACAAACTTCCCCACCACCCACCCCCCAAATAACAAGAAAACACCCCCCACCCTGCACCCCTGCAATAAGCTAAAAAGCCACCCCAACCTGCAGTGTGCCTGTCGCCCAAAAACCCCTATTCTACACAAAGACCCCGGAGGAGGAAAGGCTCCGTCCCACCCGCCACCCCGAACAAGACCAGTGACGAGAAAAGAACACACATCAAATCACATAAGCGGTAGAGGAACAAAGGCACACACTCCTGGAAGAGTCATTCAAAACAAGGCACCAGGCATAGACGAAATGTTCAGCTCTCTACACCACCTTCAGCACCGCCCGGGTGGGCATCGGACTCAGTCTCAGGAGGTCGGCTAGGCAAGGAGTCTAGCCAGTCATTCACAGCATCCGGCCGATCAAAGAAGAAAGTTCGGTCATTATACTCAACCCGCAGCCTGGTCGGAAAGAGCATAGCGTAGCGCATCCCCATGTCCCTAAGACGCTTCTTGGCACCACGAAATCCCATCCGCTGCTTCTGGACCTGTTGGGAAAAGTCCGGATAAAAGTTCACTGTGGCGTTCTCAAAGGCCACCGGGCCCTTCACCCGCGACGCCTGCAGGATAGCGTCCCGATCTCTATAGTGGAGAAGCTTGGCAACAATAGGTCTCGGCGGGGCGCCTGGCTTACCCTGGCCCCCCGGAACACGATGTGCACGCTCCACTGTGAAGAATTTACTAAGGCCAGACGGAGAAAGGTGGTTCTGGATCAGGTCCTCAACCAGGAGATCAACCGAGTGGGGTTCTGGGTTCTCCGGTACACCAACCACGCGAACATTACAGCGACGTGCCCTGTTCTCAAAATCTTCCAAGCGCCGGGTCATGAAATCGCTCACCCTACGGAGATTGCTAAGCTCCGTCTGTATCACAGAGACGTCCGCCGTGAGGCTGGATGATTTGATATCCAATGACTTCACCTTTTCGTTCGTTTTGGAGAGATCGGCTCGAATTAGAGTCACATCGATTGCCACGGTGTCAATTTTGTGGGTCAAGGTTTCGTATTGTTGGCCTATTGACTCCCTCATGCCAGAAATGGCGCCCATGATGTCCTGCAAGGAAGGCTCCGTCGACACATCCACGACGTGGTCAGATGCTCCGGGACCAGGCAGGGCAGCTCCGGGGGACCCCTTGGAATGGGTGTAACGGTCCATAACGTTGGACTGGACCGGACCCCCGCGCAGAGGTGTCTTCGTCTTGCGCGTCTCCCGGTCCCCTCTGCCCGCCATTTTGGAGATGCGTCACAAGGAGATTCACCAGGGTCAACGGACCGGGCACCAGAAATGGAGGCCTCGGGACCAAAGGACCGTGACAAAGGTATCACCAGGATAGATGCAGCCAAATAGGAGAACAGTCCAGCCAAAGGCCCGACAGCCGACGCGTGTCCTGGAACCAGCTCTGGCCCGACTCTCTCGCCGATGTCCCAGTCTGAGGCAGAATCGAAACCGAAACTTAAGAAGGGGACCCACAAGTCCAATCCCCCTGCCGTTGTTGTTCAACTCCAAGACGGCCACCGAACCTCACCCAGTCCCGGGCGCACCTCAAGGGCGGAGCCCAAAAGTTCAATTCACCATAACTCCGGCACCCGGTGTCAAAATAAAGTTCTGAAAGGTCCAGGAAGATCAGCCCAACGTCCTCTATATCAATCCTAGCGAAAAATCAGGATTCATGCAGGATATTATGCCGGGAGCGGCGGGGGTCCGGGGAGCGCTGTGCTCACGCAGCCATCTCGGATGCCCGCCAAGCTCCTCCTCCCACACCCACATTTTCAAAGAGTTGTAGACATTGGTTTGCCCCAAAATGGTGTGCCTGCCTGATGCTGGCATATCTGATAGAGACCTCTCGCCGCAGATTTCTTACCTTAGAATTACCCCCAGGTGTCAGACTGTAACAGGAGTCTTTTTGTGAGCAGTACCCCTTTGCGCTGGTAGGTTTCGTAGTTTGGCTTAATGTGGCATGGTCCGCCCCGGAAGTGACTTGTGTGGTACCTATCTAATAGAGACTTTTAACTGCAAATTCCTTACCTTAGAATTATCCCCAGGAGTCGTACTGGATCCAGAAAAATTCATGAGCAGTACCTCGGACGCCAGTACATGGTGTTGTTCGACTCCATGTGGTGTGATCCGCGCCAGAAGTGACTTGTAGTGTCTATAAAGGCACCACCCAGCGAGCTGATATCGTTTCTTTTCGTGACTTTCGATATCAGGAGCCACGTAGAACATTGACCACTGGTGTGCAAAGCTAGGGTCCTAAAAGGCTAACAGTCTTGTCCCTAGAAGTCTGTTCGCAGAGGGGGGAGGATGGGTGGGTCGGTAAGGAATCTGCAACTAGATAGAGTCTCCACCAGATAAGGCGTTACTGAAGGTAAGTAAGTTGTTTATCTGTTAGAGACTTCTAGCTGCAGATTCCTTACCTTAGAATAGATATGCAAGCAATACCTCCCCTGAGATGGGTCTGTGAAATAATTTCACACCAAAATGTCCGGCAGGACCGAAAGGGCAAAGTGCTTGTCCCAACAGACCTGACTGTCCAGGCAGTGGTGCTTCATGAATGTGTCCAGAGAAGCCCACGTTGCTGCCTGTCAGATATCCAGGACTGGTACTCTGCGTCCCAATGCAGTGGTCGCAGCCTTTGCTTAGGTGGAATGATCCACGCAAAACCTCAGGTGGTTGCTTCATGGCCAATGCGTAGCAGATTTGAATACCGAGTACAATTCATCAGGAGATGGTCAGTTTCTGCACGTCCTTCCCTTTCTTGGTGCCGACATATACCACGAAGAGTTGGTTATCCACCCTGAACTCTTTTCTGCGGTCATGGTAGAACAACAGCGCTCTTTTTGGGTCCAGTCAAAGGAGTCGCTCCTCTTCCTTAGAGGGATGCGGAAAAGCAAAAAAGGTAGGCAGGATCATGGATTGGCCTACATAAAAGGGAGTGACCACCTTTGCAGGGAAGGAAGCTTTGGTGCGAAGGACCAGCTTATGTGGTAAGATGTTGAAGTACATAGGCTTAGATGACAAAGCTTGAACTCACTGACCGTCCGAGCAGATGCTTTCGCTACCAGAAAGACGGTTTTGATTGTAAGGAGCCTGCTAAGACAGTTGTGCAGCAACTCAAAGGGAGCACAAATTGGAAAAGTGAGTACTAAATTTGGGTCTTATTGAGGCATGGTAAAGGGTGAAAGAGGGAACATGTGTTGGAGACCTTTGATAAACCTATTTGCAATAGAGGAATTTGAACAGGGAAGGCTGATCTGTGAACCACAAAAATGCCGAGATGGCATGACCGTGGTGTGGGCACTGACTGGCTTTAGGCAGCCTGCCACGCATAGACATGTTTCTGGACCCCTGAATCTTAATGACCAGAAACAATGCACATCCTGGGCAGAGGTGTCACATCTCCTCCCCCCAGGAAGGGCCAGCGCTCGAAGGAGGAAGCTTCAAAGGCCTGTCGCCTTTGTAATGCGAGCCCCAGCCTCTGCTGCTAGCAGCAGATGGCAGCCTCTGGTTTACACCCCCAATTTGGGCTGGAAAACCGGTTGGAAAACTCAAGAGAATAGGTGGTGTGCCCACCTCTGCCAACTCCACCCCTAAGGTGGGTGAGGCAAGGACAAGCACATCTTTCAATCCCTGCCATCTTGAAGATGGCGCGACTCCTCCAGTCAGGGCTGGGTCTATGCCCCCTCCCACAGGTGCGTGGCATAATAGAGGATGTAGTCACCCCAGGTAAGATGCCCATTGGCCCTACCAGCTACTCCCCCAAAACGCCCCTAATATATTTAGGTGGCTCCCCCAGACCTAGAAACTAGATCTGCGACGACCTAAGAAGCAAGAAAACAACCCTGCCGTGAAGACTGAAGACGACTACTGCCTTGGCCCCAGCCCTACCCGCCTGTCTCCAACCTCTGCAAACCTGCGACCTGTCTTGCAGCCAGCGACCTCTGAAAACCCTTGGAGTACTGCTGCCTCCAGTCTCTCGTGGACAGCAGACCTGTCCAGAAGAAACCGACTCAAAGGGCTCTGGATCAGCTGGAACCTCGATCCATGCCCACACTGCACCCGACGCCCATGTTGCGAGTGGCTCACCTATGCAGTGAAGTCTCCACAGCGATCCTGATCCCATGTCCAGCGTGGGCTGAGTTCTCTTAATCTCCACGGCGGCACCTGCAGTGTGAATCCAGAGGCTCCACCCCGACCGGCTCTGGCAAGAAGACTCTGACATTGAAAGGCACCTCTGCACCTGATGCCCCCAGGCCTTGGTGGGCTGAACCAATGGTGCCCCTACGACCCCTCACATCTCTACGTACCTCCTGGGCCTCCCTTCTGCAACCTCTGGTGTCACGCCTGCAGCCTGTTTTCCCAAAAGAAGAACCCCCATTGAACGGCATTGGTTGCCTGATGTCGAAATTGCACCCTACACCCCGCCTCCCCTGTGCCGCTGATGGTGTATGTTTGGTGCTGCTTTGTGACCCCCCCTCTGCTTAACCTAAACCCCAAAGCTTGTCCCCAGCAACCGATCTATTAACCTGCAAACAGTGTGGCTTCAGGCACCCCCAGTCTCCATTGAAGAGCATTGGGCTGAACTCTGATTTTGACATTTGCTCACGGCCGCCCCTGTGCCTCTGGTGATGCAGTTTTCATACTCACCTGACCCTTGCCCCTTGCTGACTTTTGTTTCCGAAAACTGGTATGGTAAGTGCATTACTTACCTGTTTAACCGTGATATTGTTTCCCCCCTAAATGACATCAAATTGTACTGAAAAGTTTCTATGTGGCGAATTTTCTAAGTGAAAAGTATTTTTATTTTAAAACGTACTTACCTGAATGCGAAGATCTTGATCTTTAACATAAAATGCAAGCAAAGTACATTTTTCTAAAATTGGTCTGGAACTCCTTGAAATGTGTGTCCATTATTGATCACTGTTGTGCAATAAATGTCTAACACTCCTCTGTGTTAGGCCTAAGGCTGCTCGCCTACACTACCACTAATAGAGCACTTAGGGTTTTACAAAGCTCTGCACACTTCTGGGGAACCCCTGGACTCTGTGCACGGTATTACCACCTATTGGTAATACCATTTATAGAGCCAGCTTCTTACAGCTTGCAAATAGTCTAACTACCCACTGGCAATCCCTAAGGGTTGCATTCCAAACCATTATTTTTCACCCAATGTGCCTGATTTAAGATTTAACAGATGGAGTAAAGGCAGACAGGCTGGAGGAAGACTTTACTGCCTTTACTCCACCTGCTAAATTTGGAGATGTTCACCAGCCCGGACATCTCTATACATTGGCAGGAACTGCCATCATGGTTGCTTCTGTCAGTGTAGGAAAAGTTTAATGGACGGCCCCATTAAACATGATGTCTTTTATTTTTTTTAAATAAACTCCCAAATATTTTTCTTTTTTTTCCTCTTTTTTTTTCTGTCCCTCACAATCCATACTTCTCATAGCACCTACTCCATCAGGCCGTCTAAGGAAATTTTACACTGACAGAGTAAACTTGCGACCTGCTGGACTCAAAATTGGATTGGTAGACCTTGAGCTTGGCTTACATGGTACTCTGTTGCATTCCCAACAGAGTACTTGTCTGGCAAACTCAAAATCAGCCTTAGAGGCCCACTAATGCAAATCAGTAGTGACCCTGCTCCTCATGGGAAAAGACCATCCCGAGCCTGGATCACATCACAATCACCCTGTGGGCCACTGCTTTTTTAGTTGGGGAAATTTAAGATTCGCACACCCCAAATCTCACTAACTAAGCTATGCCCCATAGGAAATGTTGGGGTAGTTGTCTGAATTGATTTTGTTGTCCTTCCTTGCACAGTGACAATAGGCAGACATGGAAGAAGACAGAGCATTATCCTCAGTGGTGTACTTTAAGGACTTGCAAGTGTTTTCGATAACTATGATTTTTATTTTTTAATAAATACATCCTCTCTCCCATCAATCTTCTAAAAGAATATAGCCTAAAACTTAGTCATATGCAGAGATCACACAGCTCTACATGCCCTTAGATGAGTTTAAAAGCAAGCATAAAATACAAAAATAGACCGGTATCTCTTGAGAGTCATTCTGAAATGAGTAACTGCAAGCTGGATGAAGGGGGTTTTGATAGTGGGACCTCTTAGGGAGTTAGCACTCCCTCTTATCGTTGGTAAATTAATTTAACCACTTGTCCAGTATAATCATGATCTTTGATACTTCAGAGTGAGTAAGCAATTTGTGTATGTTGCCAAACGCTGCTGTTTCCAAATGTAGGAACTGTGAAGCAAACTCCTCATTTGTGCTCAAAGGCAAACAAGCATTTGCAATGCAATAGGTCTCGCATTAATTAAGTTTGAGCTATTGGCATTGCTAAATATTGCAACACCAATTGCAACAAAAGTCTATAAATTATAGGCCAAAAAAATGTGTATTTATTTTTTTAGCAATGGTGGCATGCTGCGCTTTAGATGAATAGGTTTAAAAGTAAAGTGCGCCATACTGCGATTGATGTGTGCACTGATGGCTGGTGGTGTGTGTGCCTGTAGAAATTGTGCACTGATGGCTGGTGGTGTTTGTGCCCGGTGAAAGCGTGCACTGACGGCCGGTGGTGTGTATGCCTGGTGAAAGCATGCACTGACTGCTGGTGGTGTGTATGTGCCTGTTGAAAGCGTGCATTGACGGCGTGTGTGTCTGGTGGCAAAGCGTGCACTGACGGCTGGTAGTGTGTGTGTCTGGAAGCCTGCACTGAAAGCTGGTGGTGTGTGTGCCTGGTGGAAAAGCGCGCACTGACGTCTGGTGGTGTGTGTGCCTGTTGGCAAAGCGTGTACTGACGGCTGGTGGTGTGTGTGTCTGGAAGCGTGCACTGAAGGCTGGTGGTGTGTGTGCCTGGTGGAAGCGTGCACTGAAGGCTGGTTTTTGTAAATGCGTTAACAGTTGATGCATGCACTGATGGCTGGTGGTGTGTGTGCCTGTAGAAATTGTGCACTGATGGCTGGTGGCGTGTGTGCCTGGTGGAAGTGGGCACTGCCGGCCGGTGGTGTGTGTGCCTGGTGGAAGCGTGCACTGACGGCTGGTGGTGTGCCTGGTGAAAGCGTGCACTGACGGCTGGTGGTGTGTGTGCCTGGTGAAAGCATGCACTGACGGCTGGTGGTGTGTATGCCTGGTGAAAGCGTGCACTGACGGCTGGTGGTGTGTGTGTGCCTGTTGAAAGCGTGCACTGACGTCTGGTGGTGTGTGTGCCTGTTGGCAAAGCGTGTACTGACGGCTGGTGGTGTGTGTGTCTGGAAGCGTGCACTGAAGGCTGGTGGTGTGTGTGCCTGGTGGAAGCGTGCACTGAAGGCTGGTGGTAGTAAATGCCAAATCCCTAAAATCTTTAGTTAGAAAATGAGACAGTGAGCCCCATGGCTGAAATGCAGACTTACCACAGAAACGAATGGAACCTAAGCCAGCACTAGCTGAACCAGCAAGCAAAAATATCAGAGCAATATACATATCCCATTGAGAAACCAATAAAGGCAAAGCAAAATTAAATGCTGCAGAATGCTAGATAAGAACTACTCCAGGGAAAACTACTTAACCACAGCGAAGAAAGCCTAAAACAGACAACCAATGACAAATTCGAAAATTTGTCATGTTAAACTGGACATTAAAAAGGAGCAAAGTACGCACATATTTATTGATATTTATATAGCAAAAACCTAGCTATGGAGCGCTATATTTAACTTGATGGGTCAGGGACGATAGGTTGTGGGGATTACACAAATACATTTTACACACTGGGAAGTTAAGCAATTTACCCAGGATCACATAATGTTCAGTTTAGCTACGAAACTGGGATTCGCACCTGGATCTCCAGATTCCTAGGAAGTTTGAGCCACTAGACCACATCATTTTATCCTCAAAATCTGATGTGTCAACAGTGTGATCTATGCTTTGTGAAAAACGAGATCTACTTGCCAATATGTTGTCCTAGACACAAGGAAAGACAGAAAAGCTGCCGTGAACATTTCACCCACAGGATCACAGACTTTACAAGTCTTATAGATGAACACAAGGTTTGCATATTGCTAGAGGAGCTTCCCGAACAGGCAGCCTAAAATGTCATCAGAACTAAACAAATCTCGATTTAAAACAATTGCCATACTGATGAACACACAGCTACTTTGACTAGGGTTGCAGATCATGCCAATAGAGCAGTATTGCCCTGTATAGCATTTATGGATCATGGAGCAAGGTCCGTCCATACAACGTCAGAACTGTAACAAAGAGCTGGCGACTCTGCCTACTACTTAAGCATCTGAATGCCATTTTTGGAGGTTGGGCTAGGGCACTGGACTGAGAGTTAAAAATTAAGCAAACCTAAACGATGTGTGTTAGACGGGGACCTGGAGGGTCGGCCGAGCACAGTGATCGCACAGACAGGTAACTTCCCCCCCACAGATGGACACCACACAAAGTTCAGGGTAACACCTTTTATAGGCACTTCTGGGAGTAGAGTGGCACGATACAAGGCAATCAGGACACGTTGATCCTCTCAATTCTAGTCTCTAGTAGGGGAAGGGGGTAGCGGGACAGTCTGGGTACCCACGGGTACGGGGGTGTAACGGTGGTGGCTCACAATCCTCGAGCTCGGTGTTCGGAGGGGTCAGACCGCGGCAGCGCCGGCAGGTCCCGAAGAGGGCGTAGGTGGCAACGGGCCGCGGCAGCGCCAGCAGGTCCCAACGAGGATGAAGGTTACAACGGGCCGCGGCAGCGCCAGCAGGTCCCACGAGGATGAAGGTTACAACGGGCCGCGGCAGCGCCAGCAGGTCCCACGAGAATGCAGGTTGCAACGGGCCGCGGCAGCGCCAGCAGGTCCCACGAGGATGAAGGTTACAACGGGCCGCGGCAGCGCCAGCAGGTCCCAACGAGGATGAAGGTTGCAGAGGGCCGCGGCAGCGCCAGCAGGCAGGACAATAGTTCACAAGGCAGGGCTGTGGCAGCGCCAGCAGTCCGTCAAGGATGAGTTCGTCGCGGTGTCTCTCGACTCCAGGATACAACTGCCTTCCTGTCCTGGGGCTGCCTCAGTTATAGGTCTGGCGCCCTTTGATGTCCGGACCCTCGCTCTTGGAGGTCGGGAGGTCTGGGATGAGGGAGTCCAGACACCCAGCAGGGGGGTGGAGCCAGCGCCCGAGGAGGCTGGGGGTGCTCGGCACCTGGCGGGGGAGAGCCATCGACACTTCGTACTCCCATTGACCTGCCAAGTGGGCCGTTCACCTCCTGGGGGGAGGGTGGTGCCGGGATGTCGGGGCCTGGCCAGGCCCAGGGTTGGGGTCGGGCTGAGGCCACACGGCCGCGTGGTGCCGTGTCCAAGATGGCGGCTGGGCCGGGCAATGGTGCTGACGGTGGCCCGGGCCCTGTCCTGCAGGGAGGGAGCGAGCCCTTCATGTGGCCTGTCCAACATGCGTCCCCCCCAGCTGCAGGCGGGGAGAGTCACCCATCTTCTTGGGGACTTTCCTCGTCGAGGCGGAAAAAGCGGGACAGGCCATCCGCGTTGGCGTGGTCTTGGCCGGGTCGATGTTCCACAGTGAAGTCCATCCCCTGCAGGGAGATGGACCAACGTAGTAGTTTCGGGTTTTCCCCCCGCATCTGCATGAGCCATTGCAGGGGTCGATGATCGGTCTGGACCCGGAAGTGGGTGCCGAAGAGATAAGGCCGGAGCTTTTTGAGGGCCCACACCACGGCGAAGGCCTCCCTCTCGATGGTGCTCCAGCGTCGTTCTCGGGCCAGGAGCCGTCTGCTGATGAAAGCCACTGGCTGGTCAAGTCCTTCGGGGTTCAGCTGGGAAAGGACTGCCCCAACGCCATGGTCGGAGGCATCTGTTTGGACGATAAATTCCCGGCTGTAGTCGGGGGCCTGGAGCACCGGGGCGGAGCACATGGCGGCCTTCAGCTTCTCGAAGGCCGCTTGACAGTCTGGGGTCCAGTTGACCTTCTTTGGTTGGTTTTTGGAGGTGAGTTCCGTGAGGGGCCCTACGATGCTGCCATAGTCCCTCACGAACCGTCGGTAGTAGCCTGTGAGTCCCAAGAAGGCGCGGACCTCGGTCTGGGTGATGGGGGACTGCCACGACTGGATGGCAGCGATCTTGAGTTGCAGAGGGGCCACCAGACCGCTTCCCACCTGGTGCCCGAGATAGGTCACGGACCCCTGGCCAATTTGGCATTTGCTGGCCTTGATCGTGAGGCCAGCTCGTTGGAGGGCCTGTAGCACCTCTCGGAGGTGGTGGCGGTGGTCGGACCAGTGGTGGCTGTACACAGCGATATCGTCCAGGTAGGCGGCGCTGAATCCTTCGAGTCCTGCCAGGACCTGGTTTACTAGCCGCTGAAATGTTGCTGGCGCATTCTTCATGCCGAATGGCATGACCTTGAAGTGATAGTGGCCATCAGGGGTAGAGAATGCCGATCGTTCTTGGGCCCGGGGTGTGAGACCGATCTGCCAGTAGCCCGCTGTCAGGTCGAAGATGCTGAGGTAGCGGGCAGCTCCCATGCGGTCGATTAGTTCATCTGCTCGGGGGATGGGGTGTGCGTCTGTTCTGGTGACCGCATTCAAGCCCCGGTAGTCGATGCAGAACCGGAGCTCAGGCGTGGCGCCGGGGGCGGCCGCTTTGGGGACCAGTACCACTGGGCTGGCCCAGGGGCTGTCTGAGGGCTCGATGATCCCGAGTGTGAGCATCTTGGCCACCTCCTCTTGGATGCAGGCCCGTACCCGATCTGGTACGCGGTAGGCCCGATGGCGGATAGGGGGACTGTCTCCAGTGTCCACGTCGTGTAAGCACCAGGGGGTGACCCCTGGGGTGAGGGAGAACAGGGTGGAGAACTGGAGCAGGAGGACTCGGCAGTCTTGGCGCTGTTCCAGGGTGAGGGCCTCCGAGAGTCGGACCCCGTCCACGGAGCCGTCCTTCTCCCGTGACCGTAGGAGGTCAGGAAGGGGTTCGGAGTCCTCCTCGGTTCCATTGTCGGTTGCCATCAGGAGACTGAGTTCGGAGCGTACAAAGTGGGGTTTCAGTCTATTAGCGTGGAGGACCCGGAGAGGGTTTCGGGAAGATTCCATATCGATGAGATAGGTGACAGGGCTCTTGCGCTCGATTACTTTGAAGGGCCCCGTCCATTTGTCTTGCAGGGCGCATGGTTCGGTGGGAGACATTACCCACACTTGTTGGTCGGGTTCAAATTCGATGGAGGATGCATTTTGATCGTACCACCTTTTCATGTCCTCCTGACTGGCCTCCAGGTTTGCTTTTGCCATCTCTCGGAACCTTCTGGTCTGGTTGCGGAGGGTTAGGAGGTACTTGAAAACATCTGGAGGGTTCTTTAGAGGGGGCATTTCCCAGCCTTCTTTGACTAGGCTGAGCGGGCCTCGCACCGGGTGCCCATACAAGAGTTCGAAAGGGCTGAAGCCGAGGGACTTCTGGGGGACTTCTCGGTAGGCAAAGAGAAGGCACGGTAGTAGCACATCCCACTGGCGACGGAGGGGCTCTTCCAACCCCCCAATCATCCCTTTGAGCGTGCGGTTGAACCGCTCAACCAGTCCGTTCCCTTGAGGGTGATAGGGGGTCGTGAATCGGTAGGTGACCCCACACTGTTGCCAGAGGGACTTCATGTATTTTGAGATAAAGTTCGTACCCCTGTCGCTGACGACTTCCCGGGGGAAGCCCACTCGAGAGAAGATCCCCATCAAGGCTCGACCCACTACTGGGGCTGTTATCGTACGAAGGGGGACCGCCTCAGGATAGCGGGTAGCGTGATCCACCAGGACCAGGATGAAGCGATGTCCCTGTGCTGTTCGGGGGTCCAGGGGCCCCACAATGTCTATTCCCACCCTTTCGAACGGGGTGGTCACCACGGGGAATGGTTGTAGGGGTGCCTTGAGTTTGCGGCCGCTCTTCCCACTGGCCTGGCAGGTCGGGCAGGACCGGCAATGGTTGGATACGTCATTTCTCATTTTGGGCCAAAAAAAGTGAGTCACCAGGCGGTGGTAGGTCTTGTCTTGGCCCAGGTGCCCGGCCAGGGGGACATCATGGGCTAGGTTCAACAGGAAGTCTCTGAAGTGGAGGGGCACCACCAGCACTCGCCCGGCCCCCAGTTCTGCTATTTTCTGTTCGCTGTACAAGAGATCATTGTCCCAATAAACCCAGTGGGCCCCGGTGGTGTCTCCTTGGCTCTGGGCGAGCGCTTGCTGTCGCAATCCCTCGAGGGAGGGGCAGGTCTTTTGCTCCTGCCGGAATTGTTCCTGGGTGGGCCCCCCTTCTTGACGCCACTGAGCCAGGTCGGGAAGCTCGGGGGGCTGTGTGGACCCCTCTGGGGTGGGGTCCGGGTGGTCGGTCTGGAGGAAGTCTTCTTCTGGAGTGATCGAGGGCGGAGGTGCTGCCCATTCTGGTTCTTCTGGTCTAGGGATGGTGCGGGTGGCCAGGGACCGGGTGGTTACGCACGCCCAGTCCGGGAGACCCAACATCCCCAGATGCTCTCTTCTTTCCACAGCGGCCCACGGGGAGCTCTCGAGATCGTTCCCCAGGAGGCAGTCTACGGGGGCATCGTCACGGACAGTTACTTTCAGCATGCCGGACACTCCTCCCCATTCGAAGGGGACGCAGGCCATCCGACACAGGCTCTCCGAGTTATCTGCCGATCGGACGGGGCAAAGTACGTTTGGTAGGATTTGTTCTGGGGTCACCAGGTGACAGCGGACGGCCGTCACACTGGCCCCGGTGTCACGCAGGGCCTCGGCCTTGCGCCCATTGATGCTCACCCATTGGCTGTACTTCCGAGTGTTGGCGGGCAGGGGAGTCCGCGGGACCATGTCTCTTCCTCCTAGGCATGCCAGGGTCATGGCGGCGGGTTCCCACTCGAACTGCTCCGACTCATAGGTCTCCGTGTCTTCGGAGACTTGTTCTTCTCCCAGGGCGGCGGCCGCCATCTGGCGGGGCCCGGGGGCCTGGTTCTTCGGGCAGGTCGGGTCACTGGCATAGTGGCCGACTCGCTGGCATCGATGACACGTCACGTTAGCTCGGAACCCCGGGCGCATCGGGGGGTTTCCCCGGCCTGCTGGGGCCGGGGTGGCGTTAGTGGGTGCGGCCGGGGCGGCGTCTCTGCCCCGGCCCGGGCCTCCTCCTCCTCCTCGGAGACGATGGTGACCTTGGTTGGTTCTGTTCTGCTCATTCGGCCCACTCCGGGCCACTCGGGTGCTCTCCCACCGGTCAGCCTCGGTGGCGAGCTGCCGGGGTTCAGTCAATTTACTGTCGAGGAGGTGCTGCCTGAGCTCGACAAAGCAGTTGTTGGAGAGGTGCTCCCACACAATGAGATTGAAGAGTTGTTCGTAAGTGGTTACGTTGTTACCCTTGATCCACCCCTCGAAGGCTCGGCTGAAATAGTTCACGTATTCCAACCACGTCGTACCTGGGATCCTGGTGCAGTTGCGGAACCTCTGGCGGTACATTTCGGGTGTAAGTCCATATCGACTGAGGAGGGCGGCCTTCATGTGGTCATAGGACGTCATTTGATGGTCCGGAAGCTGCAGCAGGGCATCCCGACCCTCGTTGACGAATCTCCCCCATAGACCGGCTCCCCAGTCACTTCGAGCGACCCGGTGGGCGGTCATGGCAATCTCATAGGCCTTGAACCACTGCTGTATGTCGTCGTTCCGGTGATATTCTCGGACCACATCCTTGGGGATGTGGACCTTCTGCTCGGTAGGACCCGGGGAGTGCGGTTGCTCGGGCACCCCTAGGTTTTTGTTCAGTTTGCGCATTTCTATCTCCGCTAGTTTGCACTCGTGCTCGTATGCCAGTCTTTTTTCTTCGAGGTCTCTCTGTCTCTGTTTTTCCTCTCGCTCTTCTCTGAGCCGTAAGTGTTCTAAGTTTATTTTTTGTTCCGCCAGTTTCAATTCTCAGTCTAATCTGAGTCGTGCCAAGTCTAACTCGTGTAATCTATTTTTTTCCCGCTCTTGGATCTCTTCATGGGAGGGGCCTGTTCTCCGTTCCTCCGTCCGGGTGGTGTTGACTTCCGGGGCTGCGGGGTCCCGGGGGGTTGCGGTATTTGTCTCTGTCCAGGCCTCTAGGGCGTTTTTGAAGTCTTCTTTTGTGCTTAGCCCGGTGGTAGCAATGCCTAAGTCCATGCAAAATTGTTTGAGCTCTCGGTGGTTGTATTCTTCCAGCTTTTCCATCTGGAACTTCTCCGCCGATCCGCTCTCTTTGGTCGTCATTGTGGTTTTAGTCGTAGGGTGAGTTACTGTCTGTACGGTACGCGTTGGTTCGGATCGCGCCGCTGGCCACCAATGTTAGACGGGGACCTGGAGGGTCGGCCGAGCACAGTGATCGCACAGACAGGTAACTTCCCCCCCCACAGATGGACACCACACAAAGTTCAGGGTAACACCTTTTATAGGCACTTCTGGGAGTAGAGTGGCACGATACAAGGCAATCAGGACACGTTGATCCTCTCAATTCTAGTCTCTAGTAGGGGAAGGGGGTAGCGGGACAGTCTGGGTACCCACAGGTACGGGGGTGTAACGGTGGTGGCTCACAATCCTCGAGCTCGGTGTTCGGAGGGGTCAGACCGCGGCAGCGCCGGCAGGTCCCGAAGAGGGCGTAGGTGGCAACGGGCCGCGGCAGCGCCAGCAGGTCCCAACGAGGATGAAGGTTACAACGGGCCGCGGCAGCGCCAGCAGGTCCCACGAGGATGAAGGTTACAACGGGCCGCGGCAGCGCCAGCAGGTCCCACGAGAATGCAGGTTGCAACGGGCCGCGGCAGCGCCAGCAGGTCCCACGAGGATGAAGGTTACAACGGGCCGCGGCAGCGCCAGCAGGTCCCAACGAGGATGAAGGTTGCAGAGGGCCGCGGCAGCGCCAGCAGGCAGGACAATAGTTCACAAGGCAGGGCTGTGGCAGCGCCAGCAGTCCGTCAAGGATGAGTTCGTCGCGGTGTCTCTCGACTCCAGGATACAACTGCCTTCCTGTCCTGGGGCTGCCTCAGTTATAGGTCTGGCGCCCTTTGATGTCCGGACCCTCGCTCTTGGAGGTCGGGAGGTCTGGCTCCACCCAGCAGGGGGGTGGAGCCAGCGCCCGAGGAGGCTGGGGGTGCTCGGCACCTGGCGGGGGAGAGCCATCGACACTTCGTACTCCCATTGACCTGCCAAGTGGGCCGTTCACCTCCTGGGGGGAGGGTGGTGCCGGGATGTCGGGGCCTGGCCAGGCCCAGGGTTGGGGTCGGGCTGAGGCCGCACGGCCGCGTGGTGCCGTGTCCAAGATGGCGGCTGGGCCGGGCAATGGTGCTGACGGTGGCCCGGGCCCTGTCCTGCAGGGAGGGAGCGAGCCCTTCATGTGGCCTGTCCAACAATGTGCACTAGAGTTTGTGCTAATTGAGGATACAAAAAATGAACACTTGTAATATGTGGGGGTTTTATAACTATGACCGAACACGTAACATAGAAGCCTCTTCAAAACAGACTAGCAGTTCAATAGGAAGAGAGGCTTTAAGGAGGGGTATTGGCATCCAGAGTGAACCTTTTGGATTTTCAAGGCTCCCGTTACACTATCTGAAATGGTCATGTTGGGACAGCAGGCTGCGCTTTGGCTTCCTCGAAGCAAGGATGGAGTCCGTGCTTCTGTGCAAGAAGGGACGATGTAATTTCAAACCCAAGGTTGGCGACGACATAACGGTTGCATTTGCTGCAGAGGAGGCGGCCGGGCTCGGCTCTGGAGGAGGCTTTCCTGCCAACGCTGCACCAACTGTTCAGTCACCCAGAGAGCTCAATTTACGGAGCCCCTATTGCTGCATGCAATCTCGAGGAGCGGATGACGACACCGGCTTTGGCACGAGTTAAAAAAAAATAAAAAAAGCTCTCGGCATTGCGTGGTGGGGGGCGGGGAGCGGCATTGGGTGGTGGGGGTGGGGGCGGGGGAGAGGCGTGTGAGCTGATTCCTTTGAAGTCTGATGCCGAGGCTCAGACAAATGGTGGTGTGCGATGTGTGATGTGGCTGGCGATGAGAACGCGCCTGGGTCGCATGAACTGTACCCGATCCACAGTTTTGGGTAGACTTTTGAAAGCCTTACTATAATCTCGACAAACAAGCAATGCTGTAGTCGAGACCTAAAAAGGGCAGTTGCATTCAGAGAGTTAGATACCAGTTGACGGAACCATTGCAATGCGTTTCAGTATGAATACCAAATAAGGGAACAGGCAGGCTAAAAATAAAAGTGCAGGTTTTGGGCACGCCTGGCCACAGGACGCATTTAAATATGGTCCAGAGCTTTCCTGCAATTGATAGGAGACGTTTAAACATGGTCCAAAGCTTTCCTGCAATTCTAGTACCTTTCTTGACCTCTCCAGCTGCAATGTGTCACTGCTTAACAATTTCTGGAGTGTGCATGTGTGAAATTTGGCACACAGAAGCACTGTTTGGAGCAGGGGCACAATTGGAGGGGCTGTCTATCTGTGATACTATTGTTTTCGAGGCAGGCAAGAAACAATATAGTAGTTGCCACATACAAGATCAGATAGCTTATGTTCAGTCACATGGCTCCTGAGAGTGGTTCCCCGAATTTCATGTACCGAAGAGACAATACATCACCAGTCACCCGCCTAGGTTGGGCAGCTAGCTGGTTCCATGCAAATACTAGGTGGTAATAATTGGTGTCTTAAATATTCAGACAGACTGTGCTTCTCACTTTAGGACTAACTTGTCTGGCACAGTTGAGGTTCCTCCAAGTGGACCCCTCTGTTAGGTGTCCCACTTCTGTTAGTAAATGAAATGTTGTACCTCTGCACCCCCTAGTCCACTTGAAGTATTCACATTCACTAACATTACTCCACATTTTCCCATTGATGCATTTTTCCACATGCGGTTATGGCCAAGCACCAACAGTGCCCTTTTAATAACATAATTCCCTTGATGTTATCTGTATAAATGCTGTGTGAACTACACTTTATGCTTTTTGCAGACATTGTGCATTGAACTTAATCTCACAAGCCAACCCTGGTCTTCTCAAATCAGATTGTTGACTTCTTGGATTGTTTTCCTAGTAGTCTGGAGGAGAGGGACTTGGGCCTAGGCTAAAGCTCAGGTCACTGTAGTGACTATTGCCTACTTAGTCCTACATCCCACTTCCTTCCGATGGCCTGCTTGCAACCTATTTCCATTTGTTCTAGGATTTGGTGCACAGCCGCACTGCTGTTGAGATTCTAGGTTTGACCATGAGCACAAGCGTCATTACAGTGAGTAAATTGTCTTTCATGTAGTGATGATTATCAACAGTGTTTTGAAATTGTGATTCATATAGTGTAATGAATATACGAGTGCAATTTGTGATTATCTGAAATCCGGTACCATGCCATTGTTTACAGGTGGCTTCTCACAAGTAATGTCTGCATTCTGATTGGACCTGGTTTACCTTTATCACCAGATAGTAATATTAAGAAGACAACTGAGGAAGTTGATGTGAACTATGAAGATGAACTGTTTGCTGGCTATCAGCCAACTCCAGACCTGTCTAGCCCACCTGCTTTAATATTCAACTTTACAGCAGGTATGTGGGTTCGTGTTGTGATGAGGTCAATTATGGTCTGCTTTTTGCAATGTTTTGTTTGTTGCAACTTCGCTGCACACAGATCCTGATAGTTCGGAGGGCTTTAGTAACACCTGGATTGTTTAGTTCTTCTTTTACATCCAGCATTAATTTCTGGGTCACTACTTGTTGGACTTGGCCTTTTCCCCCCAAAATTTTTCGCTTTTGACCCCCTTATCTGGATTGTCTCCCCCATGGGGTTAAACCTGTATAGGCCATGAGTGGTGTGAGACACCTTGTGAAAATGTAATTACCTGACATAATGTGAGCACTTGTAAAATCCCCCATTTTAAAACTGCACCCCCATTTTAAAACTGTACCTGACTGAAAAGTATTGTATTTAAAATGGATGCCATGGCCCTGGGTTTTGCCACTGGACTGACATAGGTCAGCGGTCTAGATAATATTACCCAGCTACCCCTAGTTTTGGAGGGAAAGCCTGGCACCCAGGGTGCTCACCCCCTCCCCTAGAACCAGTTTAGGCTAGATGTGCCAACATTCTAGAAGGTCCTGGCACTGCCTGGGAGGAGGGTATAAATAGGGAGAAGTGTCACCAGAGAGTCAGTCAGCGCTGGGACAAGGAAGAGAGGGGACCTGCTGTGAGGTGCTACCGCCACATGGGCCTGTGAGCTGGGCCCTGCACCCCTATAAACCCCCCCTCTGCTGTCCCCATGGGCCCCTGACAAGGGAGGGCCCCTACCCAGGTCCCTGACACTGTGGGAACCGGGAGTTACGCCAGCGCTGCGATGAAGAAGCGCCCAGGAGGTGAGAAATAGGATTGTCCACTCCCCCTGCTGAAGCTGTGACCCTGTGGAAGTACTGGGTCGTGAGGAGCTGCCTGAAGGAACTGTTGCCTTGTGAGGTACTGCCCGGCAAGCGCTATTCTGAGGAGGAGTGTGCCCTCGAGGAACTGTGTCTATTAGACTGCCCCTGGACTGCCTATCAAGCGCCATCTGGGGAAGAGTAGGCTCCTAGGAACTGTCACCCCCCTTGTAGGTACTGCCTGTCAAGCGCTATAATTGAGGAGCGCTAGGAACTCGAACTGTGCCCTGCATAGCGCTGTGTGGTGAAGCGCTGAAGAGCAGTGCGCTGTAAATAGCGCCATCTGCTGAGGAGAATCGCGCTGTGTGGGCTGAGGAAACTGTGAGGAGAAACAGCGCTGAGGAGCCTACCCTCGTGTCAGCGCGCTGTCCGCCTTATTATTAATTAATTACAAGGGAGCCTACCCCTTATCGCCGCTGGGATTCACCGCCGCGGTCCGGCGTGTGTGGGACCCCCCCCACTGCTGAGGGCCTCGTTGCGGCGGCCCCCGGTGCCAGGAGAGGGCCGCCGAAGTGGAGTGAGGGCCGCGCTGGGCCCTGAAGCCGCCGTCTACCTCGTCACGTGACGGGGGCCTGACCGCGTCATCGGCCCGCCCCCGCCACGCACTGATTGGCCTGCGCGGCCGTGACCCCTGAAGGCCGCGCAGGGATTGGTTATCGGCCGAGAAGGCCGGGAGAAGGGAAATCGAAGCCCCGGGTCCCCGTGAGGTAGAAGGGGGACCCGGGTGAAGCTCCGTTGCGGGGCCCCCGTGACGAGGAGGGAGCCCCGAGAGAAGCGACCGTCGCGGGAGGCCACCCCGCTGGTCTGTGCCCCACGCGAGGGCCCGGTGGGGAAGGCGGGGCCGGGGCACGCTGTCGGTGCCGGCCCGCCAGAGCGAGGAGAGCGTCGCCAAGCCCTAGGTCCCCGTGAGGCAAGGGGACGCAGGTGAAGTGTTGGTGCGGGGCCCCCGTGCCGAGGAGGGAGCCCCGAATTGGAGCGACCGAAGCGGGAGGCCACCCCGCCGGTCTGCGGTCCTCAGTGAGGGGCCGGGGCACATTGTCGGTGCCAGCCCCGCCCCCTCCAACGAAGCCATCTGCAGGAGCCTTGAAACGTGGGAGGAAAGCCAGGCAGGCTTTCCCCACGGGTGCCCAGACACCGTGTTGAAGCCCCAGGCCCCTCTGAGAGAAGGAGGCCCGGGTGAGGAGAGAGTGGCCGTCCAGAGGCCGTTTTGGAACCCCTGAGCCCCGGGTGACGCCGCGGAAAGGGGGGCCTCGAGGCATATTGTCGGTGCCTGGTCCCCCCCTGCAGAGGAGACCCCAAAGGACGCCCCGCAGAACCTATTGAGCCTGGTGAGTGGGGCTTGGATTAAACTGTGTGGAGGTCGGGGCACAGGGTCGGTGCTCGCCCCAGGACTTGTGCTAGCCCCTGGAAACTATACTGATCTTCATTGGCCCTATTGATCTCCTTTTTAAGCCTCTAGACTGGGCTGGGACATTACTGAAACCTCCCCGGGATTGGTAGAGGGACAAGTTAACCCCTAGCTAGGTGTCAGGCCCTGCAGAGTGAAGGGCTGGGTAACACAGCCTGGTTGTTAATGGCTTGTTGACCCCTGAGCCCTGCAATGGTTATTTGCCATGTTCATTTCTGATCAGGATGCTGGTTGCCTAGGGTAACGCAGCGTTTCATGTTACCTGTCCAGGTGTGATGCGCCACTGCGCCTAGTGTTAATGGTCTGCTGATTACCCTGCTAATGTGGTTATGCAAATGTTATGCCTACACTAAGGTTATTGAGGCCTAGGTATACTGTGGTTTTACACCTGATGGGTGATTGTATGCTTTTGCGCCCTGTTAGTGCCGTGGTGCCCCTATGCTGGCCTGATGAGTTATTCCAGGCCCCTGTTATGCCCCTGATTAATGAGCCTGCCGTACTGATTTCTTACAGGTGCTCCTGACTAGTATGTGCTGTAATGCTCTGTTGTTGTTTTTCCCTAACAGGGGCGGGTTGGTGCTAATGTGCATGATGTATTTCTATGCTAACGTAGAATTTTGCAATTACAACCCCCTAAGGATGAGAGCCTGAGTTGGCCCCGCCAGATTGGCCCCAGGTCTAATGTTTTATTAACCATCCTTTTTCCTTACAGCTATGGACTATAGACTATGGACTCAATCCCTTTTTGGTCCCATGTAAATAATCCCCCTCTGAAGTACTTGGCTCTGGTGCCAGTTGGCGCCGTGTTATGATGACACTGTTGATGCATTTTTGCCTTGCAGGTTGGAGATACTAAACTACTTAATTTTCCAACTCAAATTGGTGTCCTGCCTCTTCTGTGGTGTACCTGGTGTGTTGACTGAGGGTACTGCGTGAGTGCTTCACATGTCCTCCAAGTTTGGCCTGCCCGCTTGATGCCATGCTACCCCCTTTGAGACTTGGGCAACCCCCAATTCCAACATTTGGTGGCAGAGCGGTGGGATAGGACTTGTGTTTGCGCAGTACCACAGCGGCCACAGGTTACACCACAAGTAGAGCCTTGTGGTGGGGATTATTGCTGATTGTTTGAATATTGTTTTTGATTGCTTCCTCCTGAAGAGTATTCTGAATTGTCCCCTTGTTCCACTGGGAGGGTGTGTCCCGGGTGTACCTCGCCACGATGGGGTTGATTTACCAGGAAGTGGAACTGATGGAGTACACCGAACAGGAGGTGATAGACTTCCTCCTGGAGAGAGGGATACCCCCAGTAGGGAACATTAGGAGAAATTTGTTTCTCTATGAGGCCCTCAAGAGGGGAGAGCCCTTAGAGATTGGTGGGGATTTGTCTGACTACCCCCCCGAAGTTTTGAAGGGTCAGTGGGTTAGAGACCAGAGAGAGGGCTCCCCATCCAGAACCCTGGGAGGTAATTGCTCCGATGAGGAGGAGGAAGAGTCTAGCAGGGCAGAGACGCCAGTAGCTGTGGAGGACACCGAAGATAGGGAGTCTCGCACTGGGTCCAGTCCCGGGGGCACTGCCCCATCCCTTTCCCTGTCCCCAGAAGAGTGGGTAGATAGGAGAGAAGTAAGGGAGCATCAGCTGGCGCTGGCAAAGCTCAGGCATGCCGAGGGCTTAGCGCAGCTGAGGGTAGAAGAGCAGCGACTAGAGACCGAAAAAGTCCTAGCGCAGGAGAGGATGGCGGAGGCGGAGAGGGCCTTCGCCAGAGAGAGATCAGCTCAGGTGGGTAGGTTGTCCCCTGAGAGTGGTTTTAGGAGTCTGGATTCACCGAAGAGGGTGGGATCCAGTGGTGGCAGCGAGTGTAGGTCCAGTGCAAGGAGTCCCACTCCCGAAGCCCAAGAGACTGTGCCTGATTCCCCGGAAGAGGAGGACGGGTTAGTGTTTAGGGGCAGGGGAAAGCTGTTCCATCAGTCCTGGGGAGAGTTCCAGGAGGAGTGTTGGACTGTACTGGAGGATTGGGTGGTGAGGAGAGCAGTGGAGGATTGGGAAGGGCTGTGCCATGCCGTTATCCGGGAGCACATGCTAAGGAGTTGTTTCCCAAGACTGCGTCACCATCTGTTGCGGTGCGGGTTCTCAGACCCCAGGGAACTTGCACGGGAGGCAGACCTCTGGGTAAGTGCCAGAGCGTCTGGGAAGACATTGGGGAGTGATCCAGAAAGGAGTGGTGCAGGGAATTTCCGACCCAGCGTGGCGGGAGAGGTGAGAAGCCCAGCTAGGTCCCAGGATAGTGAGCGGGTTGTAGGGCCTCACATCCCATCTAAAGGAGGGAGTGAGACGGGGAGGTGTCCCGAGATGCCCCAACTGCAGTCACAGGGCCTGGAGAGTTCTTTAAGAGAACCCCAGGTTGGGAGTCTAGGCTGTCCCGATGTGTCATCCAGAGGAAGGGATCCCCTCATGTCAGGAGGACCCGGAGCATCCTTAATCAGAGCTCCAGGGGTTCGGGGGTTTGACCAGTCACAGGGTTTAGATCCTGGACTGGGGTTCCAGGTTAAGGGGTTGCCTGACCTGGAGGGTGGGGTACCTGTAATTCAGGTCCCTACCAATTTGACTCCTAGGGGTACTACTCCCAGTGGGAGGGTGCGGAACTCTGGGAGGGGGTGCAGAGGGAGGAAGGTCTCTTCTCTGTCACCAGCTCAGCCACAGGGCGCAGATCCTGGGTTGGGTGGCCAGGGACAGGGCTTGCCTGCCCTGGTGGGAGGGACATCTGTAACCAGAGTCCCCCCGGAAGTGACTCCCAGGGGTACTTCTCCAGTTAGGAGGGTGCGGAACTCTGGGAGGGGGTGCAGGGAGAGGGAGGACTCGCCCCTGTCACCGGTTCAGCCTGTGGGTTTTGGCTCCAGGTTGGGGAGAGAGTTGTGTGAGGGTGTCCCCCAGCGTAGGAGATGGAGGAACCCTAGGAGGAGAAGTAGGGGGAGGAGAGCCTCGCCCCTAAGGGCTGGTCAGTCTGAGGGTGTAGACCCCAGATGGGTAGACCAGTGGCAATTTGGAGAGAGGAGAGTGGTCCAAGGGAATTACAAGCCTGAGGCTAGAGCCTCCCACTCTAGGAAGGAGAAACATCCCACTAGGGAACACCAGTGGGGTGGTTTTGTTGGTGAAGGGAGGGTTGCGAAAGAGAACCATTGGGTTCCAGAGTGGAGGAGAGACTGCAGGTGCTCCTGTAGTTGCAGGCCTGCGTCCACCTTTTACCGCCCCAAGCAGGGAAGCCCATCAAGGCATTGATATGTCTACCCTGGCTTTTGGCTGGGGGGGAGTCGTGTTGGACTTGGCCTTTTCCCCCCAAAATGTTTCGCTTTTGACCCCCTTATCTGGATTGTCTCCCCCATGGGGTTAAACCTGTATAGGCCATGAGTGGTGTGAGACACCTTGTGAAAATGTAATTACCTGACATAATGTGAGCACTTGTAAAATCCCCCATTTTAAAACTGCACCCCCATTTTAAAACTGTACCTGACTGAAAAGTATTGTATTTAAAATGGATGCCATGGCCCTGGGTTTTGCCACTGGACTGACATAGGTCAGCGGTCTAGATAATATTACCCAGCTACCCCTAGTTTTGGAGGGAAAGCCTGGCACCCAGGGTGCTCACCCCCTCCCCTAGAACCAGTTTAGGCTAGATGTGCCAACATTCTAGAAGGTCCTGGCACTGCCTGGGAGGAGGGTATAAATAGGGAGAAGTGTCACCAGAGAGTCAGTCAGCGCTGGGACAAGGAAGAGAGGGGACCTGCTGTGAGGTGCTACCGCCACATGGGCCTGTGAGCTGGGCCCTGCACCCCTATAAACCCCCCCTCTGCTGTCCCCATGGGCCCCTGACAAGGGAGGGCCCCTACCCAGGTCCCTGACACTGTGGGAACCGGGAGTTACGCCAGCGCTGCGATGAAGAAGCGCCCAGGAGGTGAGAAATAGGATTGTACACTCCCCCTGCTGAAGCTGTGACCCTGTGGAAGTACTGGGTCGTGAGGAGCTGCCTGAAGGAACTGTTGCCTTGTGAGGTACTGCCCGGCAAGCGCTATTCTGAGGAGGAGTGTGCCCTCGAGGAACTGTGTCTATTAGACTGCCCCTGGACTGCCTATCAAGCGCCATCTGGGGAAGAGTAGGCTCCTAGGAACTGTCACCCCCCTTGTAGGTACTGCCTGTCAAGCGCTATAATTGAGGAGCGCTAGGAACTCGAACTGTGCCCTGCATAGCGCTGTGTGGTGAAGCGCTGAAGAGCAGTGCGCTGTAAATAGCGCCATCTGCTGAGGAGAATCGCGCTGTGTGGGCTGAGGAAACTGTGAGGAGAAACAGCGCTGAGGAGCCTACCCTCGTGTCAGCGCGCTGTCCGCCTTATTATTAATTAATTACAAGGGAGCCTACCCCTTATCGCCGCTGGGATTCACCGCTGCGGTCCGGCGTGTGTGGGACCCCCCCCACTGCTGAGGGCCTCGTTGCGGCGGCCCCCGGTGCCAGGAGAGGGCCGCCGAAGTGGAGTGAGGGCCGCGCTGGGCCCTGAAGCCGCCGTCTACCTCGTCACGTGACGGGGGCCTGACCGCGTCATCGGCCCGCCCCCGCCACGCACTGATTGGCCTGCGCGGCCGTGACCCCTGAAGGCCGCGCAGGGATTGGTTATCGGCCGAGAAGGCCGGGAGAAGGGAAATCGAAGCCCCGGGTCCCCGTGAGGTAGGAGGGGGACCCGGGTTAAGCTCCGTTGCGGGGCCCCCGTGACGAGGAGGGAGCCCCGAGAGAAGCGACCGTCGCGGGAGGCCACCCCGCTGGTCTGTGCCCCACGCGAGGGGCCGGTGGGGAAGGCGGGGCCGGGGCACGCTGTCGGTGCCGGCCCGCCAGAGCGAGGAGAGCGTCGCCAAGCCCTAGGTCCCCGTGAGGCAAGGGGACCCAGGTGAAGTGTTGGTGCGGGGCCCCCGTGCCGAGGAGGGAGCCCCGAATTGGAGCGACCGAAGCGGGAGGCCACCCCGCCGGTCTGCGGTCCTCAGTGAGGGGCCGGGGCACATTGTCGGTGCCAGCCCCGCCCCCTCCAACGAAGCCATCTGCAGGAGCCTTGAAACGTGGGAGGAAAGCCAGGCAGGCTTTCCCCACGGGTGCCCAGACACCGTGTTGAAGCCCCAGGCCCCTCTGAGAGAAGGAGGCCGGGTGAGGAGAGAGTGGCCGTCCAGAGGTCGTTTTGGAACCCCTGAGCCCCGGGTGACGCCGCGGAAAGGGGGGCCTCGAGGCATATTGTCGGTGCCTGGTCCCCCCCTGCAGAGGAGACCCCAAAGGACGCCCCGCAGAACCTATTGAGCCTGGTGAGTGGGGCTTGGATTAAACTGTGTGGAGGTCGGGGCACAGGGTCGGTGCTCGCCCCAGGACTTGTGCTAGCCCCTGGAAACTGTACTGATCTTCATTGGCCCTATTGATCTCCTTTTTAAGCCTCTAGACTGGGCTGGGACATTACTGAAACCTCCCCGGGATTGGTAGAGGGACAAGTTAACCCCTAGCTAGGTGTCAGGCCCTGCAGAGTGAAGGGCTGGGTAACACAGCCTGGTTGTTAATGGCTTGTTGACCCCTGAGCCCTGCAATGGTTATTTGCCATGTTCATTTCTGATCAGGATGCTGGTTGCCTAGGGTAACGCAGCGTTTCATGTTACCTGTCCAGGTGTGATGCGCCACTGCGCCTAGTGTTAATGGTCTGCTGATTACCCTGCTAATGTGGTTATGCAAATGTTATGCCTACACTAAGGTTATTGAGGCCTAGGTATACTGTGGTTTTACACCTGATGGGTGATTGTATGCTTTTGCGCCCTGTTAGTGCCGTGGTGCCCCTATGCTGGCCTGATGAGTTATTCCAGGCCCCTGTTATGCCCCTGATTAATGAGCCTGCCGTACTGATTTCTTACAGGTGCTCCTGACTAGTATGTGCTGTAATGCTCTGTTGTTGTTTTTCCCTAACAGGGGCGGGTTGGTGCTAATGTGCATGATGTATTTCTATGCTAACGTAGAATTTTGCAATTACAACCCCCTAAGGATGAGAGCCTGAGTTGGCCCCGCCAGATTGGCCCCAGGTCTAATGTTTTATTAACCATCCTTTTTCCTTACAGCTATGGACTATAGACTATGGACTCAATCCCTTTTTGGTCCCATGTAAATAATCCCCCTCTGAAGTACTTGGCTCTGGTGCCAGTTGGCGCCGTGTTATGATGACACTGTTGATGCATTTTTGCCTTGCAGGTTGGAGATACTAAACTACTTAATTTTCCAACTCAAATTGGTGTCCTGCCTCTTCTGTGGTGTACCTGGTGTGTTGACTGAGGGTACTGCGTGAGTGCTTCACATGTCCTCCAAGTTTGGCCTGCCCGCTTGATGCCATGCTACCCCCTTTGAGACTTGGGCAACCCCCAATTCCAACACTACTCTACTATGAATCTTTATCTTCTTTCGAAATTAAGTATAAGAATTATATTGCTTTGTCTGATCGAACTCAGCAAGGAAACATTATGCTGATGTGCACCGGGTCACTTCGCTTAAAGGATGCTGTTATTTCTAAGACAGGATAAACAAACAAAATAATTGCCTTTAGAAAGAATAAGGAAGAATAAAGCTCTTGAACTTCCTACTAGGATATGTTGAATGGGACACAAAGCTGGACTTCTGTAAGCCTCTTTTCTCACATATAAAAAAGTCTAACTTGTCTTAATAGGCAATGTTGGTGTAGCTATGCTTTATTTCACCGTTTGCGTGCCTTATGCTGCAGTTTCTCTTTACATCAACCTGTGCTCGAGACTTGCGTCTGTTTTCCTTTTGAATTAGTCTGTTTTTTGGTGGCCCGATGTAGAATACAGTGTCTTATGTACTCTTAGACACTGAAAAAGGATAGCATCTGTTCCCACTAGCATGCATCCATTGGGTACAGAGCTGCCCAGTTATCTTTCCGATCTTAACCTAAATCTCCAGACAACTCTACAGGTGTACTAAGGGGTGGCCTGTTTCCGAAATGCCATGTTCTCTGAGCTCAGGCCTCATATAAGAGGCATACTTGGAGAAAGACTTCAGCATTTATCAATGTTTAGTACTGTACAAAAGTAGTACTTGACCCTGGACATGGGTTCAGATTGCTGTGTCACTCCAGTATTGCTTTGGACCACGTTATGATACCTAGCTGATAGCAAATGTTCTTGGGACTGTTATTGTCTGATTTTTCATAAATGGTTGAAGAATTTTCGATATTGTTTCATTTTCTTTGTTTATGTTACACTTCTCCCTGGTTTGCTCACCAGTGTTGTTCACCCATGTGGTATTCTTGAAGGCTTTTTCTTGTACATCTTATTGTTAAGGTACAAGCAGTTCTTTTTTAAACATTAATGTTAAGTGAGTCAAACTTTAAGCATCTGTCCCGTCCTAAAAATGCCCCCTTGTGTGCATTCTTGACAGTGGGGCTTTGCTGGGTCCTCAGTTTGCAAGTTAGTTATTGAATCGAGGCTGCTGATCCTTTTCTCATGAATCTTTGAGAGTTACTGTAACCGCTATTGAGGTGGGCCTGTTCATCATTATTGAATTTCTATTGGCTTGCAAGTTACCCAAATCTGCCATTTTCTGCAGTAGATAAACCAGTGAAAAATTGTGGCTCATTTCATAGCTATTCTTCTTGTTTTTTCTGTAGACCTAAAAAAAAGTTTATTTTGATCCCTTTTTGCTTATGATCCTAATTTTATGTAACAGCCCTGGATATTCATTGTTTGCTGATATGTGCTTTGTCTGTTGTAAGCCGCAGTGGCCTGATATTCAAACCTTTGATCAATTTATGTAATATAGTTATTTCAAACCTGAATGTCCTGATCCTCTCTTGCTAATCCAGTTATGGAAATATGTCCCATAAAAGTTCTAAGAAGTGTATTAGTGTTTAGAAGGTTAGTTTTGCCTAAGTGATAATTTCTTTCTGCTGCTTTTAATCAGTATGTTGCAGGTGACTTATGGATATAACAACTTGTCATTTGTACAGAGTGTAGCTTTTGGAGAGGGTCACCTTTTCTTCAAATGAATAAATAACCTATATATCCAACCCAGTGACAAAGATATTTTCCATCCATTTACTCTTCTCTATTCCTAGATGTGAATTTTTTCTTTTGGTCTGAACTTAATAAATTGGTTTCGTAATTGTTGGATAGATTTTCACAATCACAACAATATGAATAATGGATCGGAGAAACAATGTGGTTTCTCAGAATGCATCCCGTATCTACTGGCATAGCTCCCTCGCAGATACTCTGCCTTAGTAGTCAGTTGTAAGAAGAGGAAGGTCCATGTTGACAGTGCTGGCATTTTCCTATTCTATTATGGTTTTATTTGTTGGAACTGATGGGGAAAGCTTGTTGTTGTCTATTAGCATCATTTTGCACCTTTGCCTGTTACTCTGGCCCAGATGACATTGATGTCTGCAAGACAAATGTGGCGTCGGCTTTCCCCAAGTATTATTGTTTTGTAAGGTAGTTCATGTTGTATTCTTTTGAATGCGTCTCTTTCTTCTCTCCTAAATCAAATAATGCCTTTTTTCTATGTCGGTAGATGAAGAACTCCCACCAATAAGTCATAATGAACCCATCACAGACCGGAGAAGTACTTTTCAAGCTCATCTAGCTCCTGTTGTGAGCACTAAACAGGTTAGTAGCATTGGTAATGTCGGCTTTGAGAAGGTCATTAACAGTCAAATACTGTTTTTGTTTGTCTGCTTGCAAAACGCTGTAGGCTTTACTTATACCTACGCTGATTAAATACTTTTGTTTGCCGTAACACTTTGCGTGCCAGTGCTTTCTTTGCTGAGGGGGTTTTCACATACATTGTTACAACATCCTGTCACATATATAGTATAGTCTGTCAGCCTCTCGGAACTTTCCATTGTTGCAAGCCCATTGTGAATGTGTAATGGTAGGAAACCTAGGTGATTTTATAATTACACAGTTCCTGAAAGGCAAAGTAGTTTTTGCCTTTGGCCAGTCAATATTTAAGCATGTAGATTTTCTCAGAAAGTGTGAGCTCCGCCTTTGCTAATGCATGTGATACTATAGGTTCAATGCATGTTGGTTAAAATAATTGATTTCTGTTTTTTGGTGAGGGAGTGGGGTTTTCTATATGGTAATCTTCGGGTGTAATCACTAACTAGCCCCTGCCATTGATCGTATGGGCCTTTTTCGTCGACAAGGAGAAATAAGGAGCGATCATCTACTTAAACACATAGCAACAATTATTAAAGACCTTTAGTACAGTTGATAAAGAGAACTAGTGTAAGTTAAAGGGTTTTATTTGAATATCTTTTAGTTTGTCATTTTTGGTTAAGTTAGTATTAATATTTAGGTTTCAGCATTTAAAGGTAATATATTTCATCAATCCATATTTAATTATAAAATAGAATACAATATTAATTAAAAAAAGGTTATTATTTTAATAATACAACAAGCGTGTTCCAGAAAGGGAAAATCCTAATCTAAATTAAATTGGAATAACAAGAAAAAAGGTGTCAGTTTAGATAAGCAAGAGTTCTAAAGAGAGAATCAATGCGTAAGCATAAAGCCTCTGCGTAATAAGCTGTAAAGTAATCTCAGCTCAAAAATCAACAGAAAAGCAACATAATCTGAATATGGCTGCCTATCATGACGAAATACATCAGAAACTCAGCAGCGAAACTCCAGTCAGAGAGTCGGAGAAGGAAAATTCTGGCGCTACAGTAAGAACATGCACTAATAAACTCACAATAATCTATGTTGCAACAATATTTTCTTTGTGTCTTCTGCATCTTCCAAAGGAATTTGAGTAAACTCCTGGCAATAGGCAGACTCCATCGTCGTTGATATTTTACAGTCCAGAATGTTCTTCGCATGGCTCCTTCTTCCTCTTGCCTCCTCTCCTCCCACTGTGAACCTCGCTGTTGGTTGTCTAACACAAAACAAGTGCCTCTTCAGTAGTTAACAGAAAACGTATGGAAAATCACATCATATGTAGAATTGGATAAAAACATTGTGCGCAAACAACTGTTCAATGTGAAAAACAAGCCTTTCTGTGTTAATCCATTAATTGTTTTCTCAGTTAACAGGGCATTGACAGGCTAACTTAAATCAGCACTTTTATTTCGAATTAGGTCTATAATATTTAAGTATGGTTGCCTACTATAAACTTTGGGTTTGGTATGTGCACTTATTTAAATGCAGGCTTAGCACATTATTAACAATAGCACTTCTGTTTGCGAAATCAAATTTCACGTAATCAATTTCCTCCCTCTGATGGTTGAAAAACCATCACAATTTCGTCTTCACAAATGAATCTGTTCATGTCAGATCCCTTTATTTCAGCCAGCAGGGCCATAAAAGTACAATCAATATAAAAAGAGTATAACATGAATAAAACTTACATAAAAGATTTTCCAACAAGACAAGTTGAAAGTTAAAAAGTGGAATACAAAGTAAAACAGGTTAACGTGAGAAAAAATGAACACTCATTCATAATCACATTCGTTAACTGTGTAGGCAATGTTGCTATATACACATCTATCAAAAATGAGGGAGTTTGCCTTCCTATCAGGCAATTGATAAATGAATCTTTTGGAGAGCACTTTCATTCTCTGCTGAGTCAATCTTTTTATTTTTCAGGGATTCAGTTTCCTTCAACACTTTATATTTCCTATTGTTTCTCTCCTCCGATTGTATTTCTTTTCTAATTTGCCTTTCTCTTCCTTTGTTCTTCGTCCTTGTTATATAGCATCTAAACCCTTTATATAAAGTATATAAGAATATCAAGCAAATACCAATAATTAGCACAGGTTTATGATATGATTCTAAAAAGTCCTTCTCCCACTGTTGCAAAACAGTTGCTAATGACAAGCTCCTTTGGCTAAACTTCCTAACACACTAGTAGTTTCTAAAGGTTCTAATTCAGGTTCAGAGATGTTCTTTACAGATTCTTATAACTTTTTGCTGTAATCCGGGATGTATGAGCAGCAATGTTCAACATTTTGCAGACTCTGCCTTTTTGAGCTAATAATACGTATAAAGCTAATCAATCTTGCAGCATACTAATTCTGTGCTAACTGCCAGCAAAATACCAGATGTACTAGTGGCCAGCTTATCCACTACAGTTGATAACTTTCTTCTCGTTATTTAAAACTTCTCATGCTCGTGGTATAATTGGTCCAAAGATGTCTCCCACTAATTGTATTCCATCATTAGTACTAAAGGTTTGTATGGGGTGGTGTCATAGTTAAAGTATCAATTCTTTTCACATGATATATTTTAGGAAATAATAAAGCTAAATAGCAATTACCCCTCCTAATCAGCAGGTAGCTGAAAATAGGCATCCTGTCCACGCACACAGTAGACTCCAGGAATAACTGCCTCTACCCCTGTTAACATTTGAATAGGTCCTCCCAAAATGCCAAAAGTGTGTTCACAATTACTTATCCCAATGTGTCTCTTTCTTAACCGGTTTCTCCGTTTATAAACACATAATTTCCCTTTTTGTCCTCTATCTAATTTTAATTTAGGATAAACCATTTTCATCTTGTTTTCATCTTCTTTCTTCTAAACATTTCTTAAAACATCTTCCCCTTTATTTGCATTACGGAAAATGTTGGCTCTTCTCTCCTCTAATGTTAAAATGTACTTATTTTCTAACGAACTTATTAAACAGGTTAGATTCTGTTTGTGTGGCCTAAGAATGTCTATAACTGTGGAAGATCTAGAAAAAAATACAATGCAATATCCATACCTTTTGCTTGTGGAAATGGATTCATTCTTGTCAGAAGAGGAACTTTGGAAATAACTGTGTCATAGTTGGAAAAATAATATTCAAAATACTCATGTCTATAAAATAAACAAAGTAAAATACAACATGTAATTGCATATGAAAGTGGGATGTGGGGATACGCCACTTATTTTGCAGCTGAAGCAGTTAAGTGTGCACAGACATAACTGTCTTTAGTGTCTAAAGCTTGAGTGTATTCCTGAACTAATCTAGAATATGGCGGGCAAGTGCAGCAGGGTTGGCCTGCTAATTCTCAAGCTTGATCCTATGTGGGGTGGACTCGGACTCACAGACCTTGAGCTGTATTACCTGGCGTCACATTCACATCATGGGGCCAGATGGTGTTCGGACAGAGATAACAAGTAGAAAAGCCTTTTGTCTGGGACCCCAGAAACGGCGCACCTTCCTTCTAAATTGCTAGCAAGATCAAAGCAAAACCGAACTCACTCATTTGTAGAACAAGTCACCTGGGTGTGGGGGAGTGCCATCAGGAGGGTGTTCCGCACACAGCCGATCGACAGAAAACTTCTGATTCTAAGGATACCCCAATCCGCACACCTTAGTGGCGAGGTATCCTTGGCTAGACAGAGAGACCGAAGATGTGATCTGTTTGGAGACCTATACGCGGCAGGTAACTGTCTCACCTTCCAAGAAGCACAGGTGTTCTTTGGGGTGGGCCCAGGATAGTTTTTACAATGTTCAGCCCTGACTAGGTTCGCAAGGAGATTGTGGCTCGACTTACCAGCCATGCCATGGGAGACCTGCACGTTGGAAGTACTGGTTTCCCACATATATCGGGCCCTGAGGGAGGACCGACCGCAGGCAGCCTATCGAGATAGGTGGGAGGCGGAAATACCAGAACCCTAAATGGATGCAGAGTGGATCACACCCTGCGACTTGGTGAAGGAAGTGTTCTGTAATGCCCAAATTAGCTCATTTTGTATGTCCTCCACCGCATGTACCTGACCCCTACGAGATTCAGTAAAATCTACCCTGCCAGCACGGACGAGTTCCCGAGATGCAGGGGAGGCGTAGCGGGGTTCACACACATGATATGGGGCTGTGGAAGTCTGACTCACTATTGGCAGGGGGTAATTGGTCACTTGAAACATGATACTAATATCCGCCTTGAAACCACAGTTAAACACTGTCTATTGGACCTTATCCCCTGCCCCAGGGAGGGAGGGTGCGTTATAGGTTTGCCTAACTGGTTCGCTTTCTGGCTTAGTGCAGGGTTGCCATTAGATGGCTGTCTCCTTCTGGACCCACGATCCTGGCACGGACTAAAGACCTAGTGGAATGGGCCTGGGCAGAACTGAGACGCATGAAAGAAGTCGGTACAGACGAACCCTTGGATGATGATTGCCAAGAGTGGGAGCATATGATACATGAAATAACTGGAGAGGAGGAGGAGGAGGAGGAGGTGCCGACCATGGATGCACCCAAAGGGGAGGCATAACCCCAGTGACTGGGCTAGTGGGGGAGCGTTCATAATAGTGTCCTGCAACCAAAGGTACAGAGTGTACTGCCTCAGTTGGATGCAGAGCTGAGTGACCAATGTTGGCGCTGAAAGGGTGATATGCCAATGGTCTTGCTGCAGGCGATTGAGACACCATGTACCCCACTGGCAGTGTGGCTACTAGGGACAGTGGCTGAGATAGATGAGACCTTTTTATAGAGATAAGCTTACCCTCTTATCAGGGCACCAGTATGGGGTTAACTGGAATTACTAGCACTACGCATTGTAACTTAAGCACAATGGCACAGCTGCAAGTTATATTTTACTATGTTACGGAGAGTGACTATCCCACTATGGCTGTTATTTTGTATTACATGATTAAACTTGGAAATAAAACGTACCTAGAATAAACATTTGTCAAATAATCTTCTTTTGAATAATCTACAAATTACGCTTTTAGTTTTGTCTCATCGATTGCGTGCATAGGTTTTGTAGGTGCAGGTGCAGATCTAAGTGTTTCTATCTCGGGTATAAAACTAATTCCAACTAAAAGAACTATATGTGATAATCCAACAACTATTAGTGTGGCATTAGTCACTATTATACACCTTACTTTTGGTAAGGACATACATGTTTATCTAAAGTCAGACCTTGAGTAGAATGAGGCAGCAAGTAGATTCAATATTCTGCTTTGATTTCTACATATGCAAAACAAGCAACACTTTTCATAATAAAATTGCAGTTATTTGTATTCAGCCTATATGTAACAATCTTCATAAGACATCCCTAGCCCTACTCTATCTTCTTCTAAATATGTTGTTCCTACTCTTCTACTGCAACCTTTGCCCTAGGGAATTCTTCTTAATTCTTTTTATTCACCTTTGTTAATTGTCTGTTATGAAGTTCATTTATTTCAGTCTTTTATTTTTATTTTTTTGTCTTAAACACAGTTTATAATTTTTAATATCATTTTTTTCAGTTTCTGAGTTTCTCTAAGTAACACATGTTAAGTACTTGATTGTAATATTAGTTTCGTAAAACGTATTTAATCAACACTGTTTTAGTGTGGCTTATCATGGAGGTTCAAATGTCTCTGATTCTAGTTCATTTGGATTTTGACCTGATGCATTTGGCACATTGTCTGAGTAGTAAGTTCATTCAGGTGCAGAATACCTGCAACAAGGTACTCTTTTGGATCTTCTTAGTGTCTGTTTATCTTCTTCTGTTTCACTTACACCACTAGATTCAGTTTTTTCGATGATGGTTTGTAGTATACTTTCAACTGACACACTTGATCTCAATTGCCTCTTACCATTTGGCCATTTGATCTCCATAGGGGATTTTCTCTTACAATTGTCCCTTCCTCTGGATCATTCAAATTATTTGGTGATAATTCAATGGTTCCTTTATTTTCAGTTCTCAGTTCTTCTTCTTCAGTGGGTATTTTCACAGCACTTTGTGAGATTTCATGAACTTGTACAGGTGTGAGATGTTGCTGTACTTCACCCCTCTCTGGTCCTTCTGGATGTACGGACCCAGGTGCTCTTGGATTTGGCTCAAAGTACACTATTTCTTCATATGGACCCCTCACTCTCTGGGTGTGAAAGGCATGTACCCAATTAGGTATCCCAGTTCTTTTGACAGCAGTGTTGTTCATCAAGAGTACCTGATAGGGGCTTTTTCGTACATGCTTTTTCACCAAAACCCAGTCGCCTGGGTTAAGGTTGTGGCACTGCTCATGATGTGGACTGGCAGTGGCAGCTCCAAACTGATGAGAAAGAGAACAAATACATCAGCTAATCCTTTGCATTAATCAAAGATGATGTCATCCATGATGGTTACAAGCTCATTTGTAGGCACAGCAGGCAGTCTCATAGCACGACCCATGAAGATTTCATGTGGAAATAATTCATATCTCCTATCGGGTGCTTCTAAGACTCCTCAAAACCAGTGGTAAAGCATCTGCCCATTTCAGTGAAGTAGATGCACAGACTTTGGCCAATAGAGATTTCAGCATGCCATTCAACTGCTCGACTGTTCCCGAAGCCTCGGGACGATAGCTACAGTGCAGTCTCTTTTTCACTTGAGGAGCAACACACAGTATTCTAAGGACTTCATTCCTAAAATGGGTCGCTTGGTCTGACTCTAGAGAAACCAGTAATCTGAACCTTAAACTTCATCTCCATCAATATAATTCTCAGGCAGCTGTAACAATGTGGCTGGATTGAGTGTTTGACAACTGTTCAGAAAAACATTATCAGCAGTAAGCGTTTGTTGTGTATTTTGTAAGTCTGATATTTGTAATATAGTGAGTTTTAGTACCGATGAGCTTAATTTAAACAGAGTGAGGGACCATCTCTGAAAGAGGGTGTCCCATCAATATGCTGTCGCATCTCTCAACACTGGCACCAACTGCCACAATCACTTCAAGGAAGCTTGGCAGTCCTGCGGCAACAGGGTCAAGAAAGGTTGAAAAATATGCCATAGGTCTTTAAGAGTCTCCATGCAACTTAGTAAGCACTGAGAGAGTGCAACCCTCCCTCTCACTGCAAAGCAATGTGAACATTTTACTGCAATCAGGCATTCTTAATGCTGGGGAATGACAGAGACTTTTTCGCAGCTCTAGAAATGCTTTCAAGCAATCGTTGTCCGACGGAAGCGAATCAGGCACATCTTTGTGCTTCAGTTGGTTATTTACTGTCTACAGTAGCCAACAATTCCCAGGAACATTCTGACATCTCTTTGAGTTCTGGGTGGGTTCATTTTCAGAATTATCTCTATTATCTCCTGTAACACCTTTCTCATTAATTTCTCAATGAGATGTCCTAAATATAGAACTTCTTTTTGAGTATTGTAGTTTACTCGGGTACATCTTGTGCCCGCTCTCAGCCAGGTGATTTAAAAGAGCAATTGTGTCCTCTTTACAAGCTTCTTTCATACTTGATGCCACAAGCAGGTCTTCAATGTATCGTTCAGCAACTGAAATGAAAGGCATCTGCAGAGTCTCTAGATTTTTTTTCAAGATCTGATTAAAGATCGAAGGACTCTCTGTATACCCCTGTGGAAATTGGCATCATGCCAAAATTCTGTCGCCAAATACAAATGAGGAGAACAAGAAGTGACTGTCCTTGGGCAACTGAATAGAGAAAAACGCCTGACGGAGATCCACAACGGTAAACCACTCTGCAGTCCAGGGACTCTGAAACAGTATTGTTGCTGTATTCGGCACCACGAGACAACCTGGGACAGAATCCCTTGTTTTAGCATGTTTTCAATTTCTGGTGTTATTACTACCACTGTCTCTGGTGTTAGATTATAGGGCAGTGTTTTCGGGAAAACTGCATTTGGTTTTATTGTACTACAGACTAGTTCTACACCTTTTGATTAGTCCGAGTTCGAGGCATGTGGGCTGCTAAATTCATATCTTTTGCATTAGATCGCCGCCTAGTGTTGGGTCCGGATGATCGCACATTGTTGTCCTGGAAGAGTCTTCGAAGTATCCTGAGATAGGTGGCTCCTCCCCTGGACTACAGTGCGCATGGGCATCGGCTCCATCCCCAGATTGTTTTTTTCCGCCATTGGGTTCGGATGCGGTCTCGACGTCTCTCTGTCGGAACCGAGAAAACTAGCTTTTTTACGGCCAAAAGGCCTTAGTTTCATTACGTCGGTATTGTTTGCGTACGGTCTCGAGTTCCTCCGCCTCTTTGAGTCGGAATCTGCGGAGTCGTATCACTCTTCGGACATCGAGGCCTTCTCATCGCAACACGACTGAAACTTTTCATCATGGAGCGGAGCCCGTTTAAATACTGTCCCGTCTGTGGGTCCAAATACCCACATATCGACGTGCACCCGGTCTGTAACAAATGCCTATCGCCAGACCATAACGAAGAGAACTGCATGGCCTGCTCCAGATTCAGGTCAAAGAAGACGCTCAAGCTTCGGCGCGCGGTGCGCCTTGAGGCCAGACAAGTGGCCCCGGCTCCAGAGAACATCTTCGGCGACCAGGAAGAAGAGGGCCGAAGCCATCATCTTGAAATCTCGCCGCCCGCGACGGAGGTCGAGGCGGATCCGGAAGACGACGATGGAGTCGTGGATCAAGGCCTTGAATACGTCGACGAGGTAGGGGACGTCGAAGAAGTTTATGGGGCCGCGGAAGATAGCTCTGGGGATGAGCTATGCCCCGAAGGTTACGCAGATCAGGCTCGGGTCACGGGATCGCCACTCGGCCTTACCCAAGACCCCGTACCGCAAGCCACGGCCCCGCCTTCAGGCCCGGCCACGGACATACTTGCTACGCAGCTCGTATCGAAACCGAAACCGAAACCAACGGTATCGACAACACCTAAAATGGCCGACCCCAAAACGAAACCGAAACTAATGGATTCGAGTGCACCTAAGATGGCGGTCGTTCCACCAAAACCCCCAAAGCCTGCTACCTCATCGACTCCGTCGGCCTCCGGTCCACAGAAGTCGAAGAAAACTGTCGATTCGACAGTGCCGAAGTCGTCAGCGGAGTAGGTATCCTCTAAGAAGGTCGTCCGGCACGGGTCGACCGGGACGACGCCGTCAAAGTCCGCCAAAGCCAGCGACAAGACTCCGGTACCGACTGGGACGTCGTTAGTCGGACGCGTGGTTGACACGGAGCCTGCAAGATCCCACGGATCGAAGAGCGGAAGCTCAACACATCGGTCCAAGGACTCGGTGTCTACGGCTGCAGCATCGACGTCTAAGACTCCGAAGGGCCCACAAGACGTCGGATCCGACGGCAAGGTGAAGACCTCTTCGTCGGTGCCAAGTGCTGCTGTGAGTGACGCATCCCTCATCGCCACTTCACTCCAGAGAATTCGGGATAAGGCCTCTACGACGTCGGCTCCGGCGCCGTCGCACCAGAAGCCGATGGACGTGCCGGCGAAGCCTGCTAGCAAACTTCTCTTCCTTCTGCCGCCAAAGCAGGCACCAAAGGCCTTTACGCCAAAGTCGGCGCAAAAGACATCGGACTCATCCGCGTCTGCTGGAGTATCGGGTCGACAACTCGACTCAGGAGACGATTCTGAGCGTTTTATCGACGCAGACACGGGCAAGTTGACCCTTTACAAGAGGAAGATCACTTCACAACCAGTGGACTCCTATGTTATCCCACTGAAGAAGAAAAGGCTTGCACAGGACGCTCCAGTCCTGATTGAACCTATCCAGCCTCCTCCTAGAAGGAGTCCAACACCTTCCCCCGACCACTCTGAGGGAGAGGAATATGGACAAGATGACCAGTACACTTTCCCGATCAATGAACCCGATGCACAGCAGGATTCCTATGATGACATAGGTGACCAAGGAATACAGAATGTGGGGCAGGACCCACAGCCTTCCAGTGCACGTGCATCCCCAACAGAAGACTCTGCAGGATTTCATGCACTCATTGAACGGGCAGCTGCTAATCATGATGTAGACATGCATGCTGACCCAGTGGAAGAAGATTTTCTGTTTGACACTTTTTCAGTCTCCGAAAGGACAGTAAAGACACTGCCTATGCTCAAAGGTGTCCTTAAGCATGCTGCGGACATCTTTAAAGAACCTACCAGGGCGAGGGTGGTCAATCCACGCATCGAGAAGAAATACAGACCTGCACCTGCAGACCCTGCTTACATTAGGGGACAGTTGCCACTAGACTCTCTTGTGGTCGCAAATGCCCGCAAAAGGGCAAACTCCCAGACGACGGGTGAAGCTCCTCCCCCAGACAAGGAGTCTAAAGTGCTTGAGGCAGGGGGCAAAAGGGTAGCTGCGCAGGCTGCCAATTTCTGGCGTATTGCGAATACACAGGCGCTATTGGCACGTTATGATAGGGCGCATTACGACACCCTAGAGCAAGTCTTACAACACCTGCCTTCGCAGTTTCAAGAGGGTACCAAACTGCTTATAGAAGAGGGTAAACTCATCTCCAATGCAGCCATAAAGTGTGCACTTGATGCCGCGGACACAGCAGCTCGGGCTATTAACACTAGCGTCATGCTGAGACGACAAGCGTGGCTACGCATATCAGGTTTTAAACCAGACATTCAAACGACCATACTCAATCAGCCCGTCAATCCTGATAGACTGTTTGGTCCTGATGTTGACACCACCCTCGAAAAGATTAAAAAAGACAACGAAACTGCTAAGTCTATGGGGGCCCTTCAATCACAACAATTCGGGGCAACACTTTTCGTCGCTCAGGTGCACGTGGAGTCACCAGAGGACAGATGGGTCAACAATCACAGTTCACTAGAGGTGGAGCGCAGTCCTCGTACCCCAAGCAGAATAAAGGGGGTTATCGAGGAAACAGCAACAGAGGACGTGGCAGAGGAAACAACAACTCCCGTTCCTCTGCCCCAAACAAACAGTGACTCTCTGTCACTGCCCCCCGACCATTTAACATCTGTCGGGGGGAGACTCCAGCAGTTCCTGCCAGTCTGGACACACATCACCACAGACAGGTGGGTGCGACAACTTGTCCAGTACGGTTTTTGTCTAGAGTTAAAGTCCACTCCACCCAACATTCCACCAAGGCGACGGCCTATGTCCGCAGAGCACTTGCACTTATTGCAGCAAGAAGTAGTGGTGATGCTGCAAAAAGGCGCAATCGAGCTCGTGCCGGTGGAAGAGGAAGGCACAGGGGTATATTCCCTGTACTTCCTTTTTCCAAAGAAGGACGGATCTCTCAGACCCATTCTAGATCTGCGTCCCCTCAACCTGTATATACTGTCAGAACATTTCCATATGCTTACACTGCAACAGATTCTTCCCTTGTTAAACCAAGGGGACTTCTTAGCAACCTTAGACCTCAAGGATGCTTATTTCCACATACCACTACACCCGTCCCACAGAAAATACCTCAGGTTCACTATCCAAGGCAAGCATTATCAGTTCAAAGTCCTACCCTTTGGAGTGACCACCGCCCCAAGAGTGTTTACCAAGTGTCTGGCGACGGTAGCGGCGCACCTCAGGAGGCAGAACATCCATGTCTACCCCTACCTGGACGACTGGCTCGTTCAAGCCAAGTCGGAACAACAGTGCGCCACGGACATGTCGACTACCATTCACCTCCTTCACAATCTGGGCTTCTCGCTGAACTACCCAAAGTCGCACCTTCAGCCGGCCCATGTCCGGCAGTTTCTGGGCGCGACGATCAATACCCTGACGGCCATGGCTCAGCCAAACCAGGTCAGGATAGACAGCATGCAGTCTCTAATCCAAAAGTTCAAACCACAACACTCGCTTCCAGCGAGAGTGTTCATGCAGTTGATTGGCATGATGGCCTCCTGCATCTTCATAGTCCCTCACGCACGGTTACATATGCGTCCGCTCCAGGAGTGCTTAGCAAATCAGTGGACTCAGGCTCAGGGACAATTGACAGACCTAGTGTTGGTTACCAGTCGGGCGTACAACTCTCTGCATTGGTGGAATCCACACAACCTTTGCAAGGGCCGACTGTTCCAAGAGCCAGTGCCACAGATTATCCTGACGACGGACGCATCTCTCCAGGGATGGGGAGCTCATCTGCTCACTTACACAGTGCAGGGACTATGGACGACGCAGCAACAGAAGATGCACATCAACTATCTGGAACTGATGGCAATCTTCATGGCGCTCAAGTCCTTCAATGTACATCTGTGCAACAAGATAGTGTTAGTCCGGACGGACAACATGACAGCGATGTACTACATTCAAAAGCAGGGGGGCACCCACTCGCCACAGCTGTCTCATCTGGCTCAGAGCATGTGGAAGTGGGCCATTCAGAGGAACATTTTCCTCATGGCAGAACACCTCCCCGGCAAGGACAATCAGATGGCGGATCTGCTCAGCAGATACAGCCATCAAATGCACGAGTGGGAGTTACACCCATCAGTACTCCGCCCGTACTTCCAGCAGTGGGGTCATCCGGAGATAGACCTGTTTGCCACAAACGAAAACGCAAAATGCCAACACTTTGCCGCCAGGTTCCCTCACCCACAGTCGCAGGGGAATGCGATATGGATGAACTGGTCAGGCAAATTTGCGTACGCTTTTCCACCAGCCCCTCTGATACCGCTGGTGGCAAGAAAACTAATGATAACGTGATGCTAGAGAAACTCTAGTTTCATCCCTGAGTAGGCACACATTATTTGTCGACCTCCCTTAAGTAAAGAAAAGACGACTTTGATGAAGTTCCTTAAGGGCAAGAAAACTAAGGCAGCACTCGATGACACTCATCCTAGTTGCTCCAACGTGGGCACGCCAAGCATGGTACACCACGTTTCTGGAACTCTCGGTGGTGCCGCATCAAAGGCTGCGCCTAACGCCCAGGCTTTTGACGCAGAACCATGGAGACATTCAGCATCCAGATCCGCAACAGCTCAACCTGGCGATCTGGCTCCTGAAGTCCTAGAGTTTGGCTACCTTCACCTACCTCCGGAATGCATGGACATCATCAAGGAGGCCAGGAAGCCGACTACCAGAGCATGCTATGCTGCAAAATGGAAGCGTTTCGTCCTTCACTGTACAGCCAATAACATAAACCCGCTAGATGCATCTATCCCTAACATCATTTGCTATCTGTTACATCTTTATAAGTGCAATCTAGCCTACACTTCCATTCGGATACATCTATCCGCCATAGCAGCTTATCTTCAGAACAGGCAACATCTCTCTGTCTTCAGAGTGCCTGCCATTAAAGCCTTCCTTGAAGGTCTGAAACGAGTCATTCCCCCAAGAACACCACCAGCTCCGGTGTGGAACCTCAATGTGGTCCTCACCAGGCTGATGGGACCACCTTTTGAGCCACTACACTCGTGTGAACTCCAGTTCCTAACGTGAAAGTAGCTTTCCTTATTGCTATTACGTCACTGAGACGTGTCAGTGAGCTGCAAGCGCTCACAATCCAAGAGCCATTCATACAAATTCATCCAAATAGGGTGGTACTACGTACTAACCCCAAATTCCTTCCGAAGGTGGTGTCACAGTTTCATCTCAACCAAACTATTGACTTGCCTGCATTCTTCCAAAACCCACAAACAGTGGCGGAAAGAATGCTCCATACTTTGGATGTTAAGAGGGCGTTGATGTACTATATTGACAGGACACAACACTTTAGGAAGACAAAACAACTTTTTGTTGCCTTCTCGCCACAGCACAAGGGCAACCCTATTTCCAAAGCAGGAATAGCCAGATGGATTGTTAAGTGCATCCAGATCTGCTATCAAAAGGCTAAACGCACCTTAACAATACCCCCAAGGGCGCACTCCACACGCAAATTGGGGGCATCCATGGCTTTCCTGGGGAACATTCCTTTAGAGGACATCTGTAGAGCAGCCACATGGGTTACACCACATACCTTTACAAAACACTACTGTGTTGATGTGCATTCCAAACAGCAGGCAGCTGTTGGGCAGGCTGTTCTCAAGACACTCTTTCAAGTTTCTGCAGCTGGCACAGGCAACCGCCGCTAACGGAGGGACTGCTGTATATTCTATGCAAAAGATATGAATTTAGCAGCCCACATGCCTCGAACTGAATATGCTACTTACCAGTATGCATCTGTTCTTGGCATGTAGGGCTGCTAACATTCATATCGCCCACCCTCCTCCCCGGTGCCTGTCGCAGCTGCAGACATATTCTTGCATTCAATGATTAGCATGGACATCCTTTACACTTTACACTCCATCTCTGCCACAATGGCTAAAAACAATCTGGGGATGGAGCCGATGCCCATGCGCACTGTAGTCCAGGGGAGGAGCCACCTATCTCAGGATACTTCGAAGACTCTTCCAGGACAACAATGTGCGATCATCCGGACCCAACACTAGGCGGCGATCTAATGCAAAAGATATGAATGTTAGCAGCCCTACATGCCAAGAACAGATGCATACTGGTAAGTAGCATATTCATTTCCTTCTCTGAAAAGTCCCATACTTCTGATTTTACAGTTTCTCTCAAATCAGGAAGTAAATCATCTACTATTCATACAGGATATAATCCACGAGCTGTCCTTGTCGGGCCATTTTAAATTCTACATCCTCCTCATCCTTTTGAAATTCATCACCATCCGGTGTGCAGTTTAACTTGCACAAAAGAACTCTATCCACCAGATTTACAGGACCTAAATCAGATATCAGAAACCGGTGATCTTCCTCAAATGAACCTATTTTTACAGGCACTTTCTTTGAAACAGGATTAGTTATTTGTTTATTTGTGACAACTACAACTTGTATCTTATTTCCCGAGAGGAGGAAGTCCAGGACTTCTGCTGTCCTAACAGTGGGACAGGTATCTCCTATGTCGATGACAGTTTATATAGCAGGGTGATATGTAAAGTCCCCATTTTTTGTGAAAGAAAATAACCACATAAGTTTGCAGAATATATGATTATGTGCACATTGATATACAAACATATTTTATGGGTAGCAGCTGTCGAAAAGAAGTTGACATTTGCACTATGAAAATTTGTGTCTTGGTGACAGCACTGTTGTAAGGGTTATGGCTGTCTTAGGCCAAGTGTCATTCTAAGACCTGCAACTGGAATGGTAAGATTTACAGCTTAAAAGGGTAATAATCTTGTGTCCATGGGGTATGGATGAAAACGACTGTGCGCTTGCTTTATTAAAAAGTTGTTAGAAGTGAGTCGACTCCTAGTCTGTTTCGGAGAGAGAGTTGATGGCACCTTGCTTATAGGTGGTGCTATGTTTTTGTTGCGCCACTACTTTAGCAGAGCCATATGCTGTGTTGAGGAGGAAAAAACAAATTTAGAGTGTATCCAAGGGCTCACAGATTCCTAGTTCACTGGAGAAAAAATCAGTATCTTTCAGAATTATTTTTTTAACTTGGCAGGGTGTTACAGTTTACTGCCCAGTGCAATGCCTTTCATTCCTACAGATATTATTAAATTAATCAGAATTGACAAATTCCTCACATTCTCCCTTCTGCATGAAATGGGAAAATGTTAGTCACAAGCTTATTTAGACACTGATGGTTCGCGCTGCTCTACTGCGTTAAGGAACCGCTACATGCTGTCCGTCTACATCCTTGTTTTGTTTGGCTGTATTTACAAGGAGTAAGAGCCTTGTACATGTCTACCGTTGGTTACAGTTTAGTGTTACGTATGTGCTTGATTACTCATTTTTGTATTCACTTTTACAGGCCTACCCTTTGCCTTTGCTCATTGAGTAAGTAAATTGGTTGGATACCACAGGCGGGTGACCTTATATATTAAGTAGCCTTTACCACTATGGGTGCAAGGTAGTATTCGTTACCCATGTGTTTTTAGGTTTCGCCCTGGGGCGTTGCAACTGCGTAGCAGTTGCTCCGCCCACGGCGAAACCTCATGATCCTACATATGGACTTTGGTTCCGCCTCTGTCTCCCATTGGCTAGCTCCATAAATGGAGGCTAGCCATTGGGAGACAGAGGCTGTCAATCACGCTTTCTCGTGAAAACGCGATTCGGGGGCGTTTCTGGGACTTTTTTAAAGTCCCGCCCCTTTGTCCCGGGCCGCGCTGTCATTGGCTGCCGGCCCGGGACACCCCCGTGACGTCATTCCCCGGGCCGCGCTGTGATTGGCTGGCCGGCCCGGGACCTGACTTGTTTTTATTTCATTTCGCCACCGCCAATGCTTGTTTCCAGAGCTGCCCACGCTGAAGCCCGGCCCTGCCCTTCCCACACGTTTCCCTTTAAGTACTCGCTGTTCCCGCCCCCCCCTGTCCGTGTCCGCCCCCCTCCCGCTGTCCGTTCCCGCCCCCCCTCCCCGTGTGCCCGTAGGTGCTGCGAGAGGTTTGCCCCCGTCCTCCCACCCTTCGAGTCGTTCTCGGTCATTATCACCGTATAACGCCCACTTGGGATCAGAAGCCGTGGAGGTGCTAAATGAAACAGACAACCGATCCCGATAGCGCGCTCTGCCCCGCCAGTGTCACGCTGATCATTGGTGTCAAGAGGGGGCATGTCATTGCAGGCGCGGAGGGGGAGGGGAGCTACCGGCAAGGTTGGAAAGCAATCGCGGCAGAAGTGCACGTGCGTCCACAGGGCAGTAGATGTGTTCACATACGAAGGTGTGCCATGTCCTGCGTGAGCAGCGGTAGAAACAAGGGACTTCCTTAGATACTAATTGTGATTTCGTTATTACCAGAGTCCCTGGTTTGTGATCCGATATTGTATCTCCAAGCTGGGACCTGCCCCTTCCCCAGCCTGGGCTCCTCTAAAATCTGGGGGTTCCGCGGACGGTGGAGCCCCCAGGAACAGCCACTGTCGAGGCGCTGCCTGCCCAAGCTTCAAGGCGCACTGTGCTAGGGCAGTGCCGGGATTGGAAACCGTGCAGGGCGGAGGAGGCAGCCCAAACCCCGCACCGCGCGTGAAAAGGATGTTTGACACCAAGTTACCCGTTCACAAACGGACACTAATTATGCAAACTCTACACTGTCTGCGATGCGCTGCCTCGTAAACATGCACTGCACGAAGATACGACGGTGTCCAGCAATTCCAAGGAGCTTTGCACGTGACCATGGTGGTGCACAAGTGTGCAGAGCACGACCCGTGCCCACTCTGAAACACCAGGCGGGAGGATCCGGATATTGCTCCTGATCTGATGTCATCGCTTACATCAGAATGCACGTTGTCTTTAAGAATTCCTGCTGACAAAACAGCCCTGGGCACAATAAGCATGCAGCACCATCGAATAACGTGCTGCTGACAAGATATGTCACACACACACACACACACAGTGCCGATACAGCCCCCCCTACCCACAAACATGGCATGCATTGCAATAAATAATCACGCAAAACAATTTAATTGGAAATAGGTTGCTGCAGGTTTATTCCATACACCGTGCATAGTTAGAAGTCACGAGGTGGGTGCCAGGAAGACGGGGAGGTCTCAGTATGAAAAGGTACCAAGACAGCGGGTGTGGAAAGGATACACAGGGTGAGTATGGCGTGGGTTTAGAGGCCGTGCATAAGGACAGAGTGGGCCCCGTCAACCCGTACACACAGTGAGAGCACGAACAGCGAGTGCAGAAAGAACGCCTCGTGCTTTCTGTCCAATGATCACTCGAATGCCCCAATCCCACCCCATGACACATCCTCCCCACAAGTTTCCTTTCAGCACCGGCCCTTTTCTGAAACACTGTGCTGCGTTCACCGGTGGAGTCCAGTGGCCGGGAGTCCGGACTGTTCTCAGAACCACGCACGTACTTCCGCTCTTGGCCTGAGCTCACCACTACTCCTACCCGACAGACCCCCTACTGGGAGCAGGCGCCTCGTCACCCACCATACTCTGTCACTACCAGCCGACCGTGCTACTTCTGTGAACAGGCAGGCGGGGAATGGGTAAAAGGCTTGATGTCACAGGGGCCCTGGCATAGATGCTGACACTAATTATTTCCTAGGAGGAGCTGGGGCATTGCGGGCCATGCCAGCAACCAGAAAATCAAAACACCCCCACTTGAACCTGTTGAAAATTAGTACGTTTTGGTGAACATTATCTGCGCCATCTTGCCTCTTCCCCTGATGCCACACTTTTGTCGTGCGCGCCCGCCATTTTAAGATGCCCCGATCAGAACAAACCCTTTTGCATGCCGCTGGCCCCTGACATAGCCCTTTGCCTTCGCTAAGCCTGCACGCTGACCACCCCCTGCTTGCACCTGCCTTGAGTCATAAACCCCTCTTCGGCGCTGCTCTGCCCCAGGCCCTCATCCTGTTCCCAGCGCGACACCTCCCTGCTTTCCTTTCATGATCTCCGGCCCTTAGATGCAAACCCCCTTTTTCCCCGTGTGCCCGTTTTGTCCTCCCCGTTCCCAAGCCGACACCCAGCTCTGCCGATACCATCCTTGCCCCTCCCCGTACAATAGAAAGCTTCCCCCATCAAAGAATCCCCGGGTTGATCAAAGCCCCCACCCCATGAGACCCGATCAAACCCCCCACATTCCGTGAGTCGGCGGATTATCCAGCTGCGCGATGCTCATCACCTGTTGTGACTAGGGTGGGGACTTCAACTGTAAATGTGTATGGGAACGGGCCCAAAGGGGAGTTCCGAGAATGTCTTTTCCGTACATCAAAGCTTTAACATGTATGTGTAATCTACAATAAAGTCATAAATGTGTGTATAAGAGGCCAGGCCTCAGAAATACAGTTAGAGCACCTCAGAACGATACCTTCTGTCCGTTTCGTTGTGTTCTCCTCCGGAGAGAATAAAAAAAAACCTTGTTTCCTGCTTTCCAGTCTCCAGCGCCTGCCTCTTCATTTGATTTAATAACTAGAGGGTCACAGAGGCAATACCGCCGGGCAAATATCGATTGTCCCCGACCCGACTCAGGTTTTTACAATTGGCGTCCCAAGCGTGGGGCCCATCAGCGACTCGTGGATCCAGTGGGAGAGGTCCCGACGACAGAGTGAACGACTGCAACGATCGGGAGAGCTCTTGCCCAATAGACCCTCGTCTGGCAGCCGATCATCCGAACTTCACTAGTTCCGAACAGACCTCTCTCGAGTGATCTACGGTCCTGACTGGGAACCATCAGGAGTGCCGTGAGAAATACGAGAAAAAGAGGACGATCGGGCGCTGGATTCGGAAGACAAGAAACTGTCCACATGGTCCGGGTAAGGTCGTGTTGCCACGACAAGTTGCGAAAAAATTTGTTTGATTGCTTGATTGTTCAAAAATACTAGTATTGCTCGTTTTATTTTTATTTTTTTTATTTTGGAGATTCACTGTCTGCAAACGGAGAAACAACAGGCTCTCTCTCTTTGCAAGCAGTGGAGGATAGGTAGGGTAGCAGCCGTGCTTGTTTTCTTTCTCCCCCACTTAATAATTGCTTGAAACTGAACTGTTGTTCGCAAAAATATTGTTTCCTGGAGATTCCCTGTCTGCAAACAGGGAAGTGACCACCCTTTTTGCAGATAGTGAAAAGGGTAGGTAACGCAGATCTTTGCGGACCTACTCATTCTCCCCATTGTTATTTATTGGTCTTTTGGTTTTTTGGTCCATGAGGTATTCACTACCTGCAAACAACGTAGAATAGAAATATTCTGTCTAGTCTTTGCACCTAGTGATAAGATAGGCAGTGCTGACTTTTTTTAGTCCCTCGTTACGAGCCGTCATGTCTGTCTTCTCCCCACTGATAAATAGCCTGTTTAGCCCGGACCGGGTGTTAGAGGTGGACCATATAGCTCCACTAGAAGGCACCCCTAATAAGGACATGTTCATAAACTATGGGTTAGTCACCATAGCTTATAATAAATTATGGCACAGGTATACCGAAGATAGCCAAGACAAACAGTGGCCACTGGCAGGATCCTTTGACCTTGATAAAATAGAAACGTTAGAAATAGCCCTTCGAAATAATAAGACAACGCCAATTATGCTCGACAGTCTCGGTATGTGGCGCAGAGAGGCTATGCAACGACTGAGAAAAGACGAGGACAAACAAAGTAGAGAAATATACCGACAGGACAACCCCAGGACACCGCTACCCACGACTTATCCCCCGACACTATGCAAAGGACGACCAGACTTAGGGTCAAACCAATGCGCTTTTTGTAGGTATGTCGGACACTGGAAAGCCCAATGCCCGACTCTACTGAGCGTGAGTAAAGGCAAAGGGCCGACAAGAACGACAGACCGACAGTACGAGAAAAGGCGCGAGACAAAGAAGAACCCGACTTACATAGACAGACCAGACAGAACTACCACGTTTGATTATGCCCGATGGCACAGATTTCGCCAGGAAAATCTCAGCGGCATGCTCAAGTTCTCCTAGGTCGGGCAATGTCAAGACGGGAACCCAGCCTCGTTTAAAATTCACAGACGGAAAGAGATAATTATGACCAATAACTGTTTTTATATTTGTCTTGGGTCTTTGTATGTCGTACTTGTACTGTCCCCCGTCTGAGTTTGTGTGTATGTAATGTACAAATCTGCGTCATCCCTCTACACGTGTTTCCGTGTTACTCGACCTCTGTTAGCAGAAACTTAGCATAAAAGCAACCTGGAAAGAAAGAAATGGTAAAACAAAATCCGTAGACCATTAATGAACTTGAACTTTTAATTTAACACAACAAACAAGGAATAATAACGATAAACTGTAGAAAATGAAAGTCAAACAGAACATTCGCCCCCCCCCCATTCTGGAACCTTCCAAAGTAGGGCAGGGTTACGGCTACGCCCAACCAACGGCAACCCATATAAGGCGAGCCCGGCCGCCAACTCTTGGTCAGGAAATCTTAACGTATGGGGGAGCCGGAGGAGAGGCAGGAGCCCGCAGCCTGGGCATTTGCAGGTAGTCCCGCCACATGTCTCCTTGGCCGGCCGCAACGGGCCTGGAAAGACTAAGGTAGTCCCGCCACATGTCAAGAGGAGAACGAGGCACCTCTTCCTTTTCTCTTCCGTCACAGCCGCAGCAGTCCTGACGGCGGGATGTCCTGCACGTACCTCCACAACAATTTGTCCAAGTTGGGCTGGGAGGGAGAGGCGACGCGGACGAGCCTCTCCCACCTCCACCGATAGGAGGTTTCCCAGCCCCCGGCCCGACGCCGGACACCCCCAGTCAGGCGATGGTGCCAATACTTCCACAGCACCGAACGTACGATGGTGGCACCCCAGTACTTGCGCAGCACCGAACGTACAATGGTGGCACTTGGGGAACACCGGATGTGGAGAGACCTTCATGCGGGGCGATGAAAAGGAGCGGCATGGAGTGCACCGGGAGAAGGAGACGATGTGAACGAGTCTCCCTCGCCCCCCCAGGTGGGGGCATCACAGCTGCACCCCAGCTGAACGTCCCGCTTACACAAAACAGGGACCTCTTCCTTTCACTCCGAAGGATCTCTTCCATTCTTGCAAACTCGACGAGAGTGGCCCCTGTAGGGCCTCAAAATGGCGTTTGGATCCGCTGGAAGGCGGGCCCCGGCCACTAGAGTAACTTTGGCCAGCCATATAACTCGAACATTTGTCCCATGGAGCACGAGCCCCCATCTCCGACAGCATCTCCGCAGCCTTGAAGATCATACAAAGGTCCCCGGCGGAACCTTCGGCCTTTGCAGGTTTCCGGTAAGGGACGGCTGCCTTGATCGCCAACGAAACAAACATGACATTGCCACACCTTCTGTTAGCGTGAATTCTAGAACTGCCGAAAAGGACTCTGGTCCAAACTGCCAGTAATGGAAACATCTCCCCCTGATGCTGCTTCCGGACTGTGCCGGCCCCGCCCAAAATGGCGCTGGTATCAATCGGAACTTACGAACACCTCGTGGTGTTCCTTCGCACTAATATAAACTTGATGTTCTGAGATTTTATATGATCCTTTGTACACTTGGCTAGAAAAGACAAGGAGAACTCACACGACGAACAGTATGAAAGGATCCCCGTTGCAAATGTTGATTACAAATGTACAATGTATTATATTTTTATAACTGATGTAAACCTCATTTACGACGCTCACGTACGGTATGCATATAGGAAAATAAATGCCCCCGAACCCCCAACCAATTAATAGACGTTTTAGTTACTTACAAATGAACGAGTAAAACTTTCCGATGTTTTTATTGCTGCAAGCGAAACCCCCCACTGTATGCACTTTAGCCATTGCCACGACCGGCCAAATACGACCGCACCCTCATAATCCATATGCTGAAATGATTTTGCAAAATAAAGTCTTTGAAACTATGGACGGGTATTGCATGCTTTATTTTAAAAAAATGTGGGATCGGTGGGAAAGTTTTTTTCTGTGCACCCTACTCTGCTCTCTCTTTAAGGTTAAAGGAAGATGGTTACCCAGCCCTGGAGGACGGATCGGATCAACAACACGACACTCCGCCTTCAAAGTACGCAACTGACCCATGAACTCTCGCGTAGAGGAAGACCTTGACTTCCAAGGATGGGTAAAACGAACGGTGTAAATGAGGGAATGTAAAAGGAGGGAGAAATAAAATAATGTAAATATTATAAAGTACCACGTTCCAAAGTATCAGGGGCCCAAGAACCGAAGAACCTTAGAACGCCACAGCGTTGAAAGAGGTTTAAGGACCCCGATAGTGAGATACATCCTTTTGACTAGATACCTCGCACTAGGCACCTCTGGTTTCCTTTTTACGTTTCCCCGCACACGACCTATATGAACACACTACCCCCCCTCGACTCCAGAAACCATATCCCCAGGGACCCTGCCCCGAGGAGGAAAGACGAGTAAGAGGTAAGTAAAGGACTTATGAATCCATGTATTTGAATGTGCGCGAATGCTGTCTCCCACCCCCCCCCCTTTTTTCCTCCCTCTGCAGGTTACATCAGAGATTACAGCCGAGGTGTGGCGAAGATCCGAAACCTTGCCATGTCTAATGCACGAAACGGACTAGCGCCGCAAGGTGGCGTCTAAGCATGCCTGCAGACTACTCACGTACCGAACAAACCCGAAAAATTAGCACAACCCTGATACAAAGTGATCACCCTTAAACCAGACCGGACGAATGAACCCATGTCACGTATGATGCGAAACTATGAGGGAATGTGTGTGTGTGACTGAGGCGTCGACCCAACTGGTCGAAGGACCGAGAATGCGAGAAGTGCGACAAAATGGTACCTCCTTTCTTCTTTCCTTCTTCTCAAGGCGCGTCCCCTCTACCCTGTCTAATGCTCAAACTGCATGATTACAAGATCCTAACGCAGACCCGCGAATGCCCTTTACTGTGTAATGCACTAAATAGCCTTTCTTGAATACACTGCCACCCTCTCTGTTGCACGTGTACTATTTAGCCTGCCGTTGCACTCTCTCTCTCTCTCTCTCTCTCTCTCTCTCTCTCTCTCTCTCTCTCTCTCTCTCTCTCTCTCTCTCTCTCTCTCTCTCTCACTCTCTCTCTCTCTCTCTCTCTCTCTCTCTCTCTCTCTATTTCTGCACTCCCACTCTTCCGAGTGGTTAGCCCCGAAATTGGCAGACTGCCACCCCTAGCACCCCACCTAATTGGCTTCAAATACCGTCAGTATTTGCACAAAAACTTGTCTTTAATACAATCACCCTGAGACCGCGTCGTTACCTCTCCTTTTCCGCTAGAAGTCAATGAACCCAGGTGGGGCCGTAAGGGAAAGGACAGGTAAGACGACAGAGGTTCCCTAATCTGACCCGAAATAAGGGAACTACATGTCAACGGCTCCTATAGTATAAAACAAGGACCACAGAATACGCGACCCTCCCCTCCCCGAATTGTCGCAATACCCAAGCCGAAAAAATGATCACCCCCGTTACCTCCCCTGTATATGTCCCTGGTTGTTTCCCATAAAACCCCTGTCCTTCCTGATTAAGTAATCGGGCTGTAAAAGGTTACGTAGGATCCAGAATGATGTTTTACAAGGTTAACAGATTAGCCCAAGGTAAAGAAATAACCGAAATGAACCCCGTAGTAGTTTAAAAGCAGGATGCATCTATAGAAAGGAGATGTTTTAGTCATGTTCGCCTCTCAGCAAAATACCTGTGTAGTACCATGTTGATGACTCACAGTACCCTTTGTAAATGTAAAACTCTAGAGAACAGCATATCTTCGCCAGGTTCGTCTCACGAAGGTGGGTCACCATCAGATGAACTGTCGTGAACTAATTATGAAGGAAAGTCATAAGTAAATCCAACAGGCCCGTCACCGGTCATTTCATATGCCAGTTGTGAGAACGAGCATTTTCATTCTTTGCCTGGAGCTGGGAGAGAAATAGACTTTTTTGATTATCTCCATCTGCAAATTTTCTAAAGACTGTCTTTTCAAACTTGTTTAAGGGTACTGCTGTTGGAGGATAGAAGGACCGGATGTGGGAGCACGAGGCCTGACTGCAGACTAAGGAACACCTGCGACATTAGCCAAGGCGAGACCACGACAGAAAAGAGCTGCAGGACGAGGCACTGTTTTCGACAGCATGAAAAGAAAGGGTCGACCTGATGCCCCTGCTCGACGTCCAGTGCCTGTCGACAAGTCCCCGCTCTCTGAATTCTGTCACACGCCCGCCTATTTGAAGTCTCTCGTTCCCCTAGTTTGTTCCCAATTTGGCCTTGCTCCATCCCCCTTTTTCCTCTGACCTACCCTATGGACTGTTTTGAACGCTCTTCTTCCATCGGAACTTTCTGACAATCACCTCAAAGGACACAGGGCGAAAAGGACCTTACCGACCAGAAACGCGAGGAAAGGGTCGTGCCCTGCAACGCAGAACTTAGAACAGAGCTGGACTCGTAGCTCCACCGCCGGTGCTCAACAGCGCCAACGAAAGACCACAAAGAACAATGAAAACTTCGAACATTTGACATCCACAATCACCGTTTTTGCTATGCCTCATTTCTCTCCCAGCCGCCATTGTATTGATCCTGCTCCAATCCGAATCTGAAATATGTAATAACCTGCCAGTTCACGTTATGATATGTACTTGCTGCTCGCTACAGAACCGTTTTTTGTATTACATTCCTATGACTTTCCTGCTGAACAAGTTTATCAAAGTTTATCAAATAGGCCCACCCCCTAAAAACTAGAAATCTCAAAATGTATTGTTTACAATTTTTTTATCTAGGGTTCCTACCGTTTTCCTTCTCATGCTCACCACAATAGACCCGAGTAGAAAATGAACCAGCAAGATGTCTTGAATATGTTAAAGGGAGGACTGTTGAAAATTAGTACGTTTTGGTGAACATTATCTGCGCCATCTTGCCTCTTCCCCTGATGCCACACTTTTGTCGTGCGCGCCCGCCATTTTAAGATGCCCCGATCAGAACAAACCCTTTTGCATGCCGCTGGCCCCTGACATAGCCCTTTGCCTTCGCTAAGCCTGCACGCTGACCACCCCCTGCTTGCACCTGCCTTGAGTCATAAACCCCTCTTCGGCGCTGCTCTGCCCCAGGCCCTCATCCTGTTCCCAGCGCGACACCTCCCTGCTTTCCTTTCATGATCTCCGGCCCTTAGATGCAAACCCCCTTTTTCCCCGTGTGCCCGTTTTGTCCTCCCCGTTCCCAAGCCGACACCCAGCTCTGCCGATACCATCCTTGCCCCTCCCCGTACAATAGAAAGCTTCCCCCATCAAAGAATCCCCGGGTTGATCAAAGCCCCCACCCCATGAGACCCGATCAAACCCCCCACATTCCGTGAGTCGGCGGATTATCCAGCTGCGCGATGCTCATCACCTGTTGTGACTAGGGTGGGGACTTCAACTGTAAATGTGTATGGGAACGGGCCCAAAGGGGAGTTCCGAGAATGTCTTTTCCGTACATCAAAGCTTTAACATGTATGTGTAATCTACAATAAAGTCATAAATGTGTGTATAAGAGGCCAGGCCTCAGAAATACAGTTAGAGCACCTCAGAACGATACCTTCTGTCCGTTTCGTTGTGTTCTCCTCCGGAGAGAATAAAAAAAAACCTTGTTTCCTGCTTTCCAGTCTCCAGCGCCTGCCTCTTCATTTGATTTAATAACTAGAGGGTCACAGAGGCAATACCGCCGGGCAAATATCGATTGTCCCCGACCCAACTCAGGTTTTTACAAACCATACCTGTAATCACATGAGCAGGTGAAGGGAGCAACCCCAACCTTCCTCAGAATACTCCCTTTCACCATTTCATTATCCTCCCACTATACATGCATCCTTTTAATTGAATTATTAATAAGAAAGAGGTTTAAACAGTGCTTGCTGCTTTTCAACTTTTCCTAATAAAACAGGCGAAGCACACAGATAGGTAAGCAGAGCAGTGCATTAATGCAGAATATTGCACACACGCACATACATATATACACACATGCACGCAGACACATACAGGCAGACATGCACACAGACACACACACAAACACCCTATTCCACCTCCCCCCCAAGTACTCTAAAAAGTGTTGCGGAAATAAAGGTTTAGAGTCTCTTCTAGGCATTTATCCAAGATCACACAGGTGTAAGAGGATAATTGAATACGTGGACGACTGATCGTACACCCCATTAGGGAGAAACCACTACATCACTGTACAGTTGCGATACTGGATCAGTTTTAGGGGTAGGTACGCAAAAATCATGTGATTTGCTATTTTGCACAGTTGGGTGAAATTACGCTAAATTGTAAACAGATACCCAGCACTGTATTTTAGCACAAAATGCGCCCTCACATCCACTTTGGACACGAGAATGCATTTGGTGCTAAAAAAAAACAGTGCAACAAAAACAAAAGCAACTTGAACAACAGCTGTTTGAACTCTGTCATTCACGTTTTTACCCTGCACTCATGGTATTTTTTCACCAAATACAGCACATTCGCTGTAGTTTTTTTGTTACCACAAATAGCCAATAATCATGCGGTGTAGCATAATAGCATAATTTCTGGAGTTCTGTGTAACAATACTAACGCAAAATTATCAAAATTAAATTAATTATGCCAGCATAATGCACATTTCTCCCAGGCCTGTCAATATGCCTTTTGCTAAACATATTCTAGAGATTATGTTGCTTGCTTTAAAACCTGCAAACGTGAGTTCAGGTCCTAGCTTGCCTAGTGGTCACATTGTGGGACCATGGAAACAGCACCTTATTTTTATTTTCCCTGAATCTCAGCCCCCTATCTGCTAAAACGTGGGAAGCTAGAGAGCTAGGTAGTCTTCAGTATGAAGCGTGACAAAGCAAAGCAATTGGTCTTGCATTTACGCAAGTTTTGTGCTATTGGCATTGTAAATGAGAATGCCATTTATTTATCTGTTTTCAAAACCAACACATAAATACAAATTTTGTCATTTACAATGCCAATAGCTCTAACTTTTCCAAAGGCGAAACCGTTGCATTGTAAATGCTTGTTTAATATCAGACTACTTTCATTTTTTTGATAATCCATTTTGTTCGATCTTCCAGATGGTTCCCTTAAAATTTATGTCATGATGAGAACTGGTTCTTTTTTGTCAGGTCGAAACATTGTCGACACATATAACAAATAAACATAACAAAGTAACGCCATGATAAGGCATATCAACTATTTTGAGGTTTGTATGTTGTTTGTTATGAGAAACATAAGAATTTGTTTATTATATTTTTTCTTTCTGTTTTTCTGTGGTCACTGGGGATACTGTACACTTGATTTTATTAATTTAGCGGATGTAAAATGTCTATATATTTTTCCTATGAATAATTATTATGGTGGTCTGAATTATGATTATATGGTGACAGCATTAATGGTGGTTGTCTTTTTGGCCCTATAAATGATTCATTAATCATTTGTGTGATACCTACGAGGGCCTTTGTTGTAACCTAACATTTATACCCTTGCCTCATGAGTTTTTTGTTAGCTGTTGTAGCCTAGTAAGAGGCAATGAACTTCCGAGCAGGCCACAAACTTTCTGGTGCTCTAGAGAGACTTCAGCCATTTTGGATTACTACTTCTAATTCGTCATGCAGTTCAAGACAATCTTTTGCTAGGCAATCTTTCTACAAATATTGGTCCAGTCAGAACCTTGCTATATGGAGTCCGGATTTCCTTCCAAAGGCCATTGCTTTTTTGAGGCAAGCTTTGAATGAAAAATTGTATCAAAGAGAAGTGTCCCGAAGTTGTGTTGTGTATGAAAATGATCTTTGACTATTCTCTTAAACATTTAGCTGAACTATTATGAGTGGAGCTATATTCTATTACCCTGTTTAGAAACTGGGAGGACTCTCAAGGTGGATTATTGCATATGTTTTTATGAATGTCATGTACAAGGTATTAGAGTTTCAGTAATCGCACATAATTGCTAAGATTAGGAAACAACAGGATAGCATCAACAATTATTTTGCAATTCTATAAAAGTCCAGTAGAAACTATAACTCATGATCCACAAGAGAATATGTAGTGATGAATGTGGAGTAGTTATCCAATATATAGGGAGAAACACTTGTGCATGTGTATGTTTGAGATACGTAGTTTTCAGGAATTACCAGTCTCCTATTGAAGTAAGTAGAATTGCTTACAAAGCGATAATGTTCGGGTATACCAATTCACAATTGCAGTTATACTCAGTACTTTAAATGACAAATCACTCAAGATCTGTCTGCCTTCAATGGGTTCCACCACAATCCACAGACCCCATGACCAGCCGAAGTAACGAGACAGTGTGGTGGTGGTGTTTACCTCTTTTTTCTCTTCCCTGCTTCTACCACTGACCCTCATTTCCTGTATGTTTGGTCACTGGTGAAGGTGGGGAGAGATGGAAAAGAGTATGGCTTCCATTGGATCATGTGCACCAGGTTAGTGCATCCTGACAACAGATACATCATGATTTAATTTTTTATCAGTTTTCTCCGCCACATTTTAGGCAGCCAAGTTCATTACCACAGAATACCAACTACAATTGTTTGGTCCATGTGGGCCCATTGTTTTCAGAGCAACATTATGTCCATTCAGTAGTAACTACGGGCTCTGTAATAATTACATACATTTGAGTGTGATCGTCCTCCGAGCCTTCAATATCTTTAGTGACTCATAGTTTCATACTTCTACACAAAAAGATTATTATACGTTTATGAAGTTTGTTTTAATGACTTCTATTCCTCAGTACCATGAGAGGTAATATTTCTGTTGTTTTGTGGGTCCCATGATCACTTGTCCTAGCAGAAATTAACTTTGAAATATTTTACTTTGGGTAATGTTTATCCGTAAGTGGTGGCATTTTTCTGTGGTTCCTAAAAAATTGAAAGTGACTGTCATTTTCTTTAAAACGCCATCCTTATTGAAAATAGTGGGCAATGTGATTTCTCAGTCTCCAGACCATATAAAGTACAGCTCAAACTACTTAAAAAAGGAACATAGCATTCATAATCTGTAGACTCCAGTGGAGTTCGCATTTTGCGCTATATTCATAAGTTGCCTGACCAGTTGGCTGTGTAAGCCCCATTGCTCTATTGGTAACAATGGCATAAATGTGATGTTCGGGAAGCCACATACTTCAACATGGGTTAGCAAAGTAATAGATTTGCTTCTAATGTGCTAACACGTTTCAAGCCTGCTTTATTAGCTTTTCTAGTGCTAGGAACATTTGCTTCCTGTATAAGATGCAGACATGAGATAAAGAATTGAATTTTACATACAGTGTGATGATTGAGTTTACTTTTCCGATGCAAAATAGTTTATTTTCTCATGAATTCCAATTGAAGAACACCACAGCACAGGACAGCCAATAGTATTAGCTGAGAGAGAAATACTCTTCTGGGCCAGGTCAAACCCATACTATGGATATTTTAAAGAGCTGGTGACAGTAATCAAACACCTGTGCGATCAAGCCAGAGATAAAAAGGGACGTTGCCAACCAAGAAAGAGTGCAGTGGCTAAGTGATGGCTGTTTAACCAAAGAGATTATTTTTTTTCATTTGTGAAGCAGGTCACAAAGGAACCTGTCCTGGTTAGTGTGTGGAGCTATTACTAATATCAACTAAACTATCTTGCCAGGGCAATATATCACCCATTCTCTCTGACTCTCAACGGTCCTAGAAGTTCCCATTTGAAACCCTATGAGAAAATGATCAACAGCACGAGTTTTCTTAGGCCCTCATTATAAATGGCCTCTCAATTCCAGTAGGATCGCTAATAGCAGTTACCAGCCCCATCTAAACTATGAGTTGTGTTGAGTTTGCACAGATCTGTGTATTTTCAAACAAAAAGTTCAGCAGCCAAAAGCTTTGTGTGACAATCTGGGAAAAATAAGGAATTTCCAGGGGAATTGGCCTCGGAATTACTGATTCCCTACTAATTCCACATTTCTGAGGAGTCCCTCAGGATCCAACTTGTAATGCCTGGATTTTCCCCTCCACGGCAGTTAATAATACCCCCGCGATTGGTAACGCCAAGGTTGGGGAACATCCAGCCATTTTCCTGCCCACTTGCAATGCGGGCTGTAGACTAAACTGTGGTTTGGTAAATCAATTGATAATCTATATGGGTAAATCTCTAGTCTCTTGTCAGAAAAGAACATTCCACTCTTATAAAGTTCCAAATCGTCCACTTAAGACCTTTAATGGTTAAAGAAACACTTTAATTAGTTTTACATTTACTTAGCTCTTCTTTGCTCCGCTCAGTTTCTTCAATTTTATGTTTCTTATGTCCGCACTTCCTCTGCTCTCTCATTTTTACTTTAACATTATAATTTTGCACGTGGTCCTTTCCTTGCAAAATCTCTCATAGATCTGAACTTGAATATTCAAACACTGGAATGTTCATTTAATCGTATTTTCAGTGCATTAATAACCAACATAGGAGGCTCCCTTTTGGTTGCAAAAACCTGATCCTAATACTCTGACAGCCACTACTTCCTAAAGTAAATTTTAAACATGCTTTACCATGACTTCAGACCTACTACCCCATCCGTTCAACCGTTTCGATTTTGTGTGTGCAATTAAAGTAAAATTATTTTAATACATTTATACCAAATATAAAATTAACCAGCTCTTTTGTGCTATCCCCTTTAAGCATTAAAAACACACATTTGAATGTAATTAAGAAAATGTGAAAATTAATATAATCCTTTCGCAACACTCTTTTATTCTATATTGAAATAAAATACATAGGTATCCTTTACAAAACTCTATTAATAACCTTAACCCTTAATTTAATTTCATTTACAAATGATCTCTAGCCCAGTCACAAAACTAACCTGTAATGTTTTTCCAAATTTATATTTGTTGGTAATGGAATTGAAAATTAATGTTATCCTAAACTTAAAGCAGACTATAATTCTGTTAATGTGTTTATATTGAATTCATGTTTAAAAATTTCAATTAAATAACTAACATTTAAATTAATTCATTAAAATACATTTTATTTTACTATTTAACCCAAATCTTTTCTTAAATAATTATTATTTAATGAAACCTTAATTAACTTATAATATCTTGTAATTGAATGAAATACTTCTGTAACACCTTTGATGATGCAGTGGCATTCTGTGTAGTGGTAATACATTTATTGTTACACCAGTGTAGTAACATCATTGTAGCAACCCAGTTCATGACAAGATCAGCTGCGAAGTACATTGACTTAGCCCTTGCCAAGTGACAGATGGCTGTGACCTGGAGAACTGCTTCTGCTCCAGATTTTGCGCTGTGGATCCGTGCTCTATATGCTAAGACTTAGTCTGACGCGTCATTGCATTTGGCCAACACCACAATCAGGCTTGCATTGAAACTTGACTGGGAACCGTCCTGGCAGGCCCTAAGCTTTAAGTCAGATGAAAGTCACCATAGGTGAATAACCCTGTTACTGTAGCAAGCAGATATATAGTGGCGGGCATCTAGGTTTGTGGGAATGATTGAACTTTAGCAACTGCAGAACCACCAAAATCCATTCCTTGCTCTAGCAGTTGCCATCAAACTTTTCTTCACCTGCAGTTTTTGGTGTCTCAATTCTAGAAAGATGGGAAAGAGTTTTGTTCATTTAAAAGCTGGTGAGGTTGTTAGGGTAAGAGGGAGTTCAGGAGGGGGATTCAGTTGAGATTAATTCTGGTTAGCTGATTTTTATTGCTCTTTCAAAACTCTAATAAAGACAATTATACAAAAACAAAATCAATGTAGCAACCATTCATCGCAGTGACCCTTCAATTTGGGGTGGGGGGACTTTTCTAAACATCTGCTTTTTCCCGCCAGCCCTTCACCCAATAAAGATGCACTGCTAGTTAAACATGGCTACGACGTCAGAACATTCTTCTAGAATTGGAGTTCCCATGCTAGTAACTCTGGGGTCTTCTCATCTAGGACACATTGATAAACCCGACATTCAGAAGCTCTTGAATTATTTTTCATTCATCCCTCATTTTCAGATTTCCAGTTCTTTATTGAGCTAGCTTTTTTGTGGGGTTTTAATCGTTTGAGTTTATTTTTGAATACAGATAAAACCAAAAAATACATTTGTATTTATTCCCTTTTTGATCTTAACCTTATAACGAGGCTTATTTCTTTAAGTTGTGTGCCAAAGTGTCAGGAAGTACTAACATTGTGAGCAGGATCAACTGAAGCCGTATTCTTTACTGTCTGTCTCTATCCCCACCGAGACTAATTAGACATGAAGTTGAGGGCCATTTAAAAGAGAGAGAACAGGACTCCACCTCTATATGTTGTCACTTGTCTTGTTCAAGGACGTCTGAAGGATTTAATGGATCTCTAAAGGCAAAGAGATATCTTAAATCAACTTGTCAGTAAGGGTTCTAAGCCTAAATGTAATGGATAGCAGTATCTCTGTGTAACCAATTGTCTGTACTTTGAGGTGGAACTTGTAATTCCTGAAAGCTAAACATACAAAGAATGAGTATCTCACTATATATAGCCTATGTATACTAGGCATTTTCCCACATGTTTGTCACTATATACTGTCTTGTGGAACATGAGTTATAGTTGTGCTTCGCATTTGTAGAACTGCAAAGTAATGAACTCTGTGAACTTCCTTTTATTTGTAGCCGTTTGTATGTGCATATGAGAATTTTAATACCTTGTACATGATATATATATTTATTTACTGTGCAGTATAGTCCAGTCCAAGAATCCTTTGTGTTTAATTGCAAGGTTATCTTTAGTATAATGCTGCAACCCCAGTATTAAAGAATTTAATTAAACGTTCAAGAAAATAGTTAAAAGTTTGCCTTCATCAATACCATGTATTTCGGAATACTTTTTTATATTCCTAAAGTCCTTCAAAAGCAATAAGAAATCCTTAGGAAGCAATAGATCTTTGCCATGGAAACCAAGATACATGTAGCGAGGTCCTGGCTACAGCAACATTGTAACTTGATTTCATGTCAATGGACACTGTGAACCACGATGGAAGTCAACCCTAAAATCCAAGTGGCTGCCATCTCATCAGAATACTTAACCGTCTGTGGTGTTCTGAGAATCTTACCTCATTGCCGTCATGCTGCCACACAGAACATTCTGCACACGCAACCTCAGGCTAGCTAGTGTTGGCACTCATTGATGACTGCCAGCGAAGAGGGTTTCAATTATCGCTTCACCGTGCTCAAGCCACCCTAAGCAGTTAGGTATATCTCTAGCCCCTCTTCCTGACCCACACGAATTAGACAACATCACACCTCATTGGGCCATGACCACACGTCATCAAGATTTTAATACAAAAGATTATTTGGTCTGAAGTAAGACTGTATACCACTTACATTCAAAACATATATTGCATCATTCAATAGTTATACAGTGCAATAGGTAACTCCTGTTACTTTCATTAGGCCAACACGTTTCTTCACATGGTAGGATCTCAGTGTCTCAATTGTATATTCTGCACTTTAAAAAATATAATATTTGGTTTTCCTGCAATAACAAGTAACTTTGTTTTATTTTAAGGTGAAAATGGTTCTGAATAAACTGTATGAAAATAAGAAAATCGCCAGTGCAACTCATAATATATATGCATACAGGTGAGATCATGTTTAAGATACAGTCAGTGAACATTTGTTTCCATTTTAATTTGTACATTCATATTTCACTGTGTTTCAAAAGTTTGTATTCAAGATTGTGCCATTCATGCCCTTATCCCCTTAATGGTATACATTGTACCGAAAGAATATTCCCTAACCAATGTTCCTTTGTCCCTCTGATTAATGTTGGTATTGTCTTTTTTCTGAATGTAGACTGCTCTTACCAATAAAGGAAGTATGTATTTCAGTAGTACTACAAATATCAACTCGTTTGGAGTTAAATGTCACCCAAATTCCATTCCTAGAAATCATCCTCCTAATTGTTTGTGCTATTCCTGCTAACGTTTGACGAAGTGCCATGGAGGATTTATCAACTTCTTTTAGTTTACCCTCCGCTTATCAGATTCTGGAGTACAAATCGCATATTTGTGTTATAATCAGGACTGTACTATCTGTGGTCCATCTTCTTGTGTGGAGCCTAAAGGGCCTCATGACTTTTCCCCTTTTGTGAGCACACCCATAGTCAAATGTAGATAACAATCTTGCACTTCTTTAGTATCTGTGAGACTATGTTGTGGAGTTTGGTTGCTTGTAGTGACCATTTTTTCCTTTATTTGTTTATTTCTGTCCATATCATCCATAGCATTTAAAAGGTTGTTTCCAAATTCAAATCCAGTTTCTGTCCTTTGCAAACTCAAAGATTGATAGAATCTTGAATCTCAAATGAGCTGTAGCAAAGCACCTATGCAGTCTTTATTCAGTCTTAAAAAACAGGCTGCACCATGTTGTCCACACCAGGAAGGTGCTTCCAATTTATGTCTATACTCTGCTCCTGGCTATCCTACTAAATGAGTTGTGCCACGCTGAAATAGCACTTCTGGCCGGGTTCCAGAAGATTGCACTCCGATGACCTCAAAAGCTGCATTAATGATCTTCAACAGGTCAATGAATTAAAGGCCCATGGAATCTTTAAACTAAGGTTCTTGACATGGGAGTGCACAGAATAATGTGATTTCCACCTATTTACATTCCTTAAGGAATGGCTAGATTATTTCCTGATAAACTTGATTACTCTAGAGGTAAATGTAGGGCCTTAGCGGTCAGTTAGCCACTCGTTGGATGCACATTTTATCGCATTTCTTTTATTGTAAAAGATAGTTAAAGTGACACCAAAGGGATTAGATAGTTAACAATAGTTAAAGTGCTAACAAAGGCATTTGCAACCTTGTTTTTATCACAGAGGCTTATATTCTCTTAATAAATCTGAAAAGTAGGACTGACTGGGAGGTGGCTCGATCGGTTCTTCTGAAAGGGTATGTTTTTTGCCCATTCATTTATGGCTTTAAACCCTTTGCCTCCTCTTTTCAGGAAAGGGTCCTCTTCTGATTCATTACCTTCAAATAATTCCCTCTTATCAAGCTAGAACCCGGAAACAATCCATTATAAACATTTTGCAAAATATTCAACATTAAAAAATAGGCAGTCCCTTTTTTACTTTTCGGAACATGTTGTAAATAATATTTATTGACAGAAAAAATCTATTGAAAACTGCAGCTTTCTATAATATGTTTGCATTGTGAATTTGCAGCCCCCATACCTCCAGTGAGCTTGCGATGGGAAAGTTGTTAATACATCTAGAGACAATGCCATTCATGGAGGGCTGTTCTTAAAAATAAAATAATCTATCTCCTCCAGGACAGGATCGTCCCCAGATCACCTTTGCAAGATTTCCCTCAGAAACGTGACTCCCTTGTGACCCATTCTTTTATCTGGATCTAAACAATAGTGTGCACAGAAAAACTGAACTCCATGTAGTTGCTCTCAAATTCTCATTTAGGGGACATTGCAGAATAGAGCAGCTATTTCCACTTCCTATTATGTTGAGTTTCCTCTTAACTTCCCAGGAAGAGACCTTTTAGCTTTGATTGAAAATCCCATAAGCATTTTATAATTTATTTCATAATAGTCTGGTTGTTAACTCGTTTCCCTACGTTTTCTTCGACCTAAGAAACCAGGAGATGTCTAAGTATCTTCAGACTGCAAAACTGTTGTTAAAGGTAATTTACTGGCATAAGTAATTTGGCATCTTTTATGACTTCCTTATTTGCCTCCACCAATACAGTAAATGCTCTCTGACTTTGTTTCTTTCTTACACTCTTATGAACAGCATTTTTGTTGTTCTCACCAGAACTTATGTCTGTCACCATCTTTTAATCCACTGTTAACGATTGCCCAATTCTCATCAATACAAAGTATTTACTTTCTTCTGGAACACACTGAAATAAAATGACGAATATTTGCTCACCTTGCTTGCACGAGTGCAAAAAGTGACCTACAACCTTATCCATTTCAATGCATAATGAAAATCTACTGATACCAAGTAATATATCCATTATGGATACTTTGGTGTGTCTTGATGTTCGACCAGTACTGCTAACAGGAATTGTCTTGATAGACTAACTTTTTCACCTGTCAGTTTGTGATTCTCTCTCCATGTTTTGGAACTGGGAAAAGGAAGGGAAGTTAGATTTAGTTGAGGACAAGAGAGAGTAAGCTGATTAATCCTGAATGTCGGCTGTCGGAGAATAAACACGACTGAATCATTGAACAACGTTTCATTATTTTCAGATGTATTCGACATTGCAGTACAGTAACTGCTGGTCTGTTCTACCAACTACCTGTAGCATTGTGCACTTATAATCAAGCAAGGGTTGTTATGAGTGTTTAGTTGTAGAAGATTGCAGTCTGCTTCTACGCATTACCTAAACAAGAGAATCAAAATGTATTCGTAATCTTAAAAACCAACACATAATGGCATATTACCAAAATCAGCTCAGTGAGTCTGCCCTCCTTTATCTTATTTGTTATGGTTGAAATGGATTGTGAATGTCATAAGTTCTTTCTTTATAGTGAAGGTAGGCCCGAGGTGTCCCCACGTTGCCTTGTTTGAGGTAGAAAGGCAGATTTTTCATTTGTTTGACAGTGATTGCAACCAGGTAATCAAAATAGGCTGTGACCAATTTGTTGTTTTATTCACAGATCTTAATTACTTTAATTTAATGGTATATTCGAGAGCTGCTCATCTCTCTAGGGCCATTTTATGTTAATGGAGTTCCCCTTTGTCAACTTCACTGATAACGATTCATTTGCCCTATATTTATTGTGACTATCAATGAGCTTCTGTTAACTTTCATGCCAGAGTTGTGCTGTTTTTGCTTCTTTTATTCCCCTTTGCAATTCCTGTTAAAACGTACACTCCATTCCGATTTAGAAAGCTGACAACATTTATTTTCAAGATAAATTTAAACCCAAACCTCCAAGCTCACTCTGTCAGTTAGCTTCTCCCCACAAGATTACAACTCTCATTACAAGAATGGAATTTCCCATCCGTGGGATAGGGGGAGTAACAGAATGAAGGGAGGACAACAATAAAGGGAATTGAATGAACGATGATTAAAAAAATGAGATTATGAAAATATGTAGTTAAAATGCAACATATCCCCTTCCCATAATAAAGAAAAGATGTATATAATACATATACCATTTTTTCCCATCTAGTCTAAAATCTATAAGAAATCACTTTTGAATATAGATTTTAACATCACATAATCCTTGTACCAATTAGGTGTAGTTTTTCATGGGGACTTTTGAACAATTAGCTTGATCACCCCATACCTCTGGAAGAGTAGGGTACGTAGACAGACATTCCATGCTCCATGTTTTCCTATCTTCCAGATCTGCCTTTTTCCTTTTGACCTGAGTTATTCTTAAGGGTTTGGAAAATACACTTTTCCCTTGCGGAATAGGTTACTTAACCACTACAAGATCGCCCCTCTCCTATCTCTGCTTCTTTATTTAGCCAACTGGGATAGAGTTTTGTTCCAGGATTTCTACCCTTTTGTGACATGAAATGCAATACCCCAGTGAGAGAATTGGACGCAGTATGGTAAGACCCTAACATTTTTTGGAGAGACTTGTCTGCTGGCTCGCCTAAGACTCAAGAGCATTCCAAGCATTCTTTAATCATTCAGTTCATGCGTTCCTCAAACCAGTTAGCACTCGGACAGTATAACGCTGTCTTAAAGTGTTGTATTGACATTCTGGTTAGGAAATCTCTCAGCTCATCTAAAACGAATTACACAATGTTATCCATCACAACCTTGCATGGGAATGCCTTCCACCTTAAAGGTGTCTGTCAGTTCATGTGTTCCTCAAACCAGTTAGCACTCGGACAGTATAACGCTGTCTTAAAGTGTTGTATTGACATTATGGTTAGGAAATCTCTCAGCTCATCTAAAACGAATTACACAATGTTATCTATCACAACCTTGCTGGGAATGCCTTCCACCATAAAGGTGTCTGTCAAAAATTCTATCAGGTCTCTCTTGGTAATGATATTTACTATGTTTATCGCTATCCAATGGAAATGGTAGTCCACCAACACTAGCATGTACATGACAGCCCATAGAGAGTGTCTAAAAGGTCCAATTATTTCTAGGACAAGCTTATATCAAGGTGTATTGAGGATACTTATTGACAGTAGGATCTTCCTAATGATCCTAATTTGATCAATTAGGGCACAACTCACACATTCACTTACCCTGTTTTCTAGAACAGAATCCATGCCACCAGGAAACGAATAATACACCTTTGCCTTACTCTTAGTAATGCTTCTGCCCAGGTGTCCTTCATGTGCAGATAGGCAGTTCTGTCCCATAGTTCCTTAAGTGGTACTAAATTGTTTCCTCTCTTCACCAGATTGTTTTCTGTACTTAATTCATGTCTCACCTCCCAGAAACATTTAATCTCTTTTCTCAATTCGCTAGATTTAGCAGACCACCCAAGAACAGTGTTTTCTTTCACAAGTGTCGAGATTTAGTCATTACTTGCGCATCTCTCCTATTTCATCTTTTGTGATACCAGGGATTGTGACTGATAGTATGGCTTCTTCAGTGTTAAGGGCAACAGGTAAAGGCAGTCTGCAGCTACATTTCTACTACCTAGAAATATTTGATTTCAAAATTTTATGCTTTCACACCCAGCATTCATCTGGCAATGCGAGGTGTGTTGTGTTCTATTCCTTTCGCTGTAAAAATTAAAGTGAGTGAGTTGTGGCCTGTGCATAAGGTACAAGTTTATCCCCATAGGAAAATAATAAAATTGATTATGGCCCAATAACAGGCTAGACCTTCCCATTCTACAGTGGTATAGTTATGCTTTGAGCTCTTGAGGGTTCGGGATGCAAATGCAATAAAAACCTCTTTGCCTTTCACTTTCTGTGTAAGTGTGGCCCGATCCCTTTAGTGCTGGCAGCTGTAGTTACAATAGTCTTGTTATTGACTCAAATTTTCCTAAAGAAGGAGCTGCTATTGTTGCAAAAGGTCCCTCAGTGGGGACACAAGGTTAGGAAAAGTCTAAATAAATGTGGACATATATTTAGCAAGACCAAGCGTTGATTTTTGGTCTTCCTCGAATGTGGGAAATGGCTTTTCTAACTGCTTCAATCAGGTCAATCCTAGTTTGATTCTGGATATAGTGTAGCACTTTTCCAATCAGGTGGTCAACCCTGCTTTTTTAAGTGCTGTACATACTCACCTTAACGTTTTATTATGGTCTTCCCCAGAGGTTCCATAGACCAAAATGTGTCTTGGAAGAATGAAGCTTTCGTAATTCTTTAAAAAATTTCAAAGGTGGTCGTCAAGCCAAAAGGCGTCCTGCAGTATCTGTAAACACCAAACATAGTGATTAAGGATTTAAGGGATATAGAATTGTGGTGGAGCTCTACCTAGTGATAAGCAGACAAAAGGTTGATCACGCTAAAATAATTAGCACTCCCATAAGTCTCAGCATTTCATGGGCCAGGGAATGTGTTGACCAATATATTTGCATGAAGATCTATCAGGTCGACCCAAAGCCGGGTCCCCTTACCTCCCTCTTTGTTAGCCACTACTATTGGAGTGAGCTATTCTGAACTGTAAAAGGGTTTAATGACTCCTTGCCTTACCAATTTATTGATTTCTTCTCTTATTGGCTCTTTCATCAGATGGGGAATGGGCCTGACTCTTTGCCCCACTTGTAATAGTTTTTTTAGTTTAATTTTATGCTGGAATTCCATGGGGAGACACACTCTGTTTTCAAATAGCTCAGGAAATTTCTTAGACACCACATTGCCTATTATTGACCTTTCAACTTGGAGGACTTGTTCAGCATTGTTGGAATGTAATTTTATTTCAAGCTACTTCTGGGGTCACCACTTCAATAATTTAGAACCTTACTCAGCAACATGTACTTCCCCCACATTGGAACAACCTATGAATGATATGCGCATGGTTACCACACCTGCCTGGGGCAAGGATCCTTATTATACCCTCCTGGTTTTACATCTGCTATCTGTAGCCTATACCCGTTTCCTCTAAACGTTTCTAAAAAATAAAATACATGTTTATCTATAATGGTGTAAAGGGAGCATGAATCAGCAAAGACATTAACCTCCACCCCGTCAAGTGTGATAGTACACGTAGAGTAATTTGTGTTGGTCCCTTTCTCAACATCAACAATCTGAAATACATATTTCCCCTTATTTTCCTCAGTATTTTCAACAGCATGTATTTGGTTAGGGTTCAACTACAAACCTTACCGAAATATCCCTTCTTGCTACATTTCCTGCATAAACTAGAGTGAGATGGACATTAGCAAAGTGGTTTCTGCTACCACATCCTAAAAACTTTGCTATAAGTTTGTCCATATTTGTGAAAGGTTTGCCTCTGGTTTGTACTTTGTATTTTGTCTGATCTATCTCTGTATTCTTATCAGTCCCATATTCAAAGCTCCTTAACTTTGTGTACAATATCTGCCATTGAGGCATGTTCATTTCCCTAATGTTCCACACTCTAAGCAATCTCAAAAGCCTCTCCAAAATCAGGATTATGGGTGAGTAGCTTTTCCTGGATTCTCAAATTGCTGGTGCACCTGAGAAGTAGGTCCCTTATCAAGGAACCACTTAACTCGCAGGTGTTAGAAAGGCCTCTTAATACTGCAGTATAACTAGACACTTTCTCATTTTTTTCTTGTACTCTACTGAATATTTTTAAGAATGTGTGTCTTTCTAGGACCAAACTGCTCTTCTAACTTGCAATATTTCAGCTGGTATACATTCAGTTGTGCTTCGTGATCCCTATTTCCTTTTGTAACCGGATCTATTACGTTTTCATGCGCCTTCCTGCCTTGAACTCCTAGATTGTGCAACAGTATATGTTGTTTTCTGAGTAGAGTAACTTTCTCCCAACCTATCTCAATGAGGTTTGATTCAAAGAGTTTTATCCACGCCTTCCATAGCAGAATAGGATCCCCAATGTCATTCAAGAAGGGAGGGGACTGAGCCATGCTCGCTGCTGCCATAGGACTTAAAAGGTTTGGAAGTAGGATCAAATGTTTAAATGCCGTTGAATCAGAACAAATAAGAAATTATTGTTACTGACACTTCTAGCAAGAATGTTGTGTTTGTGGTACTGCTGTTCTTTTTCTATGCTGATTCTGAGTTGGATGAAATAGTCCTCTTTTAATGGTCTGATTCCTTTGGAAGAGGGTGGAGCACCACAGCGTCAATGATGCACCATGGAGGACCCAACTAATGAGGCAGAGTTAATTCGAGGGTGGAGAACATTCAGTGTAAGGAACATCAGCATCATGGAGAACTCTTCACCTCAGGAGGCTCTCCTCACTGCTCTTCCACAGGCAGATTCCTGCTCCAGAATGAATTACAACAGCGGAGTTCGGAACAGGGTGGCGAGATAATACAACTCAGGATGCACCATCTCAGTACCTCTGAGACAGTAGCTTTGGGTCGACATGGCTTCGGCTGTGCTGAACCCCACCCATTCTTTTCAACCTGATCCTCCATCGGAGGCAAAGAATCCCCAAGCTGTCAGCGTCACACAGTAACTCATAAGCGCAGTGCACAGCTGTGATTGCGAGCTTCTTTTTTGCTGCGATCCCTCCTCAAAGCATTCAATAGGCAAGTTCTGTGCCCTCGGAGACAACCAAAATGGAACAAAGAGCCTTAAAGTGACGGCTCTCCTGTGTCACACTTCCCCGGTATGACACTGAGGGCGGCTCAAACACTGTCTGTCTCGGATCAGAATTTAAGTTCACCTGATCGATAATATGGAAATATGAGGTTAGGATAAAATGTAGTTAAAATAAAACTATTACATATGTAATTCTCTACTTTTCAATCTCCACTCTAACTGTGTTTTCTTCCCAGTGGGGTTTCAGAAGCATCTTCATCCAGTCCTACTCTTTTCACCATCTGTGGATCACCCTTGCTTGTCTTACTCACTCGTATGGCATGTCACTGATGGCTTATGCCAGGATTTTTGGCAGACGGCTCTCCTTCTTTAACGACAAAGCTGACTTTGCCTTGGAGAAATACAAGGCCATCAGGACGACTGCTAAATGCTACGGTTGCAATCGCCTCAAAGAGATATCAGGCAAGTTTGTCACCTTTGAGGCCTCCTGAAGAGCTTCTATTCTGGTCAGGGGAGTGCTGCTCAATCTCAGCAGAAGTAATCCTAAAATCCCCTCATCAGGCAATATAGGGGCAGAGGTAAAGTAAGGGCTGCAGGTCCTAATGCCCCTCTTTCCCCCTTCTTCTTCTTTTCCTAGTCCTCCTCTGCACCATTGGGGAAACAGGCCTAGTTTGCTCCTACCAGAGCACCAAGATGATAGCGGAAGGGGGACATACACCTATAGGCCCCCCTTTTCATCCTTCCCAAACTTCTAGTCGAGCTGCAGATTACCTTTCCATCTTGCAACAGGACATGGCAGCTCAGCTTTTGAAAGGAGCAATGGAAATGGTGCAAAAGCAGGAAACTGGGTAAGCATGCTACTCTCGATACTACTTGTTCCCAAGAAAGTTGGCGGTCTGCATCTAATCCTAGAACTCAGGATCCCGAACCTTTTCTTCAGGAAGGAAAAGTTCAGGATGCTGACCGTAGCTCGGGTCCCGTAGGTGTTGGAAACTGAAGAGTATTTTAAGTCACTTAATTTGCCGGACACTTACTATAATGTTTCAATCTTGCTGGCTCATCAGAATTACCTGTGATTTGTGGTAGTTTCCATCCGTTACTAATTTGCAGTAATGCTTTCCGGCTTGATGTCGGTGCCCTGGGCCTTCACAAAATCCAAGACATCCAGGCAATTGTCCCTTCTTTCCAGAAAGGCACTTGTGTTCCAGTCCTGATGGTCTTGCATCTGCATGATCCTTTGGCTTCCTGTATTCTGGTTGTGAATGCATGTTGGCACATGAAGATTCTGTTGTGCTGTTCCAGCATGAGGCGGGATGTGTTTGACACCTTTATAGTTTTCCGGAATGCTCCAGTGAATTTAGTCTGGTGGGGTAACAATGCATACCTTCTCTGAGAGACTCCCTTCTGATCCCCTTCAGTCGTGGCTACTGTAGTGAGAGATGCCTTCACCCTTGGGTGGTTAGCCCATCAGAAGGATCGGGAGATCATTGGACAGAGCTAGAGCTTTGGGCAATTCTGCTGGACTCTATACCTTCTCCTTTCCATTTGTGGCCAGTCCTTCTAGACCTTGACCGAAAATGTGCTAACAGTACTGCGCCCCCAGTATCCATTGAGGGGAGCCTAAGGGAACGCATTTCATTTGAAGTGGAACTTCCTGTTTCACTATGCATTACCCTCCATACCTTGTTTCTTGATTCCTCTTAATCCGAAGAACGTTTGCCAGGGCCGAGCCCAAATCATCTTCATCACGAGAGACTGGCCAAGAAGAATGCACCTCTCCATGTGTCCTCTGCTTTGTCTTCCTCTCAGGGCAGATCTACTCTCTGTCAGAAGAGATGGTCTCCACAGCAGTCTTTAGAGCTCCAACATTCATGCCTGTAGACCTAGGCTCCTTTCAGATGCCACAAAAGGTGGTGGATGCCATCTTGTCCACTCTCCGCCCTGCCACAAAATCTGTATATTCTGGGAGATGGAACAATTTTGCTTCGTGGTGAGCAGACAAGTGTTGATTCCTTTCGAACACGATTGTCAGAAGTCCTTCAATTTGCAATTTCTCTGGCTCAGAGAGGATGTGCTGTGTGCACTGCCAATGTTTATTTGATGGTGTTGTCTGAATTCCGCTGTCTCCCAGATCAGCCTTCTCTGTACAGGTCCCCTAGTTTGAGGAGGTTCCTAAAAGGGTTGACTAATTTGTACCCCAACTTCTTTTGTTATGCCCCAGTGCGACCTTGTTGTGAATCTGCTTTTCACAAAAAGGACAGATCCTAACCACAACCCTCCCTATGACCAAGGCAAAACCCAGCTCTTTCCCAAGGCGAGGTAATAACACCAATCCCAATGTATGGAATATATAATACATATACATTTATTAATACACTACTTCAACAAAGGCAGGCCGAATGCATTAGTCATGACAGACTCCCAAGTAACAAATGGATAATTGGAATAAACTATCAAAATAGGATGCTATATATATATATATATATATATATATATCAAGAATATGTCACGCCTTGTGCAGCGCAGAAATCAAGCCCACCAGTCAGATTGCGGAGGAACCTCATTTAATCAGCAGGAAAAGCATTACCAGTTTCGACCTCACCAGGTCTTAATCATATGCAAACATGGAGGAGCAGGTAAGCCAGGTTTAAATGCAATTTAGTTTAACCAAAAGTGAAGAAGGACTTGTAAATCGGTTGCAAAGTCAGTTCTTACAATCAGTTCTTTTTTCATTTTTCATGTTGTGCTTTTCACGAACCTCCGTTTATTTATATATATATATATATATATATATATATATATTACCTACTGGCGGTCGCCAGTAGGTATATATAGTTAGGATTTTTTCTCTATGGGATTTTTGAAAATTCTATGTCTAATAACTTTGGCGTTTGTTGACGGAATTGGCTGAAATTTTCAGGAAAATGGAACATTTTGTTTCTGAGCAGCCCCTGAAAATTTGGGGGGGTTTCGTCAAGGGGGGGCCGAGAAAAAAGGGGGGTCCCAAAACGTGTTTTTAACATTGAGTTTTCCATAGGGCGGTTGGCCTCACTTTTAGCCCGAACGGCTGAATGGATTTGCACGAAACTTGGCAAAATTGTAGGGACTGGTAGCCCGATGTGCCTTTTGTAGGTCTCAATATATGTGCTTCAGTGGATTTTGAGAAATTAACGTTTAAAAAAAGATATATATCTGTAACAGCGGACCGGGCAGCGCTCCAGTTCGCGTACTTTTCGCGTAACGGAACTTCGCGTAGCGAAGCTGATTGGCTCTCCGGTGTCTGTCAACATTCTAAACAGTCCGGAGCGGCCGCCATCTTGTCTCTCGGTAGGATTGAGAGACAAGAGGAGGCCAAAACAAAGGTGGAAATAACCATAAGGGGGCATAGTAGATCCTCCCTGATCCCCTAGGTTTAATGTGGAGGCTTTAAAAGGGCCCCGCGGGGCAAAAAAAAAAATATTTTTTTTTTGGTTTTTTTTCGTGGGTAGCGCCCGGTCCGCGAACCGGGAAGCGTTCTGGGCAGCGTACTGCAATGAAAAATGAATGAGAGACTTTTCAAATGCAGTATGTTAATTGATTGTTGGTTTTGTTGATTATTTTTTAATTTTTTTTATTTTTTAAGCAATTATTTATTATTGTAATTGTGTTTGAAAATTTAATAACATTTCTAACATTTAACTAGTTTATGAATTACATATAAAAATGATTAAAGACTCAAACAATTTTTTAATATTACATACAATTTTATTTTTCGGATTGTTTTTCAAAATTTAATAGAACGTCTAGCATTTGACTGTCCGATATGTCCTTTTGTTGAGTGAACATAAGTTCCCACATTTGACCGTCATCATAATGAAGTAAATGATCCACAGATTCTACACATTGAACTAATTCATGGTCCCGTGATTCATCCATGAAATCTGAGTCATCATTGTCCTCAATATCTTTTTCTGTGTTGTTCTCCAGAACAATTTCGAAGGAAACATTCTGCTCACCTTCCATTTTATTGCTGTAATTTGCATAAAAAATAAATATATCAGTAGAGATAGGGCACTGTTGGGTTTAAGTTCAGACAGGTACTTGTGAGGCGTGAAGTAGTACTATTAAAAAGTGCCTGTGAAGAAGCCTAAGTAAATTCATAATTATACCACAGAAACCTAAATCAATCCATAATTATAATAAAGAAGCCTTTCTCAATGTCTAACTCTTACAGAGGGATAGTATATAACTATCTGAAAATGTTTTCAAATTTATAAAATAATATCTCACCTTCTAAAAACAAGTTTAAGTTGTGAGTGAAAATGATCTTGCAATGTAGTTCAGGAAGTAGTAGTCAAAATGGCTGTGTTTCTCTCTCTTCCTTTATATATATTCAGGTACATAGCCAATCAAATGTCAGGTAAAAAAAGTAGAAAATTAAAGTAACATTTTCATTGGTTGTCAATTCCAACACTTCAGATGTGTTTTGTGAAGTAATTTACCTCAGGGTATTTAGAGAGGTCTACAGGCTAAATGACTAAATGGAATTCCAACCAAATTTGTGAAAATGTTAGGGATTGGTATGTAGTATGAGCTAATCTATATTTGGTGAAATTGTCTCCAGTGGCTTTTCTGTGAACTACTTTCCCACCTTTTTTGATGGTGCGCTTCCCAGGGAGCGACCCGGTACGCGAACCGTTGAGCGCCTCGGTTCGCGGACCTTAAGCGTTCCGGGAGTCCACCATTTTGTGTTTCGGTCGAATTAAGATACAAGATGGAGGGCAAATAATGTTCAGAATGGGTAGAAGGGGGCACGGTAGAGTTATCTTGACCCCCTAGGTTTTGTGAGGGTGGCTGAGGAGGCTTATATGTGCGGAAAAAAATTTTTTTTTAATTTCGCGAGGTTAGCTCCCGGTTCGCGTACCGGGTAGCGCCCCAGGGAGCGTACTTTGTTGAAAATTAGTGAAAAATGTTAGAGTAAAATAATAATTGTGAGTGATTAGATGTAGGGTAGCTCTGAGAAGAGCTTTTGGGTTTATGGTACATTTAGGTACTTATAAGTAGGTACCAATGCACATTCTTAAATTCAGAGTGAAAATTCTGTTGCCCTCATCTGAGAAGTGAACTCCATCTCCTCTGTAGATATCTTGCATGTAGTAACGCAAGTTATTGTTGTACAGGGAGCCCATTCCATGGTCTCTCATGTAAGCTGAAACAGATTTGTTTACATGCTTCCTCGACTTCTCAATTTGTGGACAAAATTGCTTGGACCACCTCCATTTCTGTCTTTGGCATATATTTGAATATACCAAGGCAGTCTGAGGAAAAAGTGCCATTATTTGCTCAAAGGTGTCCTTTAAAAGCATTTCCAGACCTACACCAGTCAAAGTGCCCAAGTCATTACCTCCACAGTGCACAATTAACAGGTCAGGTTTGGGCAAATGCATAAAGGTTTTCACCAATGGTATCAATTGGTGACATTTTAATCCTCTGTGGCCAAACCACTTAATTTCCACATCTTGTAAATTGAGGTTAGGTAAATTCCTGTTTTCAACGTACCTTTGAGCCCAGTGAATATAACTATGTCCAACAATCCAGACAGAAAACATGGTGAGAGAAGGTTCTCCTGCAGTCAGATGAAGTGTGGCAATGAAATGGCAGTTGAAAAAATGAGAGTGTAAAATGAAAAAAAAACTGTGGAGTTTCTGTGTTCATGAAGCAGTAACAGTGATTGGTGGATTTTGATTGCTGAAAACAGAAAGTTAGGGTGCACGGATGTGTTCTTTGAAAGATGTATTTTGAGTGGTCAATAAAAAATCATTAAATGAAAGAATGCACTGGATATGCAGGTGCACTGAGAGTTCAGAGTTCAATTGCAACATTGTTGTGTGAACTTGCAAACAACAGAGGTCTTCCAAGAGGTGGTTGCCATGCAGATAAGGCAGAAAGGGCAGAGGGGGGATGGGTTTTCATTTGAAAAAAAGTGAGGGAAGACTTTTGATTGGGTGACATGAGAGATATGTGTGAAGAATTACAGCATTTCTGTGCTTTTGATAGCTGCAGACTCTGGAGTGCATACCTTTTGCTCTGCTGAAGACAAATTGGTGTGTTTCTGAGACTGTTTTCAAACTCAAAGTATTTGCTAAGGTGAGAAAATATTTCTTTAATTTAGATAGAGAATAGTGTGCTTTAAGGAGAAAATTATGAATTATGTGGCGCAAATTGCTTGTAAATATGCTCCCACCTGTGCATGGTAAATTTAGATTTTAAATGTTTGTGTTACATAGCCATGTTAAAAGTGACCCAACCATGCTGGAAAGGCAATCAAAAAACGCTTTTATGTGTCTTAAGGACATTTTAAGTCATTTTCCCATGTGCAGTGTTTTGAAATTATGATTTGAAAATCGTTTTTGGGGAAAAGGAATTGTTTTTAAATTTATGACAAGGACATAATGGTGTATGCTTCTTTATAAGGCAATTGACTGTCCCTGATGTTATTTTTCCCATTTTAATGTAAGACCTTTCTCTGTGGCGCAAATTGCTTGTAAATATGCTCCCACCTGTGCATGGCAAATTTAGATTTTGAATGTTTGTGTTACATAGCCATGTTAAAAGTGATACAAACATGCTGCAAAGGCAATCAAAAAACGCTTTTATGTGTCTTAAGGACATTTTAAGTAATTTTCCCATGTGCAGTGTTTTGAAATTATGATTTGAAAATCGTTTTTGAGGTAAAGGAATGTTGTTAAAATTTATGTGCGCCATATGCCCCCAAATTTCTTTTTCAGGGGTGCAGCAGGGTGTTCTTGAGACACCCCTGCACCTTTGGAAAAAATCCTAATTTGCGATGAGCTAATTGCTAATCGCAAATTGCACCTTCATTCCTATGGGCCTCCTGGCCCATGGAAATGAATGGGTAATTTGCAATTAGCAATTTGCTCATTGCAAATTAGGAATGGTAAAGAATCGCTATTTATTCCTTAAAATTCGCTATTTAAGAAATGCAAAATAGTATGATGATACATATGGCGGTTCATCTCTAACAAGATAAGAAGCTTAGGGATACATTTATGATGACTGGCGCAATGAAGTGGACATCACTTACTTCATTGGTAGAGCTTTACATGTATTATGTCCTCTGTATTCTTCATCAAGCGTAACTTTAATCTGCAATCCTGAGTAGGCCTCACCTTAAACATACCTCTGGATAGGCCACATCTTATTGTCATCCTGAATTAATCATTTAAAATGCTAGGGACAGATTTATGATAGGTGTATGCCTCTTTTGCGCCACTTAGAAAACACTGTCCATGGGGAAATGACTTAAAATGTCCTTAAGACACATGAATGTGTTTTTTTAAAACGTTTGCAATTTTTTTTGGGTCACTTTTAACATGGCTATGTGACTCAAACAGTCAAAATCTAAATTCGCCATGCACAGGTGGGAGCATATTTACAAGGAATGTGCTCCATGGGGAAAGGTCTTATGATGTAATATGGGAAAAATGACATCAGAGACACTGAAATGCCTTATAGAGAAGCATACACCATTATGTCCTTGTCATAAATTTGCAAACCATTACTTTTCCCCAAAAACGATTTTCAAATCATAATTTGAAAACACTGCACATGTGGAAATGACTTAAAATGTCCTTAATTCAAAATTTGCTATTCTTTATTTTGTGATTGCACTGAAGGATTTGCAAATTTTCCGATTACTTAAATGCAATGTATCAAATAAAAAATATGTAAAAAATGACATTAAGGATTTGGAAACTATTGTGGTAAATTGGTGGTAATTTGTGAATTCTTTTCAAAAAGCTTTTTTTCAAAAAAACAAAAGGTCCCATATGACGCCAACACATGCCCTTAGGGCATTTATGTGTGCCATATGCCCCCAAATTTCTTTTTCAGGGGTGCAGCAGGGTGTTCTTGAAACACCCCTGCACCCTTGGAAAAATTCCTAAGTTGTGATGAGCAAATTGCTAATCGCAAATTAAACCTTCATTCCTATGAGCCTCCTAGCCTATGGAAATGAATGGGTAACTTGCAATTAGCAATTTGCTCATTGCAAATTAGGAATGGTAAAGAATTGCTATTTATTCCTTAAAATTCGCTATTTAGGAAATGCAAAATAGTTTGATGGTACATATGGCGGTTCATCTGTAACAAGATAAGAAGCTTAGGGATAGATTTATGATGACTGGTGCATCACCAGGGATGTGTCAGTCATCCTGCGCCGCTGTTCCGCCACCCATGGTGTGCTGCATTTACAATGCGGGGCATCATGGGGCAAAAATGGCACAGATGCGTGACGTATCTGTGCTGTAAAGGTAGTGATTGCTGGAGTTGTATCGCAAGTGCGATGCAGCTCAAGCAAGGCTCAGGGGTGACCCATCTCCACAATGTTGCGTCAAGACCTATGCCTGCTTAAAGCAGGCGCAGGGTTTTGACGCAGCTTTCTCCTATCTGATTGTAAATACGGCACACCATGGGTCAATGTCAAGTAGTGTGTTAAGTTTTTGATCACTGTTATTGATTTACTGTTTGGTAATAATGGTTAATAACATTTTTTATTATATTTTACCACAGATTCAACTGCAGATCATTTCAAGATTTCACCATGCCAACAATAGTAAGACAGAGAAAGGCTGCAAAACGTCAAAGACAGCAGGTGAAATCAAATAAGCAGCAGTCCTCTAACAAAAAGATTTGTCAAGTCACGAAGAAAGCACCGGGTAAGAGCACAATATATTTTATAAGAAATATGTGTAGTAAAAAAAATATTACTACAGAAAATGTTTCAGTCCATAAAACGAGAAGGAATTCAAATGGAAAGGAAAGGCCAATCAAAAATGTTAGTGCTAGAGCAAGAGATAACTCTGTGCATGATAGTAGAAGGAAACAACAGTTTAGGGAGATTCGTAAACGAATGTTCCGCAACAGGATAATTGGCAATTTGTTAAAAAATATTAAGAAAGGTCACAGAAATTGGTTTTTTATAAGAGAAAAAAAAAAGTTGAGAAAGTTATTGATCAGGCATTTGAAATTAAACGTAAGTTATTTATTTTGATAATCAATAGAATTAGGAAGCTAAACAAGGCAATTTATGATTTCAAAAGAAATAGTAGATGGAAGAGAATAGTTAATCGTAGTAATTTTTGTGAAGTTTTTTCTGGAGAATGGATGCATAGTTCAAGCTGTGAGGCATTTTTTAATGAGGAGAGTTATTTCCAGGATAATGATTTGGTGCATGCAGTTGACACCAGTGGTCGTGCTTATGAAGTGAAAGATGGTTGTCCAGTTGAAAAAGAAAAACTTGTGACAACAGAGGCAGAAGAGGTGTTAAGTAATGAGGTTTTAGGAAGACGTGCTAAGGGTCCTGTGTACACCTGGAAGTGTAGTAGTATTTGCAGTGTGCGACAGGATTCCATCAATTTGCTTTGTGATTTTGTACGGTCATTTAATAAGAAAAGTTTGAAGCAGAAAATAAGGTTGTTGCAAGAATTAGATCCTTGCAGAGTAAGAGAAGTGACAGGTTTGCATGGTCATTCACTGGCTTGTCTTTCCAGGAGAGTATGCCAGAGTGTTTTTCATCATTTCAGGATGCTAGCAGTGCATCATAATAAAGTGAGGAAATTAGTTAGAATGTTGTATTATGCTAAGAGTCCAGCAATTATGCTTAAACAATTATGCGCTGCTCTTTTGCATGGTTCTGAAATAGATGTGAAGAATATATGTGAAGAAATTGAGTTTTGTTACTTTGGAAGTAAAGAGGAGAATGTTGAAATTGAGCAAGAAGAAGAGGGTCATGTGGAAGATAGTGTACAGGTTTCCAGTACAGATAATTTCCAGAGGGAAATTGCGACGTTTGAGGTGAAATCAAGTGAGAGGCCTAATTTCACTTGTGTGTGTTGTCGACGCACTTATTATAAGAATCAGACTAAGTTAGTGGATTTATATGCAAAAAGGGAAAATAATAGTGAATGGAAGGAGTTCGCAACATACTTGATGGTAGAAAATTGTTTTGATTTGGGATTGGATCAACGTGTGTGTACTTATTGTTGTTGCAAATTAAATCAAAACCAGATGCCTGCTAGAGCAGTTCATAATAATCTGGAATTGGTTGAGATTCCTTCTGAATTGAAGGATTTAAATACTTATGAATCTATTTTGATTCAAAGTATTCATCCCTTTCAAGCTATTGTAAGAATGGAGCCAAAGACAGGGAAATTGCCTCCATCAGATTTACAGAGAGGATTAAAGGGAAGAGTTGTTTATTTGCCTCTAGATTTGAAGAAAAACATTAACACAATTGGAGTAGAAAAAGTGGAAGAGGAACCTCTGGTTATCTTAGTTAATGGGGTTCCGACAAAGAATAAGAAAATATGGCAAGATTTAGTAGATGTTAGGAAAGTTAAAAAGGCAACATTGTATTTGAAAAAAAATAATAAATACTATAAGAATGTATATGTTGCAGAAGAGGAAGTAAGTGAGGAAGAGGATAGCGATTTGTGTGCTGGTCAAATTGAGAAAGTAGAACCCTCTACTAGTGAAGAAATATATGAACATTATAGTGTTCATCCTTTGCATTCCAAGGAAGTCATGGGGAATGCTATTGAGTTGTTTCAAATGAAACAAGCCAAAGGGAGTCCCATTAGTGTTTGGGAGGAAAGTTTGGAAGCTCGGTGTTTCCCACAGCTTTTTCCAACAGGTCAGGGAGGAAGATATGATGAACGACCTCATCAAATTCCTGCTTCTGAATACCGGACTTTGCGATTGTATGCAGGAGATGCTAGGTTTCGACAATGCATTCCTTATTTGTTTCATCTCCTGTTTGAAAGCGATCTGTCTGGACTGTCATATGCAGTGAACCACATCTTGAAAAGTGGTATACACATGCAAAACATCTCGGCAAGTGACTTTATGGATAAAGTCAATGTCCAAGACAGTATTTTGGATTCTCACCTGATTAATCTCATGGCGTGTCAGCGTGGTACTAATGAGTACTGGTACCGTCGTCATGGTGATTTAAAATGTATGCTGAGGAACTTAGGTACTCCCACATGGTTCCTCACTCTGAGCTGTGCCGAGTATGGCTGGGAAGACTTACTTGAATTTCTACGAGAGGCAAATGCTAACGTAGATAACATCGAATTCAAGACACCCGGAGAACTGTGCTCTTTGGATCCAGTCAATGTATGTAGGTACTTCAATCATAGATTTGAAGCTATGATGTCTTTCATCATGAATAAGAAGAATCCACCTCTTGGAGAGGTGTTGGATTTCTTCTGGAGAAAGGAGTACCAAGCAAGAGGTGCTCCTCATATACATATGTTGCTGTGGATCAAGGATGCACCTAAATTTGGAACGGATCCAGAAGACTCAGTGATGAGTTTCATCCAACAGTATTCTACGTGTGCTGTTCCAAACGCAAAGGAGAAGAAAAGCCTAAGAGAAAAAGTTCTGCGTTTCCAAAGCCATCGATGTGGAAAGTACTGCCGTCGTAAATTCCGAAACAAGGACAAGTTCTACACTAAATGTCGTTTCGGCTTTCCACGACCGGTGATTTCTAAAGGAAGAGTAAACAGTTTGATGTCTTCGCTGCGACACAATGTCATGAAGAAATCACCTAAAACACTTACAATTTGAAGAGGAACGAAGAGTCCAAGTACATCAACGACTACAACCCGGTGATTTTGTCCATGTGGAATGCTAACATGGATATACAGTTTGTGGCTGATAACTGTATGGCTGTGGCTCGGTATGTGACGTCTTACATCACCAAAAAAGAGAAGACAGAATTGAAGGATATGTGGGAGGACATTTCCCATGAAAAGAGCCTCAGCAAGAAGTTGTACAGTTTCAGTTTGAAGATGTTGTCGCATCGAGAAATCGGAGCGTACGAATGTTCTGACCGGTTGTCTTCAGCAAGTCTCTATGCCAAGTCCAGGAGTATCGTTTGGGCGAGTCTTGGTCTTGCTGCAACGGGTAATCGAGTTCTCAAACCTGTGCGGGAAATTGAGTATTTGGCGGAAAAGGAGCCAAACAGTACCGACATTTTGAAGACCAACATGTTGGATACATATTATCCAAATCGAAGCATTCACCTCGACAATGTTTGTCTGTATGAGGTTCTTCAAAATTACATATTCAAGAGGAACATCAAAGAAGATACTGAGAAAGGAGTGTATGCTGTAATAGGAAGTGAGGGATGTCTGGTCAAGCAAAGAAAATGCCACTTGGTAAACCATCGAAAATTGAGTGGCGAATCTCCTGAAAAAAAGGAGTTTTTCTATTTAGCACTTTTGCAACTTTTCAAGCCTTGGCGTGCAGAAGAGGAACTGCTTGGAGATTTCCTCTGTTACGAAGACTCTTTCAATGCCGCCAAGGAGACCATAGAATGTCCTGCTTTTCCCAAATATGTAGAAATGTTGAATGCGGAAATTGAGCAGGAAGCAACGATTGCAGCCGAGATTGCCAGAGACAGTTCTCAGGACAGTCAGAGTTCTGCTTCATTGAGTCAGGATCCACTAGGAGGACCTGTTATCGAAAATGAAGCTGCCACTGCTATTAATGAAGTGGAAAGAGCCATGGCACATGCTCAAGAGGATGCGGTTAACTTAGAAGAGTTGGAAAGACAACTCAACGTTGAGCAGAGGAAAATATATGACGAAGTTACCATGCAAATTGATCATGGATTAAGTCATGACAAGAAAGAGTGCTCATGTACGTCGTTGAAGCCTGTCCGACTGTACGTGAGTGGAGAAGCGGGAACTGGAAAATGTTTCCTCATTAAAGCAATTTCATGCTATTTGCAGGAAAGGACAGAGTCATCGCTGTCTTGTGTTGTCACTGCTCCAACTGGACTGGCAGCACATAATATTAAAGGGATTACTTTACATCGTTTACTGATGCTGCCAGTGGAGCATGACAACAAATTACAATATCACAAGCTATCTGGAGATGCTTGTTTTGAAGTTTCAAGAATCTTGAGGAAAATGAAACTTCTTATCATTGACGAAGTAAGCATGGTTTCCAATGTCATGCTTGCCTTTGTGCATTTGAGGATGCAAGAAGTTCTCAAAACAGAGTATGATGTGTTATTTGGTGGCAAACACATCATTGTTTTCGGAGATCTTCTGCAGCTGACACCAGTGAAAGGGCAACCTGTGTTCAAAATGCTCACGCATGAAGATACCAGGAAGTGCCTAGGCAGCATTGGCAACGTCAATATATGGTTAAACTTCAATTATGCTGAACTGCATGAAAATATGCGTCAGGCAAAGGATGAAGTTTACAAGACTATTCTACAAGATGTTAGAATTGGAAAAGTGACCGAGCATGGGAAAGAAGCTTTACATGCACGATTACTGTCAAATTTATATCCAGAACAAGATGTTGTGCCTGAGAATATTTTTCAGAAAATTACTGAGAAGAAATCTGGAATATGTTTGATGCCAACTCTTGCAGAATGTGCCAAATTTAACAACAAAATGTTGCATTTAGAAAAGCAAGAGATTGTGAAACTGGAAGCTATTGACAGAGTAGAGCATATGGGATCAACAATTATTTTGTCTGAGAATCTGAAAACAAAATTGGATTCATTAGAGAAGAGTATATCTAAAACTGCAGGTTTTGAAAAGACTCTGAATGTGTGCTTGAACTGCCGTATAATTTTAAGAAGGAATTTACATGTTGAAAGAGGTCTGGTAAATGGATCAATGGGTAATGTTGTTGATTTTGTGAAATACAGAAATAGAGATGGAATTGAATTTTTAAAAATTAAATTTGATGGCATTGAGGAAGTACAGCTAATTGGTCGTTGTTCTGCTAGATTTTTGCTTGTAAAAGACTTATATGTTCGCCGTAAGCAGTTTCCTGTTTGCTTGGCATATGCGGTGACAATTCATAAATCGCAAGGTTTAAGTGTAGACCGTGCATTGGTGAATATTGGCAGTTCTGTGTTCAAGGAGGGTATGGCATATGTGGCATTGTCACGAGTTAGAACTTTATCGGGATTGTACTTGATTGAGTGTGATGTCACAAACATTTGTGCGGATCTAGATTGTGTTAAGGAATACAATAGGTTAAGAAGAGAGTATGCGCCACATTTGCCTCAGTATCCTTTGTTTGAGAAACGTGTGGTAGGCCGGAAACGAAGAAATGAGAACAATACTGGGGAGGTTGTAGCAAAAAGACAAAAAGTCAATGAACCTAAAATTACAAGCAGAAACAAAAAGGATTCTGTTGAAGATGTTGTTGGTTTTCAGTTTGAAAACAGTTCTGGTGTCAACTGCTATGCTAATGTAGTGGTTAATGTTTTGTTTTCTCTAGAAAATGTAAAAGAAGAGATTGTGGTCAATTCTGATCAAAGATTTTGCAGTTTGTTAAATTCTGTGTTAGAGAAATGTAGCACTGATAGAAGAAACATAGAAAGTGTGTCTGAAATTCGAAATCTGTTAGACAGATGTTCAGGCCAAACACAATTCTCTCAAAATATTCAGCAAGATTGTCAGGAGTTTTTAATGTATATGCTTGATGTATTACATGCTGAAGGTGTAGATGTAGATCAGCTGTTTGGGCTTTCTTATCAATGGCAGCATGACTGCGAGAACTGTATGGTATCAAGTACTACTAGTGTAGACTCAGAAAGATTTATATATTTAACTTTGCCAGACAGTAAATCAGTCTCCTTTAATAAGCTAGTAAAAGCAGCTGATCACAACATGGAGTGTAGCCAATGTAAATCTGAAATGATGTCCACATTATTTATACGAACATATGGCCAGTATGTCATTTTAATGTTCCAACGATGTAGGCCTGATGGAACAAAATTGACAACTTTAATTAAAAATTTTGTAGCTTCGCAGTTGTCAATATCAGGAAGGACTTTTGTAACTGCAGCAATTATATATCATGACGGCCCTTCAATAACATCAGGACATTACACAGCTTATTTAAAGTCTAGAAATGGCTGGTCATTCTGCAATGATTCTGTTTTAATTTTCAAAATAAAATTGCCGTATGACCTTAAAAACTCTTACCTGGTGTTTTTAAAACCAAAATTTTAGGGAAATAATCTCGGGATGTGCTCTGTGGAATTTCAAGAAGTTCTAATGGCTCCTACACAATTTGGCCTTGAGGATAAGTGTAGTTCAGAGACATAACTTCTAACCATAGGACTGGACGTCATGGAGAAATACGTGCACTTTGAATGAGTTCAGAAACACTGTTTCTTTTTATTAGCTAATTGAAGCAGCCAATCAAAACATGGAGTAGAGGGAATGTAAGTCTGCAATGCTGTCTACTGTTTTACATTGCTTTGTGATTAAAAGTGATGTAGAGAATTAAATAATTGTAGTAGTCATAGAGGTAGTGTAAGTCTGCTTCATAGTAAGCAGTATCAGTGTCATAGGAAATGTAGAACATGACTGAGCAAGAAGGGGAAGATATTACTATTCCAGGATTGTGAAAATGATCTTCAACATTTTAATTCTGAAAGTTGCGGAAATGCCAAATGACGGGATTGGCTTACAAGAAATCCAAGAGTTATAAATGGCTCTGACCAGATTTGGCCTTGTGGAAAATTGTGGTAGAGAGCAAGAAGTCATTTATTGCATGTAACGTGTTTTTAAAAACGATGGAGATTTTCTTTCAGAAAGTGGCGGGCTGAAAGTAATAACAGCACAAAAGAGTGTAAGCTGTTCATAGGACATCCTTGGACGTCATGGAAAGTAAGTTAACTTTAAGGAGTTCTGAATTTTGATTTCTGATGTTGTATGGGTTTTTTAAACACAATCATTTTGATTGTGTTTTTTTTTCCCCGCTGTTATATGATGAATACCTTCAAGTCACTGTTTTTAGTGAATTTTGATACATTCTGAGAACAGCAAAAATAAACCATTTAACATGTATAATTAATTCTGTACTGTTTGCATTTATGATGTACATGTAGAACTGTGTAGGAGGCATGGAGAAGGTGAGGCTTCTGTAAGTGTCAAAGTTGTTGCATACAGTGCTGCACTTCTGCGTATTCTTTCATATGCTAGACTACATCTGCACAATGAGATACCTAAGCAAAGGAAACACAAGTGATGTGATTGTGAAATGAGCAAAATAAATTGCACGTATTTCAATTACATCACCTGTGTTTCCTATCATTACGAATCACATTGTGCAGATCAAGTTTAGGTCTGTCCAGGGAAACATAGGAGGTTTGTACTTTGTTGAAGAGTGCAGTGGACATGACTCACTTCATTGGTAGACTTTCACAGATATTATCTCCTCTGTACACTTCAACAAGTGTAAATCTCATCTTGAACTCTGAGTAGGCCTCACCTCAAACAAACCTCTGGATAGGAGACATGTTATTGGCATCCTGAAGCGACACTTTTCTGAAACAAGAGCAATGCAAAAGATGCACCATGTTTTAAGATAGGCCTCACTTCATCTGCATCAAGATACTGTTAGTTTAAAATGTATATCTTTAGGACTGTGTAGGGGGCCTGGAGAAGCAGAAGCTTCTGTCAGTGTCAAAGTTGTTGAAAAACTATTTGTCCTTCAATCTTTTCCCTTGTCTTTTGTAATTTTTAAATACATGTTTTATTATTTTTCAAATGTTGGTTCTCTCTTTCACAGATTGAAAGTATAAAAACAAAAAGTGAGTAATTTAACGGCAATTATAAGGTAAATATTTTGTACTCTTTTCGTTACATTTCTATCACATTCACCTACTATTAGTTCCATTGCTTCATTTCTTTAACCCTCAGTTTCCTGCCTTTGCTACTTTCCTCATTCCTTTCTCTATTACCTACTTACTCAACTCCTTCCACTCTTTTTCTCAGTCCCTCTCTTCTCATAGTTCCTCAGTCTTGTTTACTCACTCCGTCTCTATTACTCTTAGTGTCTGTGAATTACTTTCCCACCTTTTTTTTTGGACCGCTTCCCGGGAAGCGGCCCGGTTCGCAAACCAGCAGCGTTACGGGAGTCCACCATTTTGTGTTTCGGTCGAATCAAGATACAAGATGGAGGGCAAATAATGTTCAGAATGGGTAGAAGGGGGCACGGTAGATGTATCTTGACCCCCTTGGTTTTCTGAGGGTGGCTGAGGAGGACCATAGTTCTTCACTCTTGTTCACTCTCTCTGTTTCTATTAATGTCACTGTTTCTGACTGATCAAAAAATTTTTTTTAAAAAAAGAACAGTAACTATAAGGGAAGGAAACAGACAGTTATGTTAAAAGAAAGACAGCTATAGGGAGTAAACTAAGGATACTGTTACCCGCAATCCACTGCTGATGATGTTACTGACCATGTCATGAATGATGTAATATGTGACATCATCAGCAGTGGATTGTGGGTAACAGTATCTCTTGTTTACTCCCTAGAGCTGTCTTTCTTTTCACATAACTGTCTGTTTCCTTCCCTTATACTTACTGTTATTTTTTAAAAAAATATTTTTTTTGGTTAGCTTCCGGTTCGCGTACCGGGTAGCGCTCCGGGGAGCGAACTAAGAGAAATAGAGGTTGGCAGAGTTCCAAATATTCTACCAATTATTTTATAACGGGGAGGTAGTTCTGAAAAGAACTTTTTTTTTAATGTTTTTGTTGTTTTATATTTTTTTTAGTATTTTTTGAACATTTTTTTACTTTTTTTGTATTTTCTGAACGTTTTTATATTTTTTTTGGTTTTTTTGGGGGGGGGGGAACGAAAACGATCCATTGTAAAGGGCTCAACAGGAGCAACAAAAAAAAAAGAATTTATTTTTTGGGGCGTTTCGGGCAAACATGATTTTCAATAGCTCTGATAATCAAAATGATGCTACTTTCCCTGTAGCAAATGAATTGGTTGCAGTGCACGCACACTTGCTTCACTTCCCCAAACAACATTTGAATGTTTGGGATCATCTCCCTCGCCTCTGGTCCCGACACTTCTGGAACAACCGATCTTCTTGCCATCGCAGGGGGATTTTGTTGCTCATCACGTAGCTGGGCAGCACTATAATTATTAGGATGCCACCTACTCATATGCCGATGCATAGTGTAATTGCCGTAACTGTACTTTTTTTCAGTCCCCCTTGACAGTCTATCACCGCATATACGGCAAAACACGTAGCGTGCATTTACTTTTTTTTGCCCCTCAGGAAATTTAAAGAATTGCCAAATGTAGTTCTCTTTTCGATTAAACCTCCTGGGCTCCTCTGGCAAAAACCTTGGCTCTTCCTCCTCTTCCTCCTCTTCCTGTTCTTCCTCTTCTTGTTGTAAAATTACTTCAGCAGGTGGTCCTCTCTTCCTTGGATTTGGTGGAGGTGGTGGGTTAGAACCAGCTGAAGCTACTAATGAAGCCATGTCACAATGTAAATAAAGGGTCTTTCTCTCACCAAGATGAAAGTCAGAGTGAGGAAAGAAGGAGGGGTTTTCATCATTTGGGAAAAGCAAAATTTCTAAACCAATGAAAAGTGTTAATTTTAGATCACATGACCTAGTATTACATCATTAGGAAACCAAAAGTGAAATGAACCAATGAAAAGTGTTATTACCGAGTCACATGACCTGCTGTGTTTACGTTACGCGCTCCGCGCCGCGCCCCGGATCGCTTCCGGTTCGCGTACTGCTGCGCTTCCGGGTACGCTAACGTAGCACGTCATATGACGTATCACGCGACAACGCGAAACGTCATGCTGACGCGACGCGTCACGATGTTGTTTTCTAACGCGACAGTTGCGCAAACGGAACGTTTACCGGTTCGCGGACCGGGTCGCGGCTCCGAATTGAGCTAACGGGAAGCTAACCGGTTCGCGTACCGGGAGCGAAACATTAAAAATAATTTAAAAAAAATTTGTATTAAAAACATGTAAAAAATATTTTTCGATTTAAAGAAGAATACATTGTAAAGGTTTTGATATTTGCTATTAAAAAACCATTGAAATTCACTGAAAAAACCATAGGTTATAGACCATATATAGTTAGGAATTAGCATTTACAAAACCTTGAAAATTCACTGAAAAAACCATAGGTTATAGACCATATATAGTTAGGGATTAGCATTTACAAAACCTTATTTTACTCACACAAAACCATTGAAATTCCATATATAGTTAGTTGTACTAACTATATATCGCGCACCCGCAATCCACTGCTGATCATGTCACATATTACATCATTCATGACCATGACATGGTCAGTGACATCACTGATGACATCACTGATGACATCTCAAATGACATCACTGATGACATCACTGATGACATCTCAATGACATGACTGATGACATCACTGATGACATCTCAAATGACATCACTGATGACATCACTGATGACATCTCATTTGACATTACTGATGACATCACTGATGACATCATTCATGTGATAATACGATGAACTTCTTCAGACTCTAAAATAACCTTAGATACACTCAGTGTAAACAGACACTCACAGACTGTCACTCATCCATGGAGTTACTCACACACCTACTCAGTCATGCAAAGAATCAATTACACCTCCATTTCCTCAACTATACAGTTATACATACCTTACTTATTCAAACATATACTAACACATATTTACTCTCTTTTACAATCCCTGATACAAGTTCACAATGATCAATACAGCCACTCACACATTCACTGGCTCTTATGCACAGTTATTTATATATGTCAACTCTCACATGTACTGTGTTTTACATATGTTCTTACTTTGACATGTAGCACTCAGATATCCATTCACTCACCAATGCACTCAGTCAACCGCCCATACACCTGTTTCCACATGCACTTTTGAATCCATATATCTAGTGAATCAACTGCTTACACATCTATGCACAGAGTCATACACCTCCCAGCCACCCACACACACACTCAGTCTCCCATACAAATACTTGGGCAACCAATCAATAACCCATATACTTACTCATATAGCTACTGATCAACACATGCAGCAGTTTACAGAACAACAGACATAATGATGCACAAATTAAGACAGTTTACTCACTAACCCATGCACTCAGTGACACACATTTAATCACTCACTCATACAGTCAGTCACGCACCTACTAAATCCTTCATCCAGACACTTATACATCCACTCATTCTTCAATATGTAAGACATTTGAGATGTCATCAGTGATCTCATTTGAGATGTCATCAGTGATGTCATCAGTCATGTCATTGAGATGTCATCAGTGATGTCATCAGTGATGTCATTTGAGATGTCATCAGTGATGTCATCAGTGATGTCACTGACCATGTCATGAATGATGTAATATGTGACATGATCAGCAGTGGATTGCGGGTGCGCGATATATAGTTAGTACAACTAACTATATATGGAATTTCAATGGTTTTGTGTGAGTAAAATAAGGTTTTGTAAATGCTAATCCCTAACTATATATGGTCTATAACCTATGGTTTTTTCAGTGAATTTTCAAGGTTTTGTAAATGCTAATTCCTAACTATATATGGTCTATAACCTATGGTTTTTTCAGTGAATATATATATATATATATATATATATATATATATATATCGTTCAACATTAACACTAGAATAAAATAACACACTAAAGTCAGTTTAAGATGGTGATGGTTGATGGTCATCATCAAGAACCCGACCTCAAGAGTGGCTCATTCATAACAGACCTACACGTTGTTCTACCTTTTTGGATGGGGGCTCCATTTCAGCACCTTTGTAGTCGCCAATTACGATTAAGATAGTCATTTTGTTTGCCATTATTTCTGTGAGGCCGGAGATGCAAGCACTGAGTGGCCATCTGCTATTCATGACCTTTTCCCTGAAAATCAGAGCTACTTTCCTTCTCAAGGTGATAACTCCCTTTCACCTAGGTGAGTCCATCACCATTCCATCCTCTGCCCCATCCTATAGAGGACGACTGGCATCATCATCAATATCCTAGGCAGATGGGCAGTTTTTGTATCAAGTGCGCTAGGATGAAGTAGGAAGGGCAAAGCAGTTCAGAAGCGGACATTGTCCCACTGGACCATCATCTGCATCAAAATGTGCTATGTCATTGTGTTAGACCTGTCGGCCCTTTGGGTGGTCCCTCCTAGTATTTATTTATTTTGTTCCCTTTTTGCCTCCAAAGTTTTCTATTTTTTATGCCCACTGGAAATTTTAGTGTTGTCCTGGGGGTTAGGTGCTGCTTGTCCCTATGACTTTTTGAGGCCTTAGCGCTCTTGGTGGAGGTGGTGAATGCAGAAACACAAAATAGTGGCTGATAACTGCCATAATTTTTTACCTCAGGATTTGGGGCCATAGGAAACTATGGGGAAGTTCTAGAACCTTCCGGCTGGTTCTGGTAGCCAGAGCCCAGCCTATAAAAGGCCAGAACCAGGGCGGCCATTTTTAAGTGACCAGGGGGAGTCTAGAGAGAACCTGGTGCGGAGGGAGGCGATAGAAAAGGGAGGAAGGCACACTGATAGAGGCTGGATCGTCCCCCGGGCTGGCTGTCTGTACTGAGGATGTCACCCCCTAGCTGTTGACTGAGCCCCACCAACAGCTGTTTGACTTTATTGCACATAACCTTTGTGGTGCCCTGGGAACAGCCTCAGTGACCCCACTGTGAGGAGCAGTTAATCGTTGCCCTGGCAATACCTGTGGGAAACCTCCGATCTGGGAGAGACTGTCTCGTTTCTTTTCCTTCTCTCTCATCGAACGCTTGAGAATAAAACCTGTATTGAGCATGACAGGTGAGCGTCCGCTGACCCGGGAGGAGTGAAGGTTTGAAGGTAGCAGGGTTGACGCGGGATATGGCTATAACCCCGGCTTGAGTACCCAGCCACTTTGATGCTGTCCAGAGAGAGGAGGTCTAGTCACTGATAAGTTCCCCTTTTTGGCCACACTCTAATTACCCTGCGGGCCAAGTAGGAAGGAGAGGGGGGAAAAGTTAGTGAAATCCCCGCCACTGGCCCAGGACTTTGTAGTTGTGGAAAGAAAATTAACCCTACCGTTAGGCGACTGGGCCACTGGGTTCTCGCCGCTGAACGGTGCTCCTGCTGCAGATCGGCGGTGACCACGGCCCCCCCTCTCCCCACCGAGGAGATCTAGAGGTAGAGAGGAAGAGGGCCCAGGTCAAGTCAGCCGAATGTTTGGTTCACTGAGGCGACGTTGCGAGAGAGCGTACGCCCTGTCAGGAGAACGCCGGAAGAAGGGGGCGGGAAGCTGAGGAGGCCGGACTGCGGGCGACCCCCACCCTCTCTGACAGGCGAGAGAAAGGCGGAAATTGAGGTCGAGAGCAGCGTGAGGGCTGGAGTCCGACTGAAGGGTCGGAAGTGCGAGCGGACCCAGAATCAACGTGTCAGACTCTCGGTAAGATCGAGGAGGTACTTTGGGGGGCCCTCATTGCCGCCTCTGGAGATAGTAAACCCTACTGTCAGACCCTGAAAGGAAGGGTGGGGGAACTGTTTGAACCTATTACTTTCCACACGGTACTGCAAGAGAGGAGAGTTAAGCGACAGGGAAGTGCCAATTGAATGAGAACTGTTGAATACATGGGGGCTTCATCAAATGACTGAAAACAACTGTCCACCTGATTTAGTGTCCTGGAAGGGTTGATTACCCGAGGAATTTAAATGACTATCTACCTGGAAATGGACCTATAACTGTGTGGCAAACTCATGAATACTGATGGTAGAGGCTTAATTGGTGACAGAACATAATGGAATTGCTTATTGCCTGTTTCTCTTTCAGAGGAGGGAGGGGGGAATAGTAAATTGATTGTAACTTTTCTGTTACCCTACAGAAGTCTGATTAAGCGAGACTTATCAAAGAACCAAGATTCTATAAAACTGGGGAATGTTTACACCTGCAAGTGAATTTATGCTATGACAAAAGTGTAAATGTGACACCGTTTGCAACTAAGAGAAAAACCAGAAACTAACTAAGAAGATATAAAGTTTTTCTACTTTTCTAAACATGGTGTAGAGTCCTTCTTTTTAGTGGATGGGCGCTGAGTTACTGAACGAGGTGTGATGCAAGTGTAACACAATGTGCCTCTGAGTTTAGCCTTACCTACTCTCTGTCAAGCTATCCTATGTGGACTGGTAACCCCAGGTCCAACATAATTGGTGTTCAGTGGTGGGATTAGTGCTTGTGCTTGCATCCACTTTGTAGTAACGCGGTGTGTACCACATGCCTTCACCTGGAGTTTTCTCCTAGCGGACTCCCTAATTAAAAGTTTTGTTTTCCAAATTCTTTCCTGGTATTGGGTGGAGGTAGCCCTTACTTAACGCTCTTCCGTAAATTCTTCCAAGTGGTTGTCTGAGACCTTAGTGGCAAAATGGAAATTGAATTAGAGGAGTTGGAGACCTACACGGTGGCCCAGCTCAGAGAATTTTGCCAGAAGAAAGGGGTGTTTTTCAGGCGAGGTGCGAAAAAGAGTGAACTTCAAACTAGCTTGAGGGCATGGGTGGAAGCTCACTCAGATGGAGAAAAGGAAGAGGAAGAGAGAGACCAGGACACTGTCATCGGGATAGATGTTTTGTACCAACCCGAGAGGGGGAACCTACTAACAGGTCCTAGGACACTTTCGAGGGAGGGCAGCAGTGTCTCTGTGAGGAGCTTGACCGAAGCCGAATTAGCTGACCGGAGAGAGGAAAGCAGTTGAGGTGGGAGTTAACTAAGATGGAGAAGGAGAGGGAGGAACAGAGGCTGGCTCATGAATTGAGTTTAAAAGAGTTAGACCTCAAGGCCCTGCAAATAGGGACTCCTAGTGCTCCTGTTGGTGGCAGCGAACTCAAAGAAATAACCAGGGAACCCAGACCCTATTTGCCAAAAGACGTAATCGCCAGCTACAGTGCAGGGGACGATATTGCGAAATGGTTGGCTGCCTATGAGGTCTCGCTAAGAGCCCATGGGATCTTGGAAAGACACTGGGGGGAGGCCTGTACAAATACATGCCTCCCGCAGGAAGGGATGCGCTTCTGGCCCTAGAACCGGAGGAGCAGACTAACTACCCCACCATGAAAGTGGCGCGGTTAAGAAAGTTTGGGCTGACTCCTGAGAAGTACCGACAAAAATTCAGGAACTGCCACAAACTGGCTACACAGAATTGGGTGGATTTCCTAGATTATGCCAAAAAGGCCTTAGAGGGTTGGGTGCAAGGCAGCGTGATGGAGGAGGACTACGAGGGGTTTTATGACCTAATCCTCAAAGAGCACCTACTCGAGAAATGTTTTCCCGAGCTGCGACAACACCTGGTGGACAGCAAGCTGGCCAGCCCCCGGAAGCTTGCTGAGGAGGCGGACATCTGGGCTAGTACCCGGGTGTCCTCAAAGGGGACTGGAGGGGATTCTCAAAGGACTGGACAGGGCGCTCCCCAGAAGAAAGAGGGGGAGATAAAAAAAGGAGTTCTCAAGATGCCCCCAAAACAGTTTCCAGGGAAAGGGAACAGGATTCATTCCCAAGGCTAACCCGCCAAGAAACCCTCATCCTGACCATAGTCAGCAGCCAAGGGTTGTCCGCTGCTATGAGTGTGGTGGGGTTGGGCACTATAAAGGTGATGTCAAGTGCCCAAAGAGACCACCCCCTCCCACTGGAGGAAAAGCCCCGGGAGTAGCTAGTGTAGTGCTCGGGAGGAGTTGCCCTTAGATAAAGGGGGTGAGTGGGCAGGAGTCACTTTAGTGTCCCTGGGATATCGGGATATGGTTCCTAAGATCCAGGTGCCCTCAAATACTACCAAGTATGGGCAGTGGGTCACCATCAATGGCCAAAGAGGGGAAGCTCTGAGAGACACAGGCGCCAGTATGACGATGGTAAGGAGTTATCTGGTGTCTCCAGAGCAAGTAATCCCCCACGTGCTTCACCCCGCCGCGATGGCTGACGGCAGAATGGGTCACTACCCGGTGGCCGAGGTTCCAATTGAGTGGGAAGGGGTTGCAGGTCTACTTCGAGTTGCCGTAAGCCCTGCCATGCCAGTTGATTGTCTGTTGGGGAATGACATGGAGCACAATGCTTGGAAGGAGGTGGAATACTGGACACATTCTGAAATGCTGGGTACACCTGACTGGGCCTGTGTCAGCACAAGGTCCGCGACTACCCGGAGAGGGAGTTCGCTAGGGCTGGAGCCTGGAACAAAGGCACAGCCAGCTGCCAAGAAGGGAACAATCCGGGGACAGGGGAATCCTGCCTCGGCATCCATGCCTTGTGAGATGGAAAGGCCACCTGCGATGGTGGGCCAGGAGTCCACGGAGGGTGATGTTGTTTCCCTGGAGAACCTACCTATCCCTGCTGAATGGCATGTGGAGGGGGGGCCTACCAGGGAGGAGTTTTGTAAGGGCCAGAAGGAGTGCCCTACCCTTGAGGGACTGAGGCGACAGGCCGAAGCCCAGGCAGCAGGTAACGTTACTGGGAACTACCACATTTACTGGGAGGGTGGACTCCTCTACAGTGAACCCAAGGCACCAGTGCACGGTTCATCACGGGCCTTGGTTGTCCCTCAACTTTACCAAGCCTTTCTGTTAGACCTGGCTCATGAGATCACCTTGGCAGGACACTTGGGACAAGACAAGACCTTTGCCCGGCTTGTTCCCCACTTTTATTGGCCTCAGATGAAGGTGGCGTCCGACACTTACTGCTGGACATGTGTGACTTGCCAAGCCAGTGGGAAAACAGGGGTGAAGCTGAAAGCTCCCCTGGAACCACTTCCTGTCGTTAGCACCCCCTTTGAAAGGGTGGGCATCGACATTGTGGGGCCATTGGATCCACCAACTGCAGCTGGGCACAGGTTTATCCTGGTTCTGGTGGATCATGCCACACGGTACCCAGAGGCAATTCCTCTGAGGACCATTACTGCACCTGCAGTGGCTAGGGCCCTGATGGGGATCTTTACCCGAGTGGGTTTCCCCAAGGAAGTTGTGTCCGACAGGGGGACCAACTTCATGTCAGCTTACATGCGGGCTATGTGGAAGGAGTGTGGGGTTACCTACCGGTTCACCACTCCTTACCACCCACAGACCAATGGTCTAGTGGAAAGGTTCAACAAAACCTTGAAAGGCATGATCCGAAGTCTGCCTGAGAGCCTGCGGAGGAAATGGGACGTCCTCCTACCCTGTCTGTTGTTTTCCTACAGGGAAGTGCCATAGAAGGGAGTGGGCTTCAGCCCCTTCGAACTTCTGTATGGGCATCCTGTGCGTGGACCTCTCAGCCTGGTGAAAGACTGATGGGAAAAGACTTCCAGGAAGCTTCCCCAGGATGTGGTGAGCTACATGCTGGCCTTCCGGAGCCAAATGGCTAAGTTGTGGAAGCAAGCTTCTGACAACTTGGAAGCCAGCCAAGCAGTGATGAAGGAGTGGTATGACCACAATGCTCACCCTGTGGAATTGGAGCCTGGCCAGAAAGTGTGGGTGATGGAACCTGGAGAGCTCAGTGCCCTCCAGGATTGCTGGACAGGCCCCTTTGAGGTGATTGAGAAAAAGGGTAAGGCCACTTATCTAGTGGATCTTAAGACTCCCTGGCAGCCCCACCGGGTGCTCCATGCTAATCGCCTCAAACCCCACCATGAGAGGCTCGAGGTCATCTTGATGATGGTGACTGATGGAGCAGAGTAAGAGGAAAGCGAACCTCTCCCTGATCTTTTTTCATCTCAGGAAAAGGATGGGTCGGTGGAGGGAGTGATTCTTTCACCATCCCTGACTCCTGAACAGCGGAGGGACTGCTGCCAGGTCCTGGAGCAATATACCTCGCTGTTCTCCCTTATCCCGGGAAGGACCCACCTGTGTATCCATGATGTGGATACAGGAGACAGCCCATCTGTGAAGTCTAAGATCTGCCGGCTGTCAGATAAGGTGAAGGCCAGCATCCACAGTGAAGTCACTAAGATGCTGGAGCTAGGAGTAATTGAACCTTCAAGTAGCCCCTGGTCCAGTCCGGTGGTTCTGGTACCAAAAGCTGCCCCACCGGGCACCACTCCAGAACTAAGGTTCTGTGTGGATTACCGGGGACTGAATTCAGTGACCAAAACTGATGCACATCCGATCCCTAGGGCGGATGAACTCATTGACCGGCTGGGAGCTGCCCAGTACTTGAGTACCTTTGACCTCACCTTGGGGTACTGGCTGATCTCCCTTACAGATAGAGCAAAGGAAAGGTCAGGCTTCTCCACGCCTGAGGGCCACTACCAGTTCTGTGTGATGCCCTTTGGGCTCAAGAACGCTCCTGCCACATTTCAGCGCCTGTTGAACGAGGTTCTCTCTGGGATGGAGGCCTTCTCCGCTGCTTATCTGGATGACATTGCCGTCTTCAGCAGCAGCTGGGAGGACCACTTGTGTCATCTACAAGCTGTTCTCCAGGCCCTGAAACAGGCTGGCTTGACAATCAAGGCCAGCAAATGTCAGATCGGGCAGGCATCGGTGGTGTACCTAGGCCACTTGGTGGGCAGGGGAACGGTGCAGCCACTCCAGGCGAAGATTGAGGCTATCATGGCCTGGGAGCCCCCAAGACCCAAACTGAGGTCCGAGCTTACCTGGGCCTCACAGATTACTACCGTCGCTTTGTGAAAGGGTATGGCACCATTGTGGCACCCTTAACTGAACTCACTTCCAAGAAGCAACCCCGACGGGTAGTCTGGACGGAGGCTTGTCAGCAAGCCTTTGACACCTTGAAACAAGCAATGTGTGCTGCTCCAGTCCTCAGGCCCCCTGATTTTTCCAAGGAATTCATTGTCCAAACAGACACATCAGAACATGGCATTGGGGCAGTGATATCGCAACTCAATGAAGAGGGTCTGGATCAACCGGTTGTCTTCCTGTCCAGGAGACTGCTCCCCCGGGAACAGAGGTGGAGTGCAATTGAGCGGGAAGCCTTTGCAGTGGTATGGGCTCTGCAGAAGCTGCGGCCATACCTGTTTGGCTCGCACTTCCTGGTGCAGACCGACCACCGACCCCTTCGTTGGCTGATGCAAATGAAGGGAGAAAATCCCAAGCTGTTGAGATGGTCTATCTCCCTACAGGGAATGGACTTCCGGGTGGAACATCGGCCTGGAGTGGACCACGCCAATGCAGACGGTCTCTCTAGGTATTTCCGCCTTAGTGATGAGAACTCCCAAGGGGTTGGGTAGCTCTCCCACTCTCAGCTGGGGGGACGCGTGTTAGACCTGTCGGCCCTTTGGGTGGTCCCTCCTAGTATTTATTTATTTTGTTCCCTTTTTGCCTCCAAAGTTTTCTATTTTTTATGCCCACTGGAATTTTTAGTGTTGTCCTGGGGGTTAGGTGCTGCTTGTCCCTATGACTTTTTGAGGCCTTATTGCTCTTGGTGGAGGTGGTGAATGCAGAAACACAAAATGGTGGCTGATAACTGCCATAATTTTTTACCTCAGGATTTGGGGCCATAGGAAACTATGGGGAAGTTCTAGAACCTTCCGGCTGGTTCTGGTAGCCAGAGCCCAACCTATAAAAGGCCAGAACCAGGGCGGCCATTTTGAAGTGACCAGGGGGTGTCTAGAGAGTCACTGCGGGTGACACCCACCCTCTCTGACAGGCGAGAGAAGGGCGGAAATCGAGATCGAGAGCAGCGTGAGGGCTGGAATCCGACTGAAGGGTCGGAAGTGCGAGCGGAGCGAGCGGAGCGAGCGGACCCAGAATCAACGCCGCAGACTCTCGGTAAGATCGAGGAGGTACTTTGGGAGACCCTCATTGCCGCCTCTGGAGATAGTAAACCCTACTGTCAGACCCTGAAAGGAAGGGTGGGGGAACTGTTTGAACCTATTACTTTCCACACGGTACTGCTAGAGAGGAGAGTTAAGCGACAGGGAAGTGCCTATTGAATGAGAACTGTTGAATACATCGGGGCTTCATCAAATGACTGAAAACAACTGTCCACCTGATTTAGTGTCCTGGAGGGGTTGATTACCCGAGGAATTTAAACGACTATCTACCTGGAAATGGACCTATAACTGTGTGGCAAACTCATGAATACTGATGGTAGAGGCCTAATTGGTGACGGAACATAATAGAATTGCTTATTGCCTGTTTCTCTTTCAGAGGAGGGAGGGGGGATAGTAAATTGATTGTAACTTTTCTGTTATCCTACAGAAGTCTTATTAAGCGAGACTTATCAAAGAACCAAGATTCTATCAAACTGGGGAACGTTTACACCTGCAAGTGAATTTATGCTATGACAAAAGTGTAAATGTGACACTGTTTGCAACGAAGAGAAAAATCAGAAACTAACTAAGAAGATATAAAGTTTTTCTACTTTTCTAAACATGGTGTAGAGTCCTTCTTTTTAGTGGATGGGCGCTGAGTTACTGAACGAGGTGTGATGCAAGTGTAACACAATGTGCCTCTGAGTTTAGCCTTACCTACTCTGTGTCAAGCTATCCTATGTGGACTGGTAACCCCAGGTCCAACACATTGTCTCCAGGAAAGAAGGCCCCTTCCACAAGGGCTAAGTCCTCATAGTTGGCTCTTGTAAGAGGTGTTCCCACCACAGAAATTGGTACAGCAGTGATGGGGATATCCTTCCATTCTTCACTAAATACGACTGGAGGTGCATAGGGACTGGCACTTTGCCAGATCTATGGTGCAAGATCCTTCCCTCATCTGACCATCTATCAGCCCACCTTCTGGGAAGGTATTGCATGGGAGCTATTCCACCGGTGAGGAATCGGCAGGTGGAAGTATCAGAAATAAAAGTTACTTACCTTTGTTAACAATCTTTCTGATGCATAGTCTGTCTACCTGCAGATTCCTGACTGATCCCGCCCACCTCCCAGTCTGATGGATGGATATACAGAGAAAGTATTATTAAGGTATGAGTTGGGGTTTTTCACTGCACTGCACTGCTTCTGTTTCATGTTGCTTCGTCAGTTCACATTGTAGGCTCGGAAAAATAGATGGAACCTGATGTTGCTCCAGGGTGGGTGCTTATAGCTTCGGTGGCATCACCAGGTATGTGTTACTTGAACAATTAATATCTTGAATAAACAAGAGACGAGAGGTATTTGGCAAAACAGGAACAGTTAGTTTAAATAAACATTGTGTAAATTGAGATAGTCATGAGACCCTATGCATGTAACTGATCTTCCAGCTGCAATCGATCTGAGACGGTGTTATGTGCAGTTCATTGTATGCCATAAACAATTCCAGTGATCCTTGTTTGGTAAGGAAGGTAAGGTGCTGCCTTTGGAGTCATAAATTAATTGTTCGATAGATAGTCTAGGTGGGCCTTGACCTTGCGTTGACACAATTTGGCCAGTGGGTGACATGTCCAGATACCCAGCATGGGGATTTTGTGATCACTGCGTGTGGTGTGTGCGCTGTGTCCTGATAGTCTATATGTTCCTAACTCATGTGGCATCTGACTTTATGGTGTTTTAGGAGCGTGCATACCCCTCTAGGCATGTGTGCTTTATTGGGGCCAATCTCCCTGGACCATTGTGGTGTTGCTACGCCTATCTGTGGGATTGATCTGGGATTTCCTGTTCATGCGTTTGTCTGCCAGCTGCGTGCCACCCCACCTGTGAACTATCAATCCGCGACCTCAGGCCTAGGTCTCAGCGCCTGCCTGACTACTTTTTTTGAGTCAGGCTAATGTGGAGTTCAAATCGGCGAATTTGTTAATAAGGACGCAATTTTGTTCTTTGAAATGAATGTATCGTTTCTCATATCAGCAACAACTTTTTCCATATTAACACAAGTCTTCCGATGGCAACCTGAAGCCGGCGCCCCCTACTGATGGCAAAAAACGTTGGAAACTTCCAGATCCAGTCTGATGCCTAAAATTAGTCAACAGATGAGGAATTTGCAAGTCGATGGAATATCCACCAGAAATGTAGTTACCTAATGTAAGTAATGTTTTTTTCCGACTTGTTAAGAACGGAGGCTCACTGAAGCAATATGGAGCTTTTCATATGAACTATAACTGAACTCATGTATAACAACTATGAATTATTTGTTCAAGAACTGAAAAGTTGAATTACTGTGACCAAAATTTTAAAATGAAGATGGCTAGTGTCATTTGATACAATAAATAATGTTGACTCCACGATTACGGCACCAGGGAAGTATTATTTCATTGTTTTTGACATGTATTACGAAGTAGATAGTTGAAATTTACCACACCATGGAGTTTCAAGTGTGGAAATAATACATTGTGAAAGAAATATCCTTTTAGTTCAGTAATGACAGTAGCATTATAGCAATACATATGTGTATTTGTCCCTTATGGAGGCCTCCTCACTTTGTGTAATTGTCAATTTTCCCAGATAACCTATGTGTCTGTAGGGATACCTGACCTATAACTTCTGTGAGCACCAAACAGCCCCATGCAGTAGATGAATATGACAGGGGTCAGTATTGAACCCTGGGGAGCTCTGCAGGAGAGAGGGATCTTTTGGGAGCTGGAGGTGCCTTTGTGAACACATGTGTTGGTTTGAGAGATAGGAGAGACACCAGTAATTAACAAAATCTCCTGTTTGAGGCTCCAGGGTGGGGATATTATTGAAGGCAGCTGTGAGCTCCAGCAAAACATGTAGAACTAAAGCAGAGCAATTTATGGCAGTGAAAAGCGAGAAGCAATGTAAAAACAAATATTATTCACTGAATATCCTCATACTTCCCAACAGGATACATTGTGAAGACAAGCAGACGTTCTTGCAGGATTGTGAAGATGATGGTGAAACAGCAGCCGGTGGCCGCCTCCTTCATCTATTGCAGGTATAATGACTTCAATGGTATAGCTCATGGGTACTTGCAAATAGTTCCTCGGGGGGGCGCTAACTACTGTCTGTGGCATGCCGGAGGACAGTGCTTATGTCAACAATGTGAGGGTTGGGGTGATGAAAATTGGGCATAGGGAGATGCGAATCAGATGCTTGGTGTGGACAACAAACCGAGCCTTCATGTGAATTCTGTCTGCCACCAACACTCTATTCTCATTCACCAAGATTTAAAGTCAAAGCATTAACTTCTAATATAAAACGTAAGAGGGCAAGAGATACTCATCTGGTGGCTGAATTGCAAAATGTGAAACCAGAAAACCTGGAATCAGTCCTGACTTCCCTACTTGACGAAACTGTGTGATCCTAGGCAATTGTTTAATTTCGCTTTTCCTCCTATTTCTTCATTACCACACATGAGAGCCCCTTAAAATATACGAGTTCAAGATGTGTGCTCTTGTTTTTTATTTAGTAAACTATAATGTTGTTTGAAACATATAACAACCAAGGCTAACAAGGTGCACCTGACAAATGACTTGACTCTTGGTTCACTAATGTCATTGTTTTCAGAATAGGGGCAGCCTGAATGTGTCCAAGATCATGTTTGAAAACTATCACTGCTAATAAATGCCTCTCAGTGCAGTGATATAATCTGATCTATTAAGGTAAAATGCTCCTGCATGTTATTAAAATACACTTTTGTAAGTTTGAAGAGCTTTTATCATGTTTGTATATGTTTAGTGCAAGACGTCTTTAAAACAAAAGGTGTTTCTAAAGATAAGTTATCTAGGATACCTTCTTTTCTTATTTACCGTTACCTTAGTTAACTTGTAAATAAAGTATGCCTGTTTGTTTCACAGCTTTCTGTATGTTCTTGCTCTATCAAGTGAACAGCAAGCCAGTGCTGCTGTTCACTAGGGAGCCACCGTTTAAGGTCAAGAGGGCTGCTTGTGGCCCCCAAGCCATACTTTGAGTATCCCTGGTAAAGCTGGTGTTTAGTTTGTTGTATTCCTTTCCATGCTCAGTTGACTTCTAGGTAGATATATAGTGCCCTAAAAAACATCAATTAGGTGGATATAATGGTTAAAATTCAAAGCCTAACAATTTGAGGAATTTGCTATTTTGCTTTTTTGGTGAGCTGTCAAGTCATGTCTCGCATCTTCTTGCCATGTGCACTGATATGAGGTCTTCATACAGGAAATTACTTACATAATCGTAAATGACAGCATAATTAATATTACTGGTGGCATCACATCACCAATGGCATCAATCAATCTTGATTTGCATTGCACGGCTAATCACCCGTGAAGGTATTCAGCTGTTGAGAGTGCTGCTGCAGGGAGCTCAGTTGAACATCCAGGTTTTGAGTCCTTTTATGAATTCCAACAGAGATAGTGAGGTCCATAGGTGAAGAGGAAAGTCGTTCCAGCACTTTGCAGCAAGGTAGGAGAAGGAGTGTCCTCCACTGTTGCTGCGGTGGATGCTGGGGGTATGGGTGAGGCGGTGGTGCAGTGCAGGTGTCTGGTGGGAAGGTGGACGCTCATTCGGTGGTAGAGGTATGCAGGCCCCTGGTTTTGGAGGGCACTGAATGTGTGGATCATCATCATCAACAGCAATGGTATTGCTATTTTAAATTCAGTTTTAATACAGGAGTGTTACTGACAGCAGTTAGGTCCTTTTTGAAAACAAAATATAGAAAATAACGACTGCTGCAATTACAGTCATTTGCAGTAAAAGACTCATTGAGATTGATACATATAGCCTCACAGTGGATTCATATAGAAGCTCAGCTACGTTTCCATGGTCGATCAGTTGATGTGCAATGGCATGTGCAGTATGCTGGGGGTAGAGTCGCGATTGGGACAATTTTAGACTTAGAACTGGGGCATGCCGTACGAGACATGCAGGCTTAAAAATTCCTCTTTACGGAATTGTCTGTCTCTTAATCGGAACATGGCACTCTAGACTCACTTTTATGGCAACGGACAACATTGTAACCTCACCTCATGTATCCCAATCCACCAATACAGCTGGTTTATAGGAATACAGCAACACAGCCCCTACTGAGAACTTTACAAATCTGCCATTTTCAGAGTTGTGTATATTTCAGAGTGCTCAGCCTGCATGCACATTTATTAATCTTTTTGAGTCATTAGAGTCACACCACGTGATTCTTTCCCTGTCTCATTGAAGGCCACAGTACTGTAATTTGTCCAATGAATGGTAAAGGCCATAGGAAAGTCGGTGGCCCTCTGGCTCTTCAGTGGTATGTGGATCTCTGTCCTGCTGTCACAGCCGCCTTTTGCCACATAGTTTATCATGCTCTAGTGTACTTTCTAGGCTACTGGGCTGCCACAGTTTCAATCCTATTACAACCTCCAGTCAGGCAAAATAAAAAGATGATGGGAGGGTGGTCGAGGGGGGATGGGATTGTTTGAATTAATCTCAGCCACTAGTAATTACTCTATGCAGTCCATCGAGCATTCCATATACCACTTTGTTGTTTGTTGAAGTTGGCTATTGGTGTTACTGGAAAGGGTGCACTAGGCTTGGGTATTTTTTTTTATATAGGGTCTTGGGTGTTGCTCCTTTGGTGGATATGCCCATCCTCGGATAGAAAATAAAATTATCAGTGTTTGTGTGATATTTTCAGATACCATAGCTACACATCATCAGACGGCAGGTTCTATGTTGGTAAGAGTGGACTGTCTAATAATAGTAGCGTGTGGGTGAGTTAACTTGTTTAGCGTCTACCATGGCATTTGAAAATGTTTAATGGTTTTCAGAGCCACAAACTCTGGAGCAGATTTAAATCTTTAGTTCCTTCCTTGCCAAGACTATGGTCTGACTGCCTGATTCAAATGTGGATGGACCACAGTTTGATAACTGCGGAGACTACTGGGTTTCCACCATTGTCAAACGTCACTGCCAGATCGACGGAGTAAGCGCCATCGAGCTTTGACTACGTGTCCCCCGAACTAATTTAGATGGGACATACATCTGTTTTTCAATGTCTGTCACTGCCAGGAAAAACCTGGGAGGCATTTTTTTCTTTCCAAAAAGCAAATCCTGTTTTTGGATTTTCTTCTTGAAATAAAAAAACCTGTAACTTTTTACATACTGTTCCATCATGTTTGATGGAGCCATCTGGAAAAGTTAGAGTGCAGTGGCAGGAAGCCTTGAAGTTCATTTCTATCCATGCTTGATATGTAGGCTGGGTGACATTTTCAAAGTTTGGCGGGCAGCTCCTCTGTCAGTGCGACTGAGTAAGGTATTCCGTCACCCTGGTGGAGGACGGGCCATTCACTAAAAAATAAATCCGACCCTCGGTTTCCTGTGCAGCTTAGACACTCAATCTTTTCTCGTGGATTTGCAGAGGAAGTTCTTGTGTGAGCCCCAGTTCTGGTTGGCAGAAGAGCATCTGTCTGCCTAATAGCTAGTTGATTTCCTGCCTTGCTATCAACAACTATTTACAATTACAGCCCAGAAATCTATTCCAGGTATGTATATATCGTCCTGTTGGACTCTCTCACATCTTTTGACACTGCATGTAAAAGGAGGTAGTGGTACAAACCTGCCAGCTCCCCTTCCTTTTAGGTCCATTGACCGCATAGCATCAGCGAGAGAGGTTCACGAACACAGCAGAAACACATTGACCATTTACTCTATGATTCGATGGTTCAATTTTTCCAGAGATTCCAGTACATTTGGGGGCCTAATTGGTGTGTGCAGTAACGTGCCTGTGAGGACTGGGGCTGCACATTATTCCCTTGCTTCTATACTAGGTCTGCATAAAATTGTTGTTTATTTTCAAAAAATTTTGCCAATATTGGGAGTTATGCAAAATTGGTTTGCTTGCGCCTCTAGTGAAAAATTCACATGGGAATACATTGTCTATTAAAAAAACACTAATGTGATATAGCAGCATGAAACTGGTCCAAGCGAAAAATGTCTTTAGACTGAGATCTTTTCTGTGCAAAGTTCCTCATGGCCAATAATTTCATTAAACCACATAATATGACATTTCAGGGAATTTTGTGAATTTCGCGTCTACTTGAATCCTCATCACTTACCTTTGAGGTCCGATGCTGTGGTGCTGCAGGGTGAAATGGTCTCTCTTTCAGGCAGGAAATCTGATAGGATAAATGCATGGGTAATGGCACAGATAGAAAAAAATGACACCTTCTTCACCTTTAATATGCCTTAGCGGGAAGAAAGTGTTTCAGGACCTGCACTTTTCCAAGATACATCAACAAGATTGTGAATCCCCTGAAAGCTGTAAAACAAGTTATCCACAAGAGAGCAGTGCTTTGCAACAGTGTATTCCCTGCAGTCTGGAGCTCCTGGATTCCATAAGGTGTTGCCTGTTTGTTTTCCTTGGTTCTGTCTTTTCCTTGCCATTCTGTGTTTATTTTACTGAGTTGTCAGGCAAGGTCCGTCTCGAACCAGAACACAAGCAACTCAAGACCGGTTTCACCCTGATTGGGGCTCTTCAGTTGAGTTTAGCTTGGTGCCAGTAGCTCAGTGAGCAAAGGACCAATGTCTGGGCATACCATTGGCTATTTAGGGTGTGAGGTCAAACACACAAAAGATGAAGGGAGGAATGCTTGTAATTTGTCTAACAACTGGAAATCGCTCAGGGTAGCATTCCAACCCATCATTATTTTCCCTACAATGCCACCTCAGTTTAATTCCTTTGTCACTGGCAACCCTCCCGATTTCTGTGTTATTTCCAGAGAGGAAGGGATGACCATTTAGAGAAGGATTTTTATTGGTGCCTAGTCCGTCTGCCAGCAGAGAGTTAAACTGTCTCTGAGATAAAGCTTTGACTACACCAATTAGAATCCCCTTCCAGTGACTAGGGCAAAATGCCCTTCCTCTAAGATTTATCCACCAAGTTTTTCATTACTAAAGCCCTTGAAATACCAGGTGGACTATTTAGCTCTGTATCTTTCTCTTGGTCATGCACGGAGTATAGCTGCCCAAATTATCACTCTACTTGAGCCATCGTCTCCCCATATTTCCAGTCCTGTATCAGATATTCTATTTATCTGTGTAGATTGTAGTTACTTTTTAGAGGCTTAAGCGTGGTCTTGAGGCAGCAGGACTTTGACACTATCTTCACATTATTGTGTTTAAGCAAACTTACCAGCCTCCATCCATATTTGTGTTGACTAAATTAATAAGGTGTAGACAACCTGAGTTTGGGTCTGCTAAATTTGTTTTGGGTAAAATTCCTTCAAGGGAAAGTGTAGAGAGACCCTTGACCTGATGTGTGAATGAATATAGATGGATAGTTCTCATCTGTGGGGCTAGAGACTGTAGGAATCAAGGCAAGTTCACTGTGGCGGACACCAAGCACTGCAACTGCGGATGAAAGAATTACAAATCTGTGACCCTTGAACAATATCCTAGTGCTATAGATTGTAGTAGTAAGTAAACATGCACAAGAAATACTAAGGAGAAGTAACATATTTGCTATACTTGTAAATAAGTGGGTTTGGCCAAGAAAGAATTACATACAGTATATCAGCAGTGTGCATAGATGCAACATTTTATTGGTATCCTGGGAGGTGCACCTACTTGGTGGCAAATGGAGGAATTATAAAAGACTAGAATGCATGTGCCCCATAGTAAGCATGAATCATGTCTAGTTGAGGGCTACATTGTAGCTGCTACTGGTCTGTAAATCAGTTCTCTCAGTCTATTTGTAACAGCTGTCATGAGCAGGGTGATTGAAGCAAGGAAGTAGTGGGCACTGGCAACATAGTGTAGGTGTGAATTGATCTCAGATGTTTCTTGGTCTTTCTACTCTATCATACCACTCTGTCTTAACATTGTGTTATAACTGCACTTAGGCCACAGTTAAAGTTGTGCAAATACTACATAAAGTCCATGTTATGTAAGAAGTAAAGAAAAATTAAGTGAATTGAGGCAAAGTATTTGTCGACATCTTTTACAGGAAAGTTGGAAATGTGTGAAGTGGGCACGGGGAGGTGCTTTATTACTTCTTGAATTATTTAAATAATGTTTTATAGTGTCCTCCCTGCTGCATCACCCGTTAAGTGAGAGAGACTGGAGATCAATGAAGAGCTGAGTGAAACTTAGCAGAGGGTATTTACTGTAGATCATGGAAGTGCATGGAGTTGAATATCTGGATGTTTACACTATTCAAAATTGCATATGGTTTCCCCCCAGTTGGAGTAGAGGCAGAAGGGAGTTTGACTGGACTGTAAAGTCTTATGTTTTCTTCCTCCATAATGCTTATACCTAAATGTACTAATAGTCAGTACCCAAGAATGACACACTTAACTGCCTAGATAGGTAAATGGAACTCTCCTAATCAAAATTCAGCTTGGTCATTATCACGGTGTGGACCCAAACTGGCCTTTTTGAAGTCAGGAGTAGTCAGAACGCAACCCTTCAAATGCACCAGTAGTATATCATGTCCTTTATCACAGCATTGGTGTGGTTCAAATGTGAATGTGGAGTGAAATAGTTCCCCCAAGTCGCTGACCGTATATATGGATTATGATGGCTGCCTATGAATGGCAGCAAACTGATTGAGAGGGGCTGATAATAAGCTGCGCCTAAAAGTGCATTCATATTTGATTTCCACACAGTTTTCACTAAAGTCTTCTGTTATCGTCCTGCAGGTTTTTGTGAATTTCAGTATCATCAACATGCTTCTATATGTTAGCTGAGTTGATAGATATGTAGTAGGTGCAGCTAAGAGGCTATTTGAGTATTGAATAGTGTAGACCTCAATACCTCCAGCATCTCTGCTACCAAGTTGGTTCACAGTGTCAAGAGTGAAGCAAGTTTTAGAGAATTAGTGCAGGAACAGTTAGAACCATCCCTGGGATACTACCTTGTAGGCCAACAAGTCATCGACACAAAATCCATGATCCTGGTTGTTATACATCATGGAGAGATTGAGTAGGACCTGTGGGCAGGCATAGTCTTGGTCAGTAGATGTGAGCTGCTCTTCCCAAGTATTTACAATGGTAGTTATGTTGCCATGTATTGGTTTAATTATCGACTTACAGCTTCTATGAAGTTCATTCAAAACCAGGTAGGATGATAACTGTGAACTGAACTTAGATTCAAGGACTATAGCAAAGCAGGGGAGCCCAGAGATTATGCTGTTGTTGACCAGGTGCCCTTGACCTGACTGTGGGATTGATGGTGTGTTTGAGCCTCTTATTGACCACTTCATTGCAAAGTTAACTAGAAATTGAAAAGATCATATTTAGTTGTGTATTCTAGACATATACTAAGTCAAGCCAATGTCTAGTATGGGCAGATTTCCATCTTGTGGTGCAACTTTTTGTAAAAGCCATATTAGCTGAATATTAGCCCATTTGAATTTTTCCCCCTTTTCTCTGTTTGTCCCTACGCAGAATATGGTTTTCAAAAACTTAGATGATTTTATTTTGTAGTTACCCCATTTTGTGAAATATGATGCACTTCAATGGAATATCAATTGCATATCTTAGAAATGTGACCACTTTGCTCTGTGCATCCATAGTTACATTTTAGTCAAATATGTTAAAGAATCAGTATTCTGAAACACAAATGAGAATTAATTTTTTTCCATGATACAGATTTTAGATGCACGCAATGTTATGGTGGTGGTCTCTCGTTGGTATGGTGGTATTCTCCTTGGACCAGATCGCTTCAAACATATCAACAACTGTGCAAGAAACATATTGGTGGAACATCACTATGTTAATTCAGGGGTAGGTATTAGAGAGAAATATCGTTTTTTAAAACGGTTGATGTTGGTATTTTGCCTCGCACTGTTTTCAGTTTCAAACACTGGATTTATTGTGAGAAAAAATCAATATAGTATATAACTTTGGACTTTTCTATTACAATCTCCTTAATGTCGTCTTGCTCCAAACCTCATATTATGGAAATACCAGTATGTACTATTAATGTTTGTCTGAGTTGCTTAGAAAATATCCCTCTCACCCACTTTCCCCCTACAACCTTACATGCATTACCATAATATTGGGCTTTCCTCTTTAACTACTCCCACCATACTGACTCTGTTCAATCACTTTGAAATGTTAGCTGTGGTTGTTGTATTTTTCCCAGATATGGTTCCTCCCTAGGAGCAGAGGGGCGTTGACCCACTACTTTGATTCACCACCCACCTTGACAATAAAGCAATCTCCATTGTGTATGCATATAATTCATGTTTGGTAGACCTTCGTAAGCCTGGGCTGCAATTACTCATACTGCTAGCGTGGACGGCGGGGGCATGGCTGATGTCCTGAGATCTTCTTCACTATGTAATTAAACTGCGCATGACAGGGGGGCCGATCTCTGGACTCGGCCAGCCTGACATGCGTACTTCAGGACTGTGATTTGGAATACACTGTGTGTCAAGGGTGGGGTTTGATGGCAGCAGCAAATGCAGCTCTCTATACTTTGCTGGGGCGCTGGGTTGCAACGTCTTGCCAATCCCGATGCAGCTCTCATTGAATTCCACAGCAACGCCAGAATCTCCATCTACAGCAGCTACATCATACTCATTCAATCATCTGATCATAACCTGGAACTTTTCAGCAGTCTCTTCTCCTCCCTCAAGCACAAACTTGACACTGCCACTCCCCGTCCTATCCCCTTGCCTACCCCCTCAGACTACCCCTCCTCAGTGAACCCCCTCTCCCCACTCCCTTACTACAATACCAGCCCACCATCCCTCCACTCCCACCCCTCTCCCAAGATGGTCAATTGCCGGTCCATGGACACCGTTGTTGCCCATTACACCCCTCCAATTGGTGTCAACTCAGTCTCCCCATCACCTAGTCCACTCTGATAGCACCACTACCAATTCCTACTTCCACTCTCATCTACACCAGTCTGACAACATCTCTCCCCACTCCCTCATAGCCCCACTTATGGACACACCTATCAATAGTTTGCACCCATCCTCCACAGCCTTTCATCCAACCATTACCAAGGCTCCGATGGTGAACCTCGCCGATGTCAGCTCCCTAATAACTCAGAGTCTCCCCCACACCTCCGCGCTTCCACCCATCTTGGAATCTCTCAACAACCTGCCTTATGTCTCGATGCTCGACACTATAAATTCCGAACTGCATCTGATCCGAGCAGACATTCTCAAACTATTCTGTATCATCTCCAACCTTGAACACAAGTGCCCACCCACTCAATTCACCACCTATATAACAACCCCCCACTATCTCCAACCACTGCTTGGACCGTATCTCTGCCTACACTAGGAGCTCTCAGCCTTCCTGGAGGATCGTAACCATCCTTAATCATTTCTCTGGATCAGATGGGCTAGTCAGACAGCTATCAAATGACGATATACTCGACCTTCTAGACTCCTACAACCCCTCCCCTACAGATCTCTCCCGACCTGCCAACAAAATCGAGACCATCATCTCTCTCTCCCCGCCAGCTCGTCCCGCCCTAAGACTAGATCTATAAACAAATCGAGCCTCACCCCAGTGCCCATCTCCCAAATGCCTTATAATACTACTACCCCTAACATACCCCTGAAATGTGCATTATTAAACTGTCGCTCAGCTGTGAAACATGCGACTGACATATCTACTCTTATCCTCAACCAGGACTTAAACATCCTCATACGCACAGAATCCTAGTTAAATGATTCCTCCGCTCGACATTATGGACCCCCTAGGTATGGCATCATCAGACTAGGCCGCACTGGTCGCCCAGGCAGTGGGCTTGCCTGTATTCACACCTGCAACCTTAACTCACTTTCTTTATATTCTACTAGTTACGAATGCCTGCTTCTGCTTCACACCATGACCGATGCCAAGACCTCACTAATCACTATTTCAATTCAATGTCAAATATCATGGACACCATACCCCCTAAGCAACTAAAAATAATCCCATACAAATGCTTCACCCGTAGTTAAACAGTGATGTTAATGAAGAACGGCGACTCCTCAGACTTGCCGAAAGAGCACGGAGACACATCCCCTCTGTGGCCAACCTCAAGACTCCTGTGTCAATGACGCATCATCTTCAACAGACACATTAGGAAGTTGAAAGCAACGTTCTCTCAAAACCAACTAGACAGTACTACTAATAGACCTAAGAAATTGTTCGAAGTTATTAGAAATGAATCTACCTTCAAAACCAATCCTGCTTCCACAAATAACAAAGCACCCCCTAACTGTGAATCCTTTGCCTCCTTTTTTGCTGAGAAAACATTGTTAATCACTAATGACATCCAGACATCTCTTAATCTTCTTCCGCCCCAATCCCTCCTACACCCCTTCACAACGGACCATGAAGCTCACCTGTATAATCGCCTCATCTCTCCCAAGAATGACACGACCTGGCCTTGCTTCATAATCCTCGATGAGATAGGCACTCTAAATCTTTTGACCTCCTTGAAGTACTCTAACCACTTCATTGATCCTCACCCCGCCACAATCCTAAATGAGCCCATTTACCTCCTACTCCCACTGTGGACTAAGATAATCAATGCCTCTCTTATTCTAGGCTCCCCTGCCGACTGCCTCAAATATGGTCAGGTTGCTCCTATCTCCTATCCTAAAAATAAAAAAACTCGGACCATTCCCAACACCAACAACTACCGCTGTGACCCTACTCTGGCCAAACTCCTAGAAAAATGTGTGCACCAACAGCTCCACAGTCACATTGAACAATTTAAACTTCTAGACCATTGCCAATCTCGCTTCTGTTCGGGTCACAGCACCGAAACTGCTATGGTCCACATTGTCGACAATGCCTTGCACTCGCTTGACCTGAATTAATCCTGACTCTTAATCCTACTGGATCTGTCAGTAGCCTTTGACACCATCTACCATGCTACCCTGCTCAACCTCCTAGAACACTTGATGGGCCTCTCAGACACTGTGCTAAAATGGTTCTCCTCGTTTCTACACAACAGGTTGCAGCGCTTCCTAATTAATCACTCTCTATTCGAGCTGGCCTCACAATAGCTGTGCGCCCCCCAAGGCTCTGTCCTCTACCTGCCATTGTTCAACCTCTTCATGGAGCCCCTAACCAATAGTCTCAAATGCTCCCACATCTCCTACCATATGTATGCTGAAGACACCTAAATCTACATGAGAATAACCTCCCTGAGGACATCCACGCCCTCAATAACACCCTAATACTAACTTAACAATGGCTGGCTCGCAATCATTTTAAAGTCAATGCCCTTAAAACTGAATTCTTATTGATCACACCTCCCAGTACCACCATTAACGCCAACGATTGGCTCCCCCTTCTCTCCGCCCTGAATTGCACCCCACACGTTCTCGACTAAGAAATCCCTTGGTATTACTCTAGACAAAGACCTTACCTTGCAAAAACACATCAGCGTCATCACTAGAGGCATTTCAAAATTGCTTGCATGACCCATAAAGCACTGCACCATAATACCCCTTCCTACCTGTCCCAGAAACTGACCCTTTCGGTGGAAACAGATCCTCCATAAGTACAAGCACCTTACTTTTCAAGCCACAAAAATTCAAGAAAAAGGGGGGCGTGGCTAGCGACCAGGGAAGATGGCCGCAGCTTGAGAGAGCTCCGAGACCCGTGGAGCTTCCCGCATTAATCCGTCTATAAATCCTGCCTCTAATTGGCCTCAAAAGTGAAAATTCCAGAACCGGAGCATAACAGCTCCCAGCGCAGCCCACTCTCGCCGTCCGGACTCCACCACAAGTGATGATCCGGCCCAGTGCTTCGAGAGGCCTACACACCCAGCTGAGGCCGGGGACTCGCGTAAAGACGAGACCCGGAAAAGCGCGACTCGAGGAAGGTTCGCCTCGGGCACCCAGGCAGGACCGGAGCCGGCGCGCGAGGCTATCTCCTGGCGGCGCCCGTTTAACAACGTGGGTGAACTCTCTTTGCTACTGAGGCTCCCACCGCCTACTTGGGGGACACGCAGTGCGAGCGGCTGGAGTGGCCGTGGGAGAAACAGGGGAGACGCGTGGTGGGCCACCGGAGATCTCCTGGGCCTCCTGAAACCGCTAAGGCCCATTTTGGCGCGCATATTAAACTTCCGAGACCGAGACGCCATCTTGCAAGCGGCGCATGTTACCCCTCCGATCAAGATCGACAACGCAGAGGTCACCTTCTACCCTGACTATACAGCGGCAGTGGCGCAACGACGGAGAAGCTTTATCGAAGTCAAAAAGGAGTTGCGTAGTAGAGAACTCAAATACTCCATGTTATTCCCAGCAAGGCTCCGAGTAGAAACCGAGGGGAAGGCGTGGTTTTTTGAAACCCCGGGAGAAGCTAGAGACTGGCTGTACGGCTGGCGACCGGCAAGGATCCCCAAAAACCGAGGACCGGCCCGCGACGTTCAGGAGGAAGGTAGCTTAAGTGTGACGGACTGCCGCTGGAGACACTGCAGAGGTGGGACTGGAACATACCTGCGAGGTGGTGCTTCGACTGAAGACCAGACTGGCGGACTGAGGATACTGGGAGGGCGCTTATGGGGTTGGGGGGGGGGGGGGGGTCCGCTCCATCATGATCATCCGTGACAGTTGTGAACAGACATTGCAGATCACGCTGGGACGGCGGTAATAAGGTAGGAGATATTCCATCCTCACGGCCAGAATGAGACTGATTTCGAAACGGGACTCACTGGGGATGGCGAGATCTCACCGTCCAGCGTTATGCAGGTTACAACTGACAATGACTGTAAACACTCTGCTCAGTTGGGGAGGTGGATAGTTTTGGATCCGCCGGGCAGGGAGGCAGGGAGGGGGGACGGGGTTCTTAGTTATGCAATGGTTGTATGCATTTGTTCTCAAGTTATAGTTATGCAGTCCAGCCTAGGGACAGTAACACACAGGTCTGACACTCAGGACACACACGTAGGACACGGGTGCATCCACCGCGGCTTAACTCCTGACATTGCATTCCGCAGATACCATGCAGAGCACCAGACAGAACGGGAATGATCCCCGAATATCACAAATGGTTACCCCCCCATTGACAGTATTATCATGGAACGTTAATGGTTTGGGCCATAGAATTAAGCGGGGTTTAGTCTTATAGTCTATATCTCAAGCGGAAAGCGCCGACCGTAGTTCTCCTCCAAGAGACCCACTTAATGGGACCTGCATGCAAGGCGCTCAACCGCTGGGGGTTTAAAATGGCAGCGCACGCGGAGTTCTCTTCTGGATCTAGAGGGGTAGGCATCCTGGTTCATAAAAGCTCCCCCTTAGTGATCACCAAGACGTGGAGAGACGATTATGGGAGCTTCGCAGCACTCACTTGCCAATGGGAGGGGCGCAGCTATAATATGGTCTCTGTCTACATCCCCCCGACACTTCACCAAACAACACTGCAGGATCTGAGCAAACTGATACTAGAATTACCGGAAGGTGAATTAATCCTAGGTGGGGATCTGAATGCAGCTTGCGACACAGCTCTCGACCGCTACCTACCCAGAGACAGCAATAGACCTAGACAACTCGCAAGGGAATTTTTTGAAGCCATGGGTTTGACTGACATGTGGAGACTCCAACATCCCACAGACCATCAGTACACGTTCTACTCAGCAGCACACAATAGCCTCTCCCGTATCGACTATATCCTTACACTGGCGGTCCCCCCCAAGAATATCACAGCGATTAACCACCTAGCCCGGGGAATCTCGGACCACTCTCCAATACAGCTCACCTACACTGCCCACCGCCCGAGGCTGCAACGGGTGTATCCACTATACCCCGGCTTTCTCCAGAACCCCAAAATAGCTAAGACCCTGGTGATAGCCACAGACCTTTATTTTGCTGAGAACGAGGGATCTGTAGATTCCCCATATGTGCTCTGGACACAAACGGGAACGACGGCAAGTCATGGACTCACTTGAAGCCACAGCACTGCAGGGGGAGAAAGCGCACGCGCTAGACCCCAACAAACGTACGGCACGGGCAGCGGCGCTAGCGGGACAGGAGTTTCGGGCTGCTGCGGAGGTTGACGCCAAGGCAAGGCACATGAGCACAATGCACAGAATTTACGAGTTGGGGGACAAAACAGGGCAAATGCTGGCATGGCTGGAACAGAAAGAAAGAGCGAGTAGGTGGGTAGCGCAACTTGCATTAGGAGATGGTACGCCAACAACTGACCCCCGGCTCATTGTCGAGGAGCTAGCAACACATTACGAAAAGGTTTACACTCCACTTGCACAGGCAACCGAGGAGGAATGCGGGCACTGGCTGGCAAACATACCGCTACCAATAATGCAGGAGGAGGATATGGAAGCATTGGAAGCCGACCTGTCGGCAGAAGAGCTTGGGAAAGCATTGGGGGCACTAAACACAGGCAAAGCGATCGGGCCCAATGGGCTACCGGTGGAATTGTATAAAAAGGTGACAAGCAAAGTAACCCCCCATCTGGTCCACATGTATAATGACAGCCTACAGCAGGGAACTTTGCCCCGAGATCAAAGATTAGCGACAATAGTCCCAATACACAAACCGGGTAAGCCCCCGGAACGCTCATCATCATACCGCCCGATCGCCCTGATTAATATGGAGACGAAACTCCTAGCCAAGGCACTGGCGATGCGACTGCAGCCGCATCTGGCGACACTGGTCCACGCGGACCAATCGGGCTTCATGCCCGGCCGTAACACCTCCCTCAATCTGAGGCGTCTGCACAGCGTGCTGGCGCGGACCCACCTTCTTCGCCAGGACGCGGCAATCCTCTCCCTAGACGCGACAATGGCTTTTGATCAGGTGGAGTGGCCATTCATGTTTGCCGTTCTGGGTCGGATGGGTTTTGGTCCCAGGTTTTGCAGCTGGATCCGGCTTCTATATACGGCGCCACTGGCACATGTGATTGCAAATGGTCATATCTCAAGAGAGATTACACATGGCAGAGGGACGAGGCAGGGATGCCCGCTCTCTCTGCTCCTCTTTGCCCTGGTCTTGGAGCCACTGGCGGTTTGGACACGCACAACACCGCTATTTCAGGGGATAACCTGGGAGACGGGCTGGGAAGACCGAATTTCCCTGTATGCCGATGACGTACTGATTTACATGACATCCCTGACAGAATCCCAGCAGGCTCTCCTGGATATCTTTACAAGATTCTGCAAACTGTCAGGCTATACTATGAACTGGTCCAAATCTCTGCTCTACCTACTGCGCGGAACGGCCCCGCCCCTGCCTCCGGAATGTCCAGTGCAAATAACGACCAGGGGGTTTACATATTTAGGAATCTATGTTACACCTCAGGCCAACACCTTTATGACTGAACATCTGCTGAAGCCACTGAATAGGCTAAAATCTGACGTAGCTCACTGGCGGTCTCTCCCGCTCACTTTGCTGGGCAGAGCAGCGCTTTTTAAAATGCTGGCGCTCCCTAGATTCCTCTATGCGCTCCAGAACACTCCATTTCCGGTTCATCTCTCTTATTTCCAGTCCATCAATGCCGAAGTGTCGAACTTGCTGTGGGATAGCCGTCCGGCGCGGATAGCACACCCCAAGCAGACTCGCAGTTGGTATGATGGCGGTATAGCGCTACCAGGCGTCAAGCTATATTACTGGGCGACGCAACTAGTGGTTATCAACCAATGGCTCGATGCACCTCACGACGACCCGGCTTATCGACTAGACAGGGAGATGGTGCCGGCTGACCGCCTGATGAGGGCTTTATACAACACCAGAAAACGTCAAGCACTGACTGGCCCCACGGCAAACACTATCAAAATATGGCACACAGCTCAAAAAGCATTGGGGTGGGAAGGGGTGCTGACACTGGCCACACCACTTTGGGAAACAAAGCGTTTAGGCACATTGGGGAACACTAAAGGATTTAGACATTGGGACCTCATAGGTATTACGAACATTGGAGACTTGTGGGTCAGGGGAGAAATCCTCTCCTTTGCTGCGCTCAAAGATAAATATGGTATGGCAGACTCGGAGTTGTACCGCTACTCCCAGATCCGGCACGCACTTCAGGGTGCTATCACCCACGACACCACATTGGTCGATGCCTCACCACTAGAGGACAGGCTCCTCACTGAACATCTGAGTAAGAAAGCCATCTCACTAACATACCGAAAACTGGTTAACAACCTCCCCGACCCCACTGTGGTACTGCACAGCAAATGGGAGATAGAACTTGGGGATATAGATGACTCAGACTGGATGGAGGCACTTGCATCAGCTAGAGAAGCGGCGATCCCCTCCCGATTGAAACTGGTTCAACTTAAAATCCTGCATCGAGTGTAGTGTATTACTCCCGTACCTTGATTCATAAAATAGGGCGTGCGCCTGACCCACTCTGTCTCCGAAGATGCGGAGAAACGGGTACATACTATCATACGCTATGGGCTTGCCCCAAAATCCAATCATATTGGGAAGGTGTGTTGGAACAAATCTCAGAAGTGAGTGGGGTAGAAGTTAGGGCAGATCCCTGATGTTGTATCCTAAACATATGGCAACCTAAAGATCTTAATGTGGCACAGAAAACGTGGGCTACAATGGGGATGGCCCTGGCAAAACGGAATATAGCAAAGAATTGGGTATCCGGAGTGACGCCCTCACAATCGCAGTGGGAAGCAGATATGGACATGGCAATGGTAGCCGAGAAGGCGGTTTACATACACAGAGGTTGCCCCAAGAAGTGGACACGGGTATGGGGGAAGTGGAATGAAGCCAGAGGGAACCTATGTGAGCCTCCAAGTACATAGCTCACTCCTGAGAACAGTCCATAAGTGATGGGATTTATGTACTGGACAAGGATTCGAGGTGTGGGTGGGGAGAGAGGGAGGGGGTGCAGGATCTGGAAAATGCTCTACTATAGATGTAATGTCCTAATGTTATAAATACAGGAATGAGATACCGCTCTTGCGGAAAATGTCACTAGATAAGACTGCACTTGATTGTTATGTTAACTGATGAAATAAAATAAAAATTGTTTAAAAAAAATAAATTCAAGAAAAAAAAACCTACAACTGATTCTTCTCTGGAATGGTCCCAATCATTTGGAACTCTCCCCCTACTGAGATCAGATGCAACACATGCACATCCCTCTTCATCAAAGAAGCAAACATTTTTCTCTCCAACAAATTATTCTATCACTGAGAACTTGACCACACCCCGCTCTCTGTTTAGATTCTGCCATTCACCTTTTTAACACTACACTGCTCACGCAAATCTATACATACCTACCTCGAGGAAACAGTGCTTCGACTCTCCCCATCCTTACATCTTCTTTCCTCAACTACCTTAGAACCTTTATGTACTCCATCATTCGTATTCTTCTTTGATTTATTGTAGCTATGTACTTTCACTCACATTGTATGTAACTGATTCTGGCTGCTTCTTGCCTACATATCCCACTGTATTTCATTTACTCCTTTTTACCTTTAGCACTTGTTTTTATTTGCTCTCTATGTACCTCAAGTTTCTGCTGTTGTGCTTACTCTGTAAAGTGCTGGTTTCATGATCTCAAGTGCTATATTCGTTCACTACCTCAGGGAAATACTGTACAACTACTCTCCCTACCCTTGCGATTCCCTAGAACCTCATGTACCCACACTCCTGTCTATCGGATTCTTCTTTTATATAATGTTGATATATATATTTTTATTTATGGTTTATGTAACTTGTGCACTTGCTAATATTTTGCCTACATATCCCATTGTATACTGTTTACCCTTTTTACCGTTACTATGTATTTTTATATTTTCTCGATGTACCTCATGTTATTGTTATTATGCTCAATTTATAAAGTGCTCTGATACCTTCGGGTCTAGTTCACACCTTATAAAAACGGCAAATAAATAAATACAATAATCTCCCAAAGCAAAAAATTGTTTTAGCTGTGAAATCTGACAAAAAACCTTTGTAAGTAGCCATTTCTGTACCATATCTATGCAGTCCTGCTGTCTTATAAATAATCCTTATTACATCCCACAGTCAGTTGGAACAGCATGATGAGATCCTAATTCACCGCCTTCTTGTCCTGCAATACCGCCAACAAATGTTAGGTGGCCTTAAGTCTTCACATAATCTTTCCATTAGTTTGAAAACTCAGTAGGTGGAAATTATATTTTGCATTCCTGTATGATGCCTTCTGGTCCCACATGGGGGTGTAGCTCGGGCTTTTAGTTCCCATATGGCTCTACAATATTTTTTTGCAGTGCTTGTCCAGAACCTAACCGTGATGGGCAAAGGTGAAATCATCAGCTCTTTACACAAGACACACGTCTGGTATTCGTATATATTTTGTTACCCTCATGTTTGAGGGATTTAAAAAAAAACACTGGGGAGATTTTCACCTCATACCTTATACCAAGTGTGGTAGTGAGGTATCCATTTTATTTTTGTATCTGTTGGAAAATATTCTGTGAGATTTTAAAGGAGAAAATCATAACATTTCTCTATTCGCCTTCATGATTGCAAGCATATATGGCATCATACTTTGGGACTGACTGGTAATGAAAGAAGAACATATGTAGAATTATCTGTATATTTCATCGATTCCCCAAGTTCTAGGATGTTCTTTCATGAAGAAACGTTAGAGTGAATTGAACCTCAAATGGCCTGCCATTCAAATCTCTCTCGCTAGTTAAAGTAAAACTGATGCATTGAGCAAATATTTCAACATCATTAAGGCCTTTTGGAGTTGGCGTAAATATTCTCTACACTATCAGATTGTGCAATAAGTGCATATCTGGAGTACGATTCAAGAGAACTGGAAGTAGATCAGTTTCTATTTGCTGGGAATGGGCACTCTTGATGACCTAACTTCTTATAGGCTGATATTGCTGTAACACCACACCAGAAGAATCTTAGCAATTTTTCTGATGTTCTTCATTGAGAAGTATATTTCTGTGAATAATACATGCTTGATCCAAATCAGGATCACAGGCCTGGGATGATCTCAAACCGAAAGGCAGCAATAAACCATAAACAATATTGAAAACAGCACACAAAAGAATCCATACCAGGTTAGAAAAAATAGAGCTTAATGTAATAAATAACACAAGAACAAAATGACAAAATCCAATAAGAAGTGCTTGAGATATTCAGTTTTAATGAATAAATTGTACAATAACGCTCAGAAGCAAAAAACCCTTTTTGGGATACTTGGTCGCGCCGGACCGGGGCAAAGTCAAACTTTCAGGTCAACTTTGATGGAGTGCAGAATGTATACAGGGACTCAATTAGGCCCGCTGAACAAAAGTGCCTTCATCTTGGTCACGTTTAGGACGATGCAGGGTGCAGCTTAGGCGATGCGTCAGTTCCGATCCCGCATCAGAAGAGGATGTGTTGGTCTTCTCCATGCAAAGTCGGCTATACGTCGGTTCCTAGGGTGATGCGTTGTTTCTGCTCCTGTAGCAGAGGATGCATCGATTCTGAGGTCAATGACCAGGTTCAGAAGGTAATGCGCCTGGTCCACTCTATGCAACAACAAAGATGCTCCGGTTCTGATCTACAGAAAGGCAAAGATGCGCCGGTTCAGATCCCCGCTACCGCTATACGGGGGGGATAAGGTCGGGGCATGCTTGGCACGATACCACCGTGCACAACTACGCAAGCCCACGTTGCTAAACTTAAACGCCTGGACGGCACATGGGCTATTAGAGACCTTCTATAGAGAACTCTACTCTAACACACCTTGTTCTCTCTACGCTATCAGCGATTTGTTTAGACTCTTGCCCTTGGGACCCTACTGATGCCCACCATGCAAAATTACTGGAAGACCCTATCACCCACGGTGAAATTGCGAAAACCCTGAAACAACTTCCAATTGGCAAAATGCCGGGCCCGGATGGTCTCCTGGTCACTTTTTAGCAGGTCTTCTACCCACAACTACGGGAACATTTACTACATCTTTTTAAAAGCTTTAAAGATATCTCGGGTCTTACTCCAACTATGTCTGAAGCGGAGGTAGTACTTATCCCCAAGTCAGTAGAAGATCATTTCCTGCCTGTGTTATATCGCCCTATTGCTGTCTTAAATACCGACGCCAAGATCTACTCCAAAATTCTAGCAAACCGCCTGGAACCTCATCTTCCGGGTCTTATTGATCCTGATCAGGTGGGATTCATCTGCCATCAACAAGGGACGGTTAATATCCGGTGGATAGCCCACCTGGTGGAGAAAGCACACAATAGAAACATCCCTGCCTGTCTTGTGTCCCTTGATGATGGGAAAGCCTTCCATCGAGTGGACTGGGGTTTCCTCAGTGAGGTTTTGCAGAAGGTGGTGTGGTGGTGAGCCTCAGCTAGGCCTACCAGTGCAAGGGTTTCCCCCTTCTCTACACAAGTCCTCAGACCAATAGGAAGAAGTTGGCACAGAAACTGGAATAGAAAATACAAAGTTTATTAAACCTCATGAGGTGGAACTACATTCACACAACATCCTTCGGCAATGTATGAAGTAGCACACTGAACTGAAGGAGCATGGTCCTTTTATACCCACACAGGGGTTCAGAAGAAGGCGGTACCATTGCAAAATACAAGTTTTAGGTACATATAAGGTCATACAGAAAACCTACGGTCAACAACTGGGTGGAGCTAACAGTGGCTAATTCTAGTAAACACATCCTGACAGTTACAGACTGGGGACAGCTGTAAGGACAGCTGCAAGCTCAACTGAGCATGTGTGAGAAAGGAAAGGCTAAATATACCTTGTCACTAGGCAGATTACAAGAGCAGGGGACAGAAATATAAGACAGAGCACATGGCGAGCACGTTGTAGCACATGGCATACAAAATGGTGGACAGAAATACAAAATGGATTCCACAAAACAGACAAAATAGCTTCTAAATACATGATGGCTTCTGCTAATGCTAACCCAATAGCTGCCAAATTACAACAGATGACCCTTTTAGCATTAGCTGAAGACATTTGTTCATCTGGGTTAATCTAGATATGCATCCTGTATACTGATGCTCATCATCTCAGTGATCTCTTTATTTAGCATTTGTTGGGCTTTCATTTCTGCAATATTTCTCTTGTCAGGTGTACAAGCAGTGATGCACATGGAGCAAAGCATAGGACCACATTGCATACAGGCACACCATGTAAATAATATCGCCAACAGTATACATAAAATAGTCAGTTGTTTCCAGCCCCAAGTAGCAAAAAGTGTCCAGAACCAGGTTGAAAAAGTCCATGTAGCAGTCTCTGGGTGAATTTCTGCAGCAATTTTATGCAGTTTTGATATTGCGTCATATACTGAAGGTGAGTGATCCGGTATGAACACGCAGCAGCTGCTACCGATGATGCGAAATGCACCACCTCGATCAGCCAAAATCACATCAAGCACCATTCTGTTTTGGAGTGCTACAATCCTTGCAATTTGCAGTTCTTCTGTAATGTTTCCAAGTGCCATTGCTGTCTGATTGGTAACAGCTTCCACAACACAAGTTAATCGCCTTATTTTTCTACTGTTTAATGCAGCACCCATGAAGAAACACAAACCCAAATTAAAATCGACATATTGTTGTAAAGTGGTATCACTCTGATCAACCTCATCTGTACTTGTTGTTCGTTTGTATCTGTTCTTGGAGGTATCGTTATACAGTTTTAAATCCCGGTGATACGATGGAGGGGCTAAGAACACAGGTGGTAACAAAAATTATATGTAACATACCCCAGACCACCCAACAGGTAGTTGATAGTAGCCTTTATTACCGCAGACAAAATACGTGTCATGCGACGATGTGAAGCTCCTATTATTAGCTCCTTCAATAGTCAGTGTCAAAATATATTCACTCCGTCCCACTGGAATTCTCCCAACATTGCTTATACACAAATCTGCTTTAGCTCTGGTCACAGAAATTACAAAAGGTCCATTGTTCTTAATAGTTCTCATATTCGTGAAGTCATATGGTGTCGAAATATTGTCAGGTTGATACTCTTCCCATTCCCATTTAGTCCCTTTAGCATGAGGATAACCATCTTTATCTTGATTGTGAGAAGTTGGCCTGATATATGATGCTCACTAATTCTAGTGATCACCTTGTATCAGTCCAAACAACCCTTATGGTGATTGGTTGTAAGTCAACCTTATAGACCAGCTATCCTAGTAGCGTGGACAAAAGCAGTCTTTTAGGCTAAACTCTGAATGGCATGTGAAGCCAGCTGTTTTACCACATATAACCCCTTGAATACCAAGTGAAAGGACACCACACAGGTTGTTATGAAAATAAACAGATATTTATTAACTAACATACACCTCTGAACTCTTTATGAGGTCAGAGGGCTAAGCACATGACAATACTTCAAAAGAAATACGAGTTCTCACAATATTTACAAGTGCGCCTTAGGGGCACGGCAAACCATATACTCAAAACAATGGAATGCGAGGAAGAAAAGTACTGTAAGGGGATCCAGAGACTGGAGGATTGCTGGGACTATGCTACGAACAAGGTAAGTAAGGAGCAGGAGGCCCACGGGACTCACGTGCAGAGTGGGAACTCTCACGCGGGATGCGTACCAACGTCTATGGATCTTACAATTTAAAAAGTTACGGATTCCGGACGAACCCGGCTGGCTGGAGGGAAAATCACAGTGGACCTGAACACTAGGATAGTGTACACAGACTTCAGCACCTAGAAGCTTTAGTTAGCTAACCCACAGGCTGCGGGTGCATAGTGCTGAAGTTGCGTCGGGTTTGCTGCGTTGATCTCGGTGATGCCTGAAACAAGGAGTTGCTGGCAGGCAGCCAGATGGAGGAGTCCGGTGGTTCCAAGGGTGGAACTGGGAAGAAGGAAGTCCTGAAAAGGAAGGGGACAGAGTCTTGGTCACTAGCCAGTGACGGTGCTGGAACCAGGAGGGAACCAGATGTGTCGCCGCGTTCAGGTGAAGGAGGGGTCGCTTCTCTCTGTAGCTGCGCGGACCAGGAGCTGCTCTTCACGACCAGGCTGGAGGCACGAGCTGTCCCACGTAGGCTGCTGCTGTTGGCGGTGTCGGATCGTCGATCTGGACAATAGGCCTTGGCTAATGCAAGCCACGCGGTGGAACAAAGATGGCGTCTGGTGCGGACCAGGAGGGTCCGGTGGGCTTCTCGTACACAGGGAAGCAAGGGCCAGTCTGGGGGACCAGACTAGCAGTGTTGGATTCTTCGGATCGTCGTCTCAGAGGTCACAAGCCAGCCGGCAAGTGACCAGACAACAGGAGATGCAGCAACCAGGCAAAAGGGCCCCACGCAGATCTCGTGGATGCTGGGGGGCTGGTCTTTGGGTCAGGAGCTGCGTCGGTGTAGGGCTTCTCAGACCCTGATGCACTCACTCGAGGATCCCTCGGCGGTCGTGCTGGAAGCGCTGTGCAGGTTTTCTCAAGATGGCCGTCTCCACGTTGCTCGTCGCACCCACGGATCCCAGCTGTGCTGTGGATGTGGGTAGAGGTCAGAGAGGTCTGGAGGTCCGGGTCTTGTCGAGCTGGACTGTCGGATTCCGGGCTGGAAGGACTTTACAGCAAACCGCACAGGAGCTTGATGGTGCCTGCGAAGCAGGATGGTCACTCCCTGACCATAGGGGAGATTCTTCAGTCTTCTGGAAATCAGGAGGTAGAAGGTCAAGAGTTCTTCGTAGAAGTTGTCAAGAGTAATCTAACTGGGAATGGGACCAGCTCCTACCTTTATTCAGCTAAAGGGGGCTGCACTACGACTAGGTCCCTCCCCTGGGTGGGACCAGGAAGGGGGGTGGTTACACCCCCTATCCTTTGTCCGGTTTCCCGCCAGGGCTGGGGCAGGAGTGCCCCAGCAACTGGTTGGAACCGGTGTATGCACAGGGCACCTTGTGTGCCCCAGGCATGTCTCATTCCTTTCAGTCTTGGCCTACCTAATACACAAAATCCTGTCTGGGGTGGTGCTAGCACCTCCCAAGGCAGGAAACCCTTTGTCTGAGCCTCCCTTACTGGAAGGACTCCCAGCAGCAGGAGGTCAGACTTGTGTCTGTGGTGGCAGCATCCATTTTGTGATGCTGAGGCTCGAGTTAACTTTAACCGGGGTTCACAGTTACATACATGTCGTGTCCCTCTAGAAGGGTGGAATGCTACCCCCGTCGCCAGAATTGGCGAGGGGGTAGTATTCCAATTCGTATGACACCTTACTCGACATGTTTTGATAATGCTATACCAGAGTTAGCATTTAACCGCGAGGATTATAATGCACTTAAGATTATCTGGTATAGCGTTATCATGGAACAGCTATTAGGACTTGGTTCCGCAAGCTGCAAACGGGCTCAGCTCATGCCAGAGCACCATCTCACATAATTCCAAGCACTCTGCCTTCAGGATTGATAAGGCCTGCCATAGGAGTGACTGATAGGAATATATGTGTCCATTTTAGGGTTAGATATAGGTATACTATATATATAGCAAAGGGTGCTTACACCACCTTGCCCCAGCTGTCGTGCAGCCAGTTGTGTCAAATTTAGATGGCCAGCCAGGGGTGGCATAATACATGCTTCAGCCCCTGGTAGGCCCTGGGTACACCTATGCCCTGGATACCTAAGGTATACTGTACAGGGACTGATAAGGTGGCCCAGTACCAATTGGTAAATGCACCTAAGGTACATGGTTGTAATTTTAGAGAGAGAACAGCTAGGCTGTGGGTCTGATTAGCAGGCCCACAGCCAGGGAACGTCGTAAACCAGTGAAGCAAAAATCAAAAATCTGGGGTGGCCATGGGATTGCAGACCCCACTCTCCTACATAACCCCCCCCCCAAACTTAGGGACATCAAACTAACCTTGACCAGGTGAGTCTTCTTGTTCTAAGTGGAAGTACCTGGAGAGACCATCTGCATTACCATGGTCAGTTCCTGGGCGGTGCTCCACTGTAAAGTCCATCCCCTGTAGGGAAATGGACCACCTAAGAAGTTTGGGTTTTTCACCCTTCATTTGATTTAGCTATAAGAGGGGCTTATGGTCGGTCTGAATCTTGAAGTGAGTACCAAACAAGTATGGCCTCAACTTCTTCAGGGCCCAAACCACAGCAAAGGCCTCCCTCTCAATAGCTGACCAACGTTTCTCTCTAGGGGTCAGCCTTCTACTTATAAAAGCAATGGGCTGGTCATGACCATCAATATTCAGCTGAGATAGAACAGCTCCCACACCCAACTCAGAAGCATCTGTTTGGACAATAAAAGGTTTGGAGTAGTCTGGACTCTTGAGAATAGGTGCAGTGCACATGGCCTGCTTTAGGTCATCGAATGCCTTCTGACAGCTAACTGTCCACTGAACTTTCTTTGGCATTTTCTTACTTGTCAGGTCATTAAGTGGAGTCACAATGGTTCCATAATTTCTGACAAATTTCCTATAATAACCAGACAGCCCCAAGAAAGCTCTGACCTGTGTCTGGGTGGTTGGAGGAGCCCAGTCCTTTATGGTCTGTATCTTGCTCTCCAGAGGTTGAACTTGGCTTCCACCTACAAGGTGGCCCAGGTATACATCTTGACTCTGCCCTATCTGGCACTTAGTAGCCTTGATAGTGAGGCCTGCCTTTTGCAGGGCCTCCAAAACTTTCCTCAGGTGCATCAGGTGATCCTCCCAGGTGGAGCTAAAGACAGCAATATCGTCTAGATATGCTGCACAAAAGTCGTCCAACCCAGTGAGAACTTGGTTCACCAACCTTTGAAAAGTGGCAGGTGCATTTTTCAAACCAAAGGGCATCACCACAAACTGGTAATGACCTCCAGGGGTTGAAAATGCTGTCTTGGCTTTGGCATCCTCAGCTAACCTGATCTGCCAATAACCAGCTGTCAGGTCAAATGTACTTAAGAAAGTTGCAGAAGCCAACTTGTCTATCAGTTCATCTGCCCTAGGTATTGGATGGGCATCTGTCTTAGTGACAGCATTGAGACCCCTGTAGTCTACGCAAAACCTCATCTCTCTCTTACCATCCTGGGTGTGAGGTTTAGGCACTAGAACTACAGGACTAGCCCAAGGGCTCTCTGAGGGTTCAATGACTCCCAATTCCAACATCTTTTGTACTTCTTGTTTTATGCAGTCCCTGACGTGGTCAGGTTGCCTGTAGATTTTACTCTTTATAGGCAGACTGTCTCCAGTGTCCACCTCATGTGTGCACCAGTTTGTCTGACTGGGGGTCAGAGAAAACATTTGTCTGAAGGATTGAAGGACTTGCTTACAATCCTTTTGTTGATGCTCAGAGAGGCTGTCAGAAAAGACTACACCATCTACTGACCCATCATCAGGGTTCTGAGTGAGCAGGTCTAGGAGAGGGTCACTCTCTTCCTCCTGCCCCTCATCTGTGGCCATGAGCAAGCCCATGTCCTCCCTGTCAACAAATGCTTTGAGCCTATTCACATGAAGTACTCGGTGAGGGCTCCTGGGAGATCCCATGTCCACCAAGTAGGTGACCTCTCCCTTTTGCTCAATGATGATGTGGGGTCCAGACCATTTGTCTTGGAGAGCTGTTGGGGCCACTGGCTCCAACACCCACGCCTTCTGTCCTGCATGGTCAACAGTTAGGACAGCCTTTTGGTCATGCCAAGCTTTTTGAAGTTCTTGGCTGGCCTCCAGGTTTTTAGATGCCTTCTCCATGTACTCTGCCATCCTGGAGCGGAGACCAAGTACATCGTCCACTATGTCAAGTTTAGGCTTTTTGAGAGGTAACTCCCATCCTTCCTTCACAAGACATAGGGGTCCTCTTACAGGATGCCCAAACAAAAGCTCAAAAGGGCTGTAGCCAACCCCCTTCTGTGGGACCTCTCTGTAAGCAAACAGAAGGCAGGGTAAAAGGATGTCCCATCTTCGCCTAAGCTTATCAGGTAACCCTTTTATCATCCCTTTGAGGGTCTTGTTGAATCTTTTAACAAGCCCATTGCATTGTGGGTGATAGGGTGTAGTGAATTTGTAATTCACCCCACACTCCTTCCACATAGCAGTCAAGTATCCTGACATGAAGTTTGCACCTCTGTCAGAGACAACCTCCTTAGGAAACCCCACTCTGGAGAAAACTCCAACCAGGGCCCTAGCCACAACAGGAGCTGTAGTGGTCCTAAGGGGAATAGCTTCTGGATACCTGGTGGCATGATCCACTACCACCAGTATAAATCTGTGACCAGATGCTGTTGGGGGGGTCCATTGGTCCAACAATGTCAATCCCCACTCTTTCAAAGGGAACCCCCACCACAGGTAGTGGTATAAGGGGGGCCTTTGTTGTGCCACCTGATTTGCCACTGGCTTGGCAGGTGACACATGAGCGACAAAACTCTTTAGTGTCCTCAGACATATGAGGCCAGTGAAAGTGTGGGGCAAGCCTGTCCCAAGTCTTGTTCTGGCCTAAGTGACCTGCAAGGGGAATTTCGTTGTCTAAGGTGAGAAGGAAACCTCTAAGAGACAAGGGGATGACCAGCCTCCTGGTAGCACCAGGCTTGGGGTCTCTTTCCTCAGAGTATAGGAGTCCACCGTCCCAATATACCTTATGGGCACCTGTAGCATTCCCTGCAGCCTCAGCAGCAGCCTGCTGTCTGAGGGGTTCAAGAGAGGAACAGTCTAACTGTGCCTGCCTCAAGTCTGCCCTGGAAGGTCCCCCTGTCCCAAGAAACTCAACCTGTTCAGGCTCAAGCTCTTCTAGGACAGTTCCTTCTGGGGTCTTGGGGTCAGTCTCCTGAGAGGGCTGATCCTCCACCTGAGGTAGGGGGGAAGGGTCAACCTTACCCCTACTGCTCTTTCTCTTGGGTAGTGTCTGGTCCATTCTTCCAGGATCCAGCACTAGTTCAGCTGGGCATTTCTTGGCCTGTGACCTAGTCACAGCAAGGACATGTGCTGATAAACCTAACATTTCCACATGAGTCCTATACTCCACATCTGACCATAGGGAGGATTCCAAATCATTGCCCAAAAGACAGTCCACTGGGAGGTCTGAACTAACAACAACCCTTTTGAGGCCATTTACCCCTCCCCAGGAGAAATTAACAAGTGCCATAATATGGGAGGTAGTGGCATTGCTAGCATTGGTCACCAGGTAGGCTGAACCTAGTATTACCTGTTCAGGGTCCACAAAGTTTGGTGTCACCATAGTGACACTGGCACAAGTGTCCCTGTAGGCCTGAGCCATTTTTCCATTGATCAAAGGCGTTTGCCTGTACTTGCCCAGAGTACTGGGACTTATTGTAGGGGTCATATCCATGTCCCCAGTACAAACAAGAACTGCCTGAGTAGGTTTCCTGACTAAATCAGAACCCGCCTCAGTTCCCAGGGTTAACCCCATTATAGCCTTGGTAGGATTACTACCACTACTAACTGTACTAGGGGGTGCAGATGCCTTAGGGGCAGTAGTGGTAGGAGTTGGGCCTTTCTTGGTGCACTCACTAAACCAGTGAGTATTACTTTTACAGTATTGGCACCATGGTTTCCTCTGACCATTATTCTTCTTCTTTTGGGAATTCTGGGAATTCTGGGACCCACCCTCTTTAGATTGTTGGGGCCCTGTTGAAGACTTCTGGTCAATCTGTTTATTCTCATTACCCTTGGGGTCTGCTTTCTTCTGGCCACCACCCTGGTTCTGGTTCTGCTGCTTGACCCTTGTCCTGACCCATCTGTCTGCCTTCTTTCCCAATTCTTGGGGAGAGGTCAGATCTGAGTCAATAAGGTGCTGATGCAACAACTGATTTTGACAATTATTTAAGATTTGTTCTCTCATAATTAGATTATACAATCCTGTGTAATCAGTAACTTTACTTCCCAGTAACAAGCCTTCAAAAGCCTTAGTGGCACAATCAACAAAGTCAGCCCAATCCTGAGACTGAATTTTTTGGGTGTCTCTGAACAGCAACCTGTACTGTTCAGTTGTTAAGCCAAACCCATCAATCAGTGTATTCTTCAGGACTTGGTAATTGTTAGCATCCTCAGCTCTAGTAGTGAGGAGCTTATCTCTACCTTTGCCTTCAAAGGAGAGCCACAATATAGCTGCCCACTGACTCTGGGGGATGCACTGGACAGTGCAGGCCCTCTCCAAAGCAGTCATCCATTTGTGGATGTCACCCCCTTGTTTAAAGGGGGGCACTATCTTACTCAGGTGTCTAGTATCAAAACTCCTGTCTTTATCCTTAGGGATATTGCTGCCACCAGTGGGGACTACCCCACTCAACTGGTGCTCTCTACCAAAGGCAAGCTTCTACTTGGGAAGGGCAAGTTCTTCCCTCTGGATCCTCAGATTAGCCTGTTTCATCCTTGCTTCATGTTCTCTCCTCTGAGGGGAAGTCATTCTCCTCTGGGGAGAAGTCATTCTCCTCTGAGAAGAGGCATGAGAGTGCACAGATCTATTGGAGTCCCTAGAATGAGACCTATCTCTTCTAACTCCAAAGTTAGGCCTGCTTAGGGTCAGTACTGGGGGTCCCCCAGAGCCTTCCCTATGTAGGTCTAGTAAGTCTGCTGACTAGCTCAGGACCTTTGTCTGCCTCATCCCCTGAGGTGTCCCCTTCTTCCTCCTCCTCTTCTACATCCTCTGTTTCAGGGAGATCTGGATCACCAGGTGTACCTTCTAAGGGGGGCATGCTCCTATCTGGATTAGAGAGGTCTGGGTTAGCAGCCTTTCTTGCATCATATGTCTCTAAGAGACCTAACAGAAAAGGAGTGGTAGGGTTAGAACCCTGTTTCAATTTCCTGGAGGTACACAATTGTCTCATCTCCTGGAAACTGAGAGCTGCATATCTGGAAAGGACCTGTGGAGGGTCACTAACCACTAGGGGAATCTCTGTGGACTCTCCATGGGTAAAAATGCTTTCTAGTGAGGTGTAAGTGATGCACCTACCTACACTATGGGTTTTCCTATTGATCCCTTGCTAAGAGTTGTAGTCAGGGTGTGCTAGGCCCTTTCTACTACAACAGCTGGTTCAGTAGAACTCAGAGTATTTCTAAGCGTGTTATATGTACCTAGGTACCTTATGCGCCAAGAAACCTAATGGTGTTAGCCGCGCTTTATAATTTTTTATCAAATCAAAAAAATATGTGATCTTTCAAATGATATTTCAAGATTATATTTGGTAAAACAACAGCAAGCTCAAATCCCAACCGTTGCACACCAATGTGAGAAGTTGGCCTGATATATGATGCTCACTAATTCTAGTGATCACCTTGTATCAGTCCAAACAACCCTTATGGTGATTGGTTGTAAGTCAACCTTATAGACCAGCTATCCTAGTAGCGTGGACAAAAGCAGTCTTTTAGGCTAAACTCTGAATGGCATGTGAAGCCAGCTGTTTTACCACATATAACCCCTTGAATACCAAGTGAAAGGACACCACACAGGTTGTTATGAAAATAAACAGATATTTATTAACTAACATACACCTCTGAACTCTTTATGAGGTCAGAGGGCTAAGCACATGACAATACTTCAAAAGAAATACGAGTTCGCACAATATTTACACACAGTATATGGTTTGCCTTAGGGGCACGGCAAACCATATACTCAAAACAATGGAATGCGAGGAAGAAAAGTACTGTAAGGGGATCCAGAGACTGGAGGATCGCTGGGACTACGCTACGAACTAGGTAAGTAAGGAGAAGGAGGCCCACGGGACTCACGTGCAGAGTGGGAACTCTCACGCGGGATGCGTACCAACGTCTATGGATCTTACAATTTAGAAAGTTACGGATTCCGGACGAACCCGGCTGGCTGGAGGGAAAATCACAGTGGACCTGAACACTAGGATAGTGTACACAGACTTCAGCACCTAGAAGCTTTAGTTAGCTAACCCACAGGCTGCGGGTGCATAGTGCTGAAGTTGCGTCGGGTTTGCTGCGTTGATCTCGGTGATGCCTGAAACAAGGAGTTGCTGGCAGGCAGCCAGATGGAGGAGTCCGGTGGTTCCAAGGGTGGAACTGGGAAGAAGGAAGTCCTGAAAAGGAAGGGGACAGAGTCTTGGTCACTAGCCAGTGACGGTGCTGGAACCAGGAGGGAACCAGATGTGTCGCCGCGTTCAGGTGAAGGAGGGGTCGCTTCTCTCTGTAGCTGCGCGGACCAGGAGCTGCTCTTCACGACCAGGCTGGAGGCACGAGCTGTCCCACGTAGGCTGCTGCTGTTGGCGGTGTAGGATCGTCTATCTGGACAATAGGCCTTGGCTAATGCAAGCCACGCGGTGGAACAAAGATGGCGTCTGGTGCGGACCAGGAGGGTCCGGTGGGCTTCTCGTACACAGGGAAGCAAGGGCCAGTCTGGGGGACCAGACTAGCAGTGTTGGATTCTTCGGATCGTCGTCTCAGAGGTCACAAGCCAGCCGGCAAGTGACCAGACAACAGGAGATGCAGCAACCAGGCAAAAGGGCCCCACGCAGATCTCGTGGATGCTGGGGGGCTGGTCTTTGGGTCAGGAGCTGCGTCGGTGTAGGGCTTCTCAGACCCTGAGGCACTCACTCGAGGATCCCTCGGCGGTCGTGCTGGAAGCGCTGTGCAGGTTTTCTCAAGATGGCCGTCTCCACGTTGCTCGTCACACCCACGGATCCCAGCTGTGCTGTGGATGTGGGTAGAGGTCAGAGAGGTCTGGAGGTCCGGGTCTTGTCGAGCTGGACTGTCGGATTCCGGGCTGGAAGGACTTTACAGCAAACCGCACAGGAGCTTGATGGTGCCTGCGAAGCAGGATGGTCACTCCCTGACCATAGGGGAGATTCTTCAGTCTTCTGGAAATCAGGAGGTAGAAGGTCAAGAGTTCTTCGTAGAAGTTGTCAAGAGTAATCTAACTGGGAATGGGACCAGCTCCTACCTTTATTCAGCTAAAGGGGGCTGCACTACGACTAGGTCCCTCCCCTGGGTGGGACCAGGAAGGGGGGTGGTTACACCCCCTATCCTTTGTCCGGTTTCCCGCCAGGGCTGGGGCTGGAGTGCCCCAGCAACTGGTTGGAACCGGTGTATGCACAGGGCACCTTGTGTGCCCCAGGCATGTCTCATTCCTTTCAGTCTTGGCCTACCTAATACACAAAATCCTGTCTGGGGTGGTGCTAGCACCTCCCAAGGCAGGAAACCCTTTGTCTGAGCCTCCCTTACTGGAAGGACTCCCAGCAGCAGGAGGTCAGACTTGTGTCTGTGGTGGCAGCATCCATTTTGTGATGCTGAGGCTCGAGTTAACTTTAACCGGGGTTCACAGTTACATACATGTCGTGTCCCTCTAGAAGGGTGGAATGCTACCCCCGTCGCCAGAATTGGCGAGGGGGTAGTATTCCAATTCGTATGACACCTTACTCGACATGTTTTGATAATGCTATACCAGAGTTAGCATTTAACCGCGAGGATTATAATGCACTTAAGAGTATCTGGTATAGCGTTATCATGGAACAGCTATTAGGACTTGGTTCCGCAAGCTGCAAACGGGCTCAGCTCATGCCAGAGCACCATCTCACATAATTCCAAGCACTCTGCCTTCAGGATTGATAAGGCCTGCCATAGGAGTGACTGATAGGAATATATGTGTCCATTTTAGGGTTAGATATAGGTATACTATATCTATAGCAAAGGGTGCTTACACCACCTTGCCCCAGCTGTCGTGCAGCCAGTTGTGTCAGATTTAGATGGCCAGCCAGGGGTGGCATAATACATGCTTCAGCCCCTGGTAGGCCCTGGGTACACCTATGCCCTGGATACCTAAGGTATACTGTACAGGGACTGATGAGGTGGCCCAGTACCAATTGGTAAATGCACCTAAGGTACATGGTTGTAATTTTAGAGAGAGAACAGCTAGGCTGTGGGTCTGATTAGCAGGCCCACAGCCAGGGAAAGTCGTAAACCAGTGAAGCAAAAAGCAAACATCTGGGGTGGCCATGGGATTGCAGACCCCACTCTCCTACATTGATAGCATACTTTATTGAGACGAAAGTTAATCCCACCTACTGAAGGCTTTCCAGAAGCGCAAACCAAGCTTGCCATGAACCATTATGGGAAAACAGTAGAGGAATAAAAGGTGTTCCCCCTTTCTTTTGATGTACAGGTATCATCCCACACACCCAACAGTTGGTAGTATTCGTGGCATTATGTGTATGATGCAACATCTGAATTAATGTATTATTTAGGTAGGATTGTCGATGCTTCTGCTCATGGTAGGGAAGCGTAAAGTAGTGGTGCTCAATCGGGACTGGAGTAGTGGAAATCAGCAATTGTCGAGCAGGAGCCACTTTTTCAACAACCCAAGTTATTGCTGCCAAGCCACCATAGCAACAACAAACCCTATTGCACAAATTATCTTCTTACTACAGATCTTAGCAACAGTTGATCTTTCTGCAACCATAATCACTTCGTCGTTAAAAAACAATCGTTGGAGCTCTTATCCCTGGGCAGCCGTTGATTTCTTCACCTAGGGTCAAGACGGGTGTCATTTTGCCGGACTGATCCCCCCTTGCCACATCGGCACTCCGTTTCACCATCCCAGGGCGGTAGCTCAACCAGTCTTTTTCAGCACTGCAGATTCTTTCCTTGGCCTCAATTGGTATCGCGATGCTCCAGCAATCGTGTGGTCTGGGAAGACTCCCTCAGATTCGTCAGGTGAAATAGTGTGGCTCTTATCCGTTTCCAAGATCTCTCGAAGATCAGTCAGCACAGCAGGTTCCACCAAGGCAGGCGACACACGTTTGCAGTGTGTGCTATGGACACAGTTCTTCCTGTTAGTCACTCGAACTGCTGTTCTTGTCGCTAGGAGCACCTGCTCCGGTCCTCGCCACTTTGGTTCCAAACTGTTTGACCTCTCGAAGACTTTGATCATCACATGGTCTCCAGGACGGAGTGTGTGGGCCTCACCTGTAGATCTGTCAGGAAGTGCTTCTCGAACCTGTTGATGAATAGAGATCAAACTGTCAGTTAACTGTGCCAAATAATCATTCATCAGAACACAAGGTATATCATGTATGAGGTGTGGCTTAGGAACTCCCCAAATGTTCATCGGTCTTCCAAATACGACCTCATACGGGGTATGGCCAGATCGTGAATGCGGCACCGATCTTATGGATAGCAATGCCAATGGTAGTGCATCTGGCCATTTCAGAGACGTGGAAGCAAGTATTTTCGCTAATTTCAATTTCAAAGTAGCGTTGTACCTCTCCACTAACCCTGCTGATTGTGGGTGGAAGACTGCATGGAATTTCTGCTTGATCCCTAATCCCTTCAAGACATACTCGACAACTTGCCCAATAAAATGATGTCCATTGTCACTCAATAGAAGTTTGCAAACACCATATGGTGGGTGGGGTCATTTGTTCCCCTCACTATATATGCCATAATGAATTAAACATCCCATATATAGAGGATTTTGTAAGATCAAGACCAGCACTCTTCTGGCTAAAGACATGGATTAACCCGGCTGCCACTTTGACCCGTGATATAATCTTGGACTGCTTAAAATGTGACAGGGCACACTGTATACCATGGTTAAAAGCTGTAAAAGAATGCCTTGACAGCGTAGGACATGGTCATTTGTTTACTTCACCCAGTTTAATAAATAGTTCCCACAAGACTATTATTCATAGGGCATTGTATCATCTGTACAGAGAAGAGCGGGAAAGGAAAAACCTGTCAAAGTGTACCGTTATAAAATACATGGGCTATTCGGAACCCCAAATCAAACATCCAGGCCCTCCACACAGGTATTTACGTTTACACCTTGGCAGATGGAATAGGAGCTTACTGTTTCGTTTTCGTGACGGGAGCATAGTAAATTTACTAAACTTCCCTTTGGGTTACAACAAACATTTAGAAACTCTGTATTGCCCTTGCAACCCAAATATGAAACAGAGCCTTATGCACTTTTTGTTTTTCTGTGGTTTTTATAAAAATCTCTCCGCTCATTATTTAATGCCCTATTGTAGAAATCATAAGTTGACTTGCTTTAGAAAAGCACTGAGGACCTTTTTATTACTGGGATCAGATGAAGTAATATTCAGAGTGAGCTGCTTTCTCAAAGCTGCCGTTCGCTCACGAGCCACTTTATATATTGATGTATAACATCCGCACACTGTACTTTTTATGCACTTTATAATCTCTCTTTTTTGCACATTTGGCACTTTTTTGCTTCTTTGCACATTACTGACGAGGACCCATTAACGTTGCTGCTATTATTCATCCTTTTTTAGATTCTGTCTTTTTAGAAAACATTTTTAATTGTATATAATGCTGTTTTAAAAAAAAAAAAGGAAGGGACATTTTGTGTGTTACTATGAAATTGATTGATTGGTTTATGTCTTTTTCCCAGCTGTCATATTATTATTGTACTGTATTGTTTTGAAACTGTACTTACATGCACTTTTATGGATGTTTTTATTCCGAATAAAGATCTTTTGACTTGACTTGACTGGCAAACACCATATCTAGGGAAAAACTCCTTCAGAAGCACCTTCGCTGTAGTGAGAGCTGAATTATCCTTTGTAGGGTATGCCTCTTGCCATTTGCTGAAGGCACATACCACCACTAGGACATATTTTAGATTGTTGCAGCGTTCAAGTTGGATGTAATCCATCTGCAAAACTTCAAAAGGTGCAGTCGGTGTAGCAAACCCTCCTGTAGGAGTATGTGTCCCTTTTCCAGGATTATACTGCCAACAGATCAAACAGGATTGCCATTTGATCCATAGGCTGTAAATAAGCAGCAGGCAATTTCCACTTATTCATTTCTTTGTTACGCCAACAGCCCTCATCGTCTAACATTCCTTCTTTAGACCATTGCTCAAGTTCTTTCACAGGGGCAGATCTCTGTATAGCCAATACTTCCTCTCTAGCATCATGACAACGCTCAGCTTGTGATTTCACTACGTACATGGATGTAGTGCTTCGTTGCATCGCAGTCTCATGAGCTACGCGGTCTGCAAAGGCATTGCCTTGTCCTATTATGTCAATGATTTTCTTGTGTGCGCTACACTTCATAATAGCAATTTTCTTTGGATATGTAAGTGCAGTCAAGAGATTATGCACTAGTTATCCGTGCATTATCTGCATCCCGTGGGATGTAAGAAATCCTCTTTCCTTCCAGAGTAGGCCAAAATCATGAACCACTACAAAAGCATAGCGACTATCCGTGTAGATGTTCACACACAAGTCAGTGCTAAGTTCACACGCTCGTGTCAACGCTATTAGTTCAGCTGCTTGAGCCGACTTCTGTGGTATTCAAGCTGTTTCCACTACTGTCTCAAGTGTCGTGATTGCATATGCAGCTGAGGTCGTGCCATCTGGTAACTTCAAACAGGACCCATCAACCCACAGTTCCCCATCTACATCAGAAAGGGGCGACCCTTTGTCTGTTCCTCAGTAAGGAATATACAATCATGAGGCTCTTTTGATTGAGACTCAGTCACAGGATATGGCAACAAAGTTACTGGGTTGAGTGTCGCACACCTCGTTAGTGTAATGTGAGGGGCTAACAGTGTCAACTCGTATCCTGTCAAACGAGCACTAGTTAAATGCTGTGTCTTAGTCTGATTCAAGAGGGCATACACCGCATGGGGTACTAGCACCAACAGTTTATGTGACAAAACTTTCCCTTCATTCTGACGTATGAACACAGCTGTCGCTGCAACTGAACGGAAGCACCCAGGCAATGCACGGGCTACAGGATCAAGAACTGCAGAAAAATAGTCACAGAGGCGCTGCTTGTCACCGTGTGTCTGTACAAAAACTGACAATGCACACCCATCTTTCTCGTGTACTTAGAGTGTAAAAGCCTTCGTGTAGTCTGGTGTGCCTAACACTGGTGCAGAGCAAAGAACTTGTCTTAACTGACGAAAAGCATTCTGGCATTCATCTGTCCATGGAAGGGCATCGGAGTGTCTTTAGTCAAAAGCGCTAGCAGGGGTTTAACAATGTGTGAAAAACCTAATATCCATTGCCTGCAGAACGAAGTCAAACCAATAAATGCACGGACATCTTTCTGGGTGGAAGGTACTGGTGTGTCTAAAATTGCTTGTATGCGATCTGGTGTAAGTGCACGACCCTCCTTAGACAGAAGGTGACCTAAGTAGGTTACCTTCGGTCTACAATGTTGCAATTTCTTTTGTGATACTTTATGGTTGTGTGTAGCAAAAAAAGAAAGTAGAGACAAAGTACATGTTTCACACTGCTCAGGCGTATCGGCTGCCAACAAGATGTCGTCGACATATTGTATGAGAGCCACTCCTTCAGACAAAGTAAAGGAATCAAGTTGTCGTTTTAAGGCTTGACTATAAATGCTCGGACTCTCAGTGGACCCTTGAGGAACTCTACAAAATCTGTATGATCGATTATTCAAAGTGTAACAGAACAAATTTCGGCTATCAGGATGAATAGGAATCGAGAAGAAAGCATTCTTCAAATTGATTACAGAAAATGTAGTTGCTGTTGGAGGGACTAAGGTAAGCACTGTTGTTATATCAGAAACCACAGGGTACTGCGGTACTACAATCTTGTTAGCTTCTCTCAAATCAATGATGAATCTGTAAATCCTAGTGTCAGTATCTTTTTTCAAAATGGGAAGAATCGGACTATTGCAAACATTGTAAGGAACTTCTTCCACAACCCCCACTTTAATCAACTCATAAACAATGCGTGTAAGTGCTTCTTCTCCTTCTCGAGAAATTTTATACTAAGGCAGTCTTGGCAATGAAGCACCCTCCTTGACACTAATATGTACTGGCGGAATAAGCATTTGCCCTACATCGGTGTCTGAAGTAGCCCACAAAGTGCTAGGGAGTGAAGCTAATGCAATGTCCTCTTTAACAATACAGGATCTCTCAATCACGGGGTAGTTGTCATTCAAAATAACCCGTACTCCTTCCGGAGAACATCGTATTGTAGCCCTGAAATATTTGAGCATATCAAGACCATCAATATTGTCTGGTGTGTTTGGAGAGAGCAAAAACGGACATGGAGAAGTAAACTTATCAAATGGAATGCAAGTGGTTGTGATAGTGGGCTAAGGGAAGGTGTTCCATCGAAACCTATCGATGTAATAGTTAAGCCAGACAGGGGAGCCCTAGGAACCAAGTGTTTAGATAAGGCGCTACGAGTAGCTCCTGTATCAACCAGAAACTGATCAGTAGGACCCAAAACATGTGCTGTAACATAGGGACCCTTCTGATCTACTGGAACTTCGACTGATTCCTTACCCCATCCTAGGCAATCCTATGCATAAGCAAAATCTTTAAAATCGGATGGCACATATTCAGACATTTGATACTGATTCCGTCTATCAAAAGCATTAAACCCATCTTGTCCACGTGTATTAGCATCAAACCTAGCACGATCATCTGTGCTTCCTCTAGGCCCTGAATATCCTGAATGATTTTGCATTTGTCCCCGACCACGTGAATACTGCTGAGCGCGCAATGCTGGACAATCATTAACCCAATGTCCAAATTTCTTGCAGTACGCACACTGATCAACAGACAAATTCGAATAAGTATAAGAAGGAAAAGACGAACCGTAAGATCCACGTCCACCTCTATCATTACCTCTAGAAGGCGGTCCATAAGCCTGAGCCAACATAACCTTCGTTTTTCATTCTTTAGTCTTTTTATCCTCATTACCTTTATCTTCTAATTCTTGTTGTTCATAATATTGAGCCATAGTCAAAAGAGAAACCGGAGAAGAGGTAGTCCATGAGATCTCACTGGCCTTTAGGCGACTAGCTATTCCTGGCAAAAGGTCTGTGACATATTTATCGAAAAACAGATGCCTGCCCGTGTCATTTGCCAATGACTGGCCACTAAAATCGTGGAATGCCTCTTCAAAGTGTGTGAAAAAGTCAGAAACCGATTCATCTGCCTTCTGTTTGCAAGACGCTAACACTGTCCAATCTATCATTTTAAAGGGAATAATCGTCTTTAACTTTACTATATTAGCTGCCGGAAGATCTAAAATTAACTGACACGGTTTCTGTGCAGGTTCTCTTTCTTCATCTAATTGCTCTAAATCTTTCCATAATGCTCCAAATACCGCACGATCATCAATTTAACCACAGTTCTCCACATATCAGTGGGTAATATCAATCCAAAAAATAGGTCAATATCGGGCAAAGTCATCGTACAAGAGCTAATAGCACCCTCAACTTCCTCATAAAAGGCTGCTGGATTCTTTCGTGGATCAGGTAATGCAGTTTTAAGAGCCATAACATCCACTCTATTCCAAGGAGTGTAAACCCAATTATAAATAAAATAACCCTTTGCATCTGTAGAAGTCTTATCATCACTTGTACCCGCTCCTTTAGGAGGAACATACAAAGGTGCTGCCTGCCGCATAGGTCAACACTCTTATATGTTTCAGGAGTAGAAGCTTGTGCCATGTTAATCTGGAGTGTTTGTGCAGCTGCTTCTGCTTCCTTTTTCTCCTCTCGCAAACGGACTGCATCAGCACGCAGTTTAACCCAACGTCTGGTCGTGTCAGCCACCTGGGAGAAGACAAAAAGACCTTCACGCATCTGCTTACAATCATTTGCTACATCATCGGGCTCCAATTCTTCAGAATATTTCCTAAACCGTTCAATAACCTCTGCAACAAATGTCTCGGTAATGTATATTTGCTCCCTTTCAAACCAATCTTTTATACTATCTAGAAGTTCAGAAGCAGGGGCAGTACTACGAATGGCTTTACGAGCAGCGGATCTAATGTCAGCCGCAAGCACAGCAGATAACATTGAGCGAGTTTCTCGGGCTTTGTCCTGGTCTGTAAGAGAGTCCTCATCCGACTCATAAGGAGCAGAAGGAAGAGTATACGGAGGTGGAGAACGACCTAATAAGAGAGAATCATCTTGGGGTTTATTAAGAATAGGATAAAGAGGTCTACAATATTGCAATTTCTTTCGTGATGCTTTATAGTTGTGTCTAGCAAGAAAATAAAGTAGAGACAAAATAAATTTTTCACACTTAGGCATATCGGCTGCCAACAAGATTGGCCATTTACTTGTAAATAACGCTCCCTATCTTCCCTCTCCCTAATTTCTTTATTTTTCATTTCTAATGCTTTCGCATGAATGCTGTTACGTTGTTCTTTTTTGATCAAGGCTTGCTCACGCTTCATTCGCTCACGCACTTTTTTCTCCATATTCGCACACAGTCAAACATATCTTGCCTAGCCTTTTGCTTAAACATTCGTTGTTCCACATACTGAATCTTTCGCAAATCCCCATGCATAGGCCAACGCATTCAGTATCCTTACGAGTATATTTATTCCATAACGTGCTGTACATTATAAAAGAAATACCATATTTAATATACATATCCCTATTAGGCGTCCCTTCCGGGGGAGCCGGTTGTGCTTCATCGAGTCTCAAATTGGTACCATTACTGCTAGAAACAGGCATGCCAAAAATAGTGCAGAATATGCAGTATTATATCCAAAGTAGCGATTAAAGTACGGTGCGCAGTTCAAATCAATTAAAAATAGAGAAAATTCTCCTCATTACCTGCCTATATAAATTGGAATTTATATATTAATCCCATACAAATCCAAAGTTGGCCAACACAATTCCAAAGCCACAGTAAGCGTTACTAAACTACCTTACCAATCCCAGGCATCAAAACCAACAGCAAGCGCCGCTTAACGACTCTTACCAATCACTTGCTGTACAGGTTCCAACTGCCAAGTTCTCAAATCGACCAAATGGTCACTGCACGGCGAATCAACAGAAGAGATCTCAGTCGAGGACCGGCACCACCTGGATGGTCAGATCAGAAAGAGAGGAAAAACGCCGTGGTTTGCCAAGATGCGGGTCTCCTTGGGCAATGATCGTCCGTAGCGAGATTCCAATCCTTCGTTTCGACCACTCCTTCGGGCATCCGAGTCGCCTATGAGCCGCACTTTGGGCACCAATTTGTGGTGCTGAGCCTCAACTAGGCCTACCAGTGTAAGGGGTTCGCTCTTCTCTGCACAAGTCCTCAGACCAATAGGAAGAAGTTGGCACAGAAACTGGAATAGAAAATACAACGTTTATTAAACCTCATGAGGTGGAACTACATGCACACAAAACCCTTCGGCAATGTATAAAGTAGCACACTGAACTGAAGGAGCATGGTCCTTTTATACCCACACAGGGGCTCAGAAGAAGGCGGTACAAGTACAAAATGCAGGTTTTAGGTACATATAAGGTCATACAGAAAACCTACGTTCAGCAAGTGGGTGGAGCTAACAGTGGCTAATTCTAGTAAACACATCCTGACAGTTACAGACTAGGGACAGCTGCAAGGACAGCTGAAAGCTCAACTGAGCATGTGTGAGACAGGAAATGCTAAATATACCTTGTCACTAGGCAGAATACAAGAACAGGGGACAGAAAGGTAGGACAGAGCAAATGGCGAGCACGTGGTAGCACATGGCGGACAGAAATACAAAATGGATTCCACAAAACGGACAAGATAGCTTCTAAATACAAGATTGCTTCTACTAACGCTAACCCAATCGCTGCCAATTTACAACAGTGGGACTGGGCACAGTGATGATATCTATACTAATGGCACCCTATGCACGGCCTACCACTCGTATTCGCTTCAATGGGCGTCTCACTGCCCCTATCTCCATCCATCCTGGCACCATGCAAGAATGCCCCTTATCCCTGTTATTGTTTGCTTTTGTGGTAGAACCTCTTGCCATCGCCATCCGCTGCAACCAGAATATACGGGGTATCCCTATGGGGGTGTTACGAACATAAAGCTTCTCTCTTTGCCAATGACCTCCTCCTTTGACTTTCCTCCCCGTCTACCTCTCTCCCAGCAGTAGCTACTCTCTACGGTCTTTCGAGGTGGTATCTGTGTACTAGGTTAATCTCACCAAGTCCCATGCCCTTAAGCTTACCCTTCAGAGTGAAGAGGACAAGGGCCTGAAGGACCTGATTTCGATACAATGGACTGACAAATAGATTAGGTACTTGGGGCTAGATCTAACTCCCATGCTCTTGACATGGACTTTGGCCAACTTGGCCAAGATATAGACACGCTATCCGGGAGGAATTACATAGATGGAAGACCATTCCTCTTACATGGCTTGGTCGCATTAACACCATTAAAATGTCCTTGCTCCCCAAAATATGATATCTCTTTCTGTCCCTCCCTACTGCAATACTGCAGTTTGATATTCTGGCCCTACAACGGGATTTCACCATCTTTATATGGGGGAACTCCTGACAATGCTTCTAACAGGATCTTGCTGCTGCTGGACCGGGGTGGACTGGCGTGTCCTAATCTTCTGGAATACTATTGGGCTTGCCATCTCCAGTTTATATCGGAGTGGGTGGTTCGCGAGAGCGAAAAAATTGCTTTCATTTTGATCGGGCGGTCTTCTGTAGACCCTTATGGGACTTGGCCTGGCTCCCGTGCGGGGCTCGACCGCACAGTGCGTACATAGCTACCCCTACAAAGACAGTTTTAGAGATTTGGGATAAGCTAGCGATACCCCGAGGTCTGACTACATTCCTCTCCCCCAGCACACCTATAGCCCTGAACCCTCTGTTTCCTCCTGCCATGCAGCCACAGGCATTTCTTGCATGGACTGATGGTAAATACAGAGTCATTCAAGACCTTTTTCAGGGTGACAAATTCCTTACGTTGGATCAATGCAGACAGGCTTTTCACCTTACGGAAGGGGCACAACTGCAATGTTACCAGATTCGTCACTGGCTCCACTCCCAGACTCTCACCCACGGGGCCACCAGACAACTTACTGCTTTCGAATCCCTGGGGCGCAAATTTGAGGGCTCAAATGGTTTGAGCTCCCATACATATTCCATATTGCAGCATTCCCAGAGCCCCACACCCCATGGATATCAAACACGGTGGGCTTCAGATTTGGCAGAGGATATACCGCCAGAGGCCTGGGACCGACTATGGCGGGATATCATGAAAATATATCTGAGTACACTGCAGCGCGAATCAGCTTATAAGATAATGACGAGATGGTAGTACTCCCCAATCCGCTTGCACCAAATGTTTCCAAATTTCTCCCGACCTGCTGGAGGTGCCACGGAGATAGAGGAGATGGTGGTCATGCCCGAACCTCACAATGTTTTGGAAAGAGGTGCTCAACCACATCAAGGAGATAGGGGGGGTTTCCTATCCCTTCTGCACCAACGGTTACCCTACTTGGCATTAAGCCTGACTGCAATGACACACATGGACTGGCGCTTGATTTTACATTTGTTAGGGGCCGCCAGGCAGTCCATTGCCTAGTATTGGAAGAAACCACACCCTTCCCCCATACCCACTTGGTTCCTCCATTTGTGAAATGTTCTAGCCCTTGAATTACTTACTGCTCGCGTTAACCACACAAATGCCAAATTCACTTGGATTTGGCAGCCCCTTATACACTACTTTACCATGACAAGACACTCCAGACTGGTCCCACCCCGCCTACGCGCTGTACAACAGTTTGAGGACTCGCTCAAACCATACTCCGGGGCCGGAAACCGGAGTCCCCGGAGGGGTCAACCTAGGCCGGGGGACTTCCTCTCTTCCCTCCTGACGACTTTGACATTCTCATGGAGATTGTACCCCCCTCAGCGCATCCTCTCCTTCCTCCCTTCTTCTTTGAGAGTTTTTTTTCTTTTCTTCTTTCTTCTTTTTCTTCTCCAAGTTCTATATGCACATAATTGTTGACAGTTCCCCGATGCCTTCGTAGCTTAAATGGTCCCACGAGCAGAAAATAACATATCTGTATTGAATTGTCCCACATGGCTAGACACTAAAGTCTCCATTGATTTATCAACGGTACAATGCCATATATCGACTGAGATACTCTAGACCGCTTTACAGTGTTTTTATCTCCTTGCTGGAATGTGCACTCTCCAAAGATAACTTGGGACAGGGAGGATACTACAATCTGTCCCTTTCTACCTTACTACAGTTCTATGAGACTGATTCAGTGAAGTATGAGATGGGATTGATTCTATTGTGTATGCTTTTATTGCAATGTCAAACTATGTAATGTTAATAACGGCCCTGCTTGGTGATTCGTCTTATAGGGGGCATGAGTCCTCAGTTTGTCTGATCTACGTTGTATTGTTATATAATCAGTAAACATAATTTGAAAATAAATAAAAAACAACACATTCAGATAAAAGCCAGAGTGATAGTCTGGTCATTCTGACATTAATCAGACTTTGCTTGGACAGCAAGGACTTAATCATCAGAGTCCCTGGCCAGTCTTGTTGTCCCATGTCAAGCTTTTATTAGCCTAAAGGAGATCTAGTATCTCCTTTTTGCGACATGCCATGTTGTGAAACCTAAATTGAAGTGGGTGTAACCAACTTCACATGAAGATTTGACGATTAAAAGAACCTTCTCTCATGAATAGCAGCCCTCATCATACAGACACAAAGAAAGTTTCATTTATTGTATAAGTACCCCAAAGCCAAAAAGGATTACATGAAGTTTATCCTGTGTGAGAGACACAGGGGGTTTGTGTACATGTTCTTGTACAGTCACATAAGTAGTGCAGTACTGCGTTTGGGACACATGTCAACAATATAGTATGGCTTTATCCAAGGAGAAAGTTAATTATCCTTGCAGGGCCTCACTTCTTGTCTTCTCAATGATGAACATTTCTAGGCCTATTGAAACCTGTTGCCTTCAAACCAGGAGGAAGTCTTCCATCGATTTCATGATCATGTTAGCAATTGCTAGCTGATTGTGCAACTATGCTAGCAGCATTTCCTGATCCTCTGTATTATACAATTCCAAGATGCACAATAGACTTTCTTTTGGTTGGGGCTCTTGATTTTGCACCAAGTTCTACTGCGTCCTTGGACATCTTAACGTTTTGTAGTAAGAAGGCACTAACATGCTTGTTATTGCTTATATTATTTGGCACCTGAAATACTCAAGTTATAATAAAAAATATTTACTTTTTCTTTTAGGAGGAAACGTTAAAGCAACTTGGAAAGAAAAAAAGAGTGAAGAAGGACAGCAAGAAACAGAATGACCACTAATGTGGATGAAATTGAACTTGTTATCTGAAAAAGTCTTTTGTATGCAGTAGATGGTATGGAATCAAACCACAGGCAACAGTTCATATCATCACAGAATACCATAAAGCAGACTTGGCTAGTAGGCAGTCAGCAGAAGAAACAGTATTGGTGTCAATGAAGTGTGTCTGTACCAGTATGAATGACTTCACCCGACGTCGAGGGGTTCCACTAACTGTCAAGGAACTCAGTTTATTGGGCAAATGTATGTGTTTGTATCACATAGAGGGAAGGCATTCGCCACAAGGCTGACCAGTCTATCACCATTTCCACCTTCCTCAGGCTTCTGCTATTAAGGAATCTTAAAGCATCCACCCCTTCTCTGGATTTCAGAACAATTGCAAGCACTGGTACTGGTACCATCGAAGTGGTGAAAATCATATTTTATCTGATCTGCTCAAAATAATTTTTGTATCTTGCAAAGTCTTTCTACATTCAGCAACCCATCTGGTGGAAAGCTTACGGAAATCAGACCACATCACAACTATTTTGAGACACTTCCATTGGTTTCTCCTTGAAGATAGACCCCATTTCATATTGGTTTCCAGTAACAAGTTACTTTTGACTAGAGGCTAAGAGATAACAGAGCCAAATCTTGATTACTTTTTGAAATGCCCAAAGCAAAAAAATAGAAGCCGGTGAATCAGGCATTCTCCTTCCAGGCATTGTGTTCATGGAATCATCTGCTAGAAGATCTTAAAATCACCCTAACTTGCTATCTTTTTGGAAAAGATTAAACCCCGACCATTTTTAAACCTACCTAAATGTATAAATTTGTTCTTCCTTACCATTCTTTTCCTCTCTCTAATTAACCTCATTGCTGCATGTATTTTCCATTTCTGTGTGTCAGGGGTCTCCAACCTTTACTGCACTGAGAGCTACTTATGTTCAATGAAAAGCTTTGAGAGCTACTAATATTATTAGTATTGTATATTCTAAAAAATGTTATTTGTATTTTAATCCAACCAAGCAAAGGCGTTTTAATTTAATAAGCTGGACTGCAAACAGGTGAGCTATTCAGAGGTAACTAGAGAGCTACAGTAGCTTGCGAGCTACTGGTGGGAGACCCCTGATACATGTACTAAGGCATTGCCGGAGTGCCTAGGTCCATGCTTTACAAGCACCTTAAGAAGTTATTGAATAATTAAAAGCATGCCATTTGGCCCGAATACAGCTTTAAGAACATTCACCAAGGCCTTGGTTCAAGTTACAGGCCTACCAGATATATAATTCAAGCAATAGGTTCATCATTGCTGGAAAGTAGTTCTTGCATTAAGGAAACAGAGCCTTACTTCTTCTCTCATGGACAGATAATGGCATAGTGGTTACTGAGGCTTCTTAGACTCCTGGCTTCCAGTGTAAATATTTGCAACTACCAGACCAGATAAGACAGTTTCAACTCTAGCTCAGTGACCATTTTGTCGAAGAGACCCGAAATAATACCTTCACCTAGAGATTTTAAATATAATTTATTATCAGGCAACTGCTTCGTGGTCTTTGTATTTTATTGTTTAAATTGAATATGAATGACATACAGATATTTGTGCCCATAATAATGCAACGCATTAACCCAATTTAAATGTGGAAGCCATACGTGTTGAAACTGTCATAGGTTCTAATTTGAAGTTGCAGCTTTAGGTGACCTGGGAAATTGCAGGGTAGCCAGCAGCTGTTAGAAATGAGGTTTCTGGATGGCAAAGGTATGCATCCTGCCCAATCAACAGCCACAATCCTAGTCCAGGTAAGTTAGATACACACTAAGGTAACCTGTGCTCACCCTTTGGAAGTTTGGCACAGAGCAGTCAGGCTTATCTAACGAGCCAATGTGTAAAGTATTTGTGCAAACACACCCCCACACAGTAACACAATGAATATACCACAAAAAGACTCCACATAGGTTGATGAAAATATGGTTATATTATATACCAACCAAGATCAAAATGACAAAAAAATCCAATGTATAGAAGTTGAGATATTGAATTTTAAAATAATAAATGTAGTAAAGCGCTTAGAAGCAGGTAGGGCTAAAAGATTACTTTAGGTCTCACTGGACCAGGGTAAAGTCAAAGTTAGAGTCGACCTTGTGGAAGCGCTGTCCGGCCAGAGGACTCACGCAGGCCCCGTGAGCAAAGTACCTTTCCTGGTCGCAAGCAACAAGATGCATCGATCTCCACGCAGTGAAGGCGATGCGTCTGTTTCGAAGCCGGAGTTGAGCGATGCGCCATATTCTGCCATATGGTCGAAGGGATGCATCAATCTCACCAAGCTGCAGCAGCAGTGATATGCTGCTCGATGTGTCGATCTCGGGAGGCAAAGCACTGTTCCATTGCGATGTGACGATTTTACTCTCGCAACTGGGTCGATGCACCAGTTCTGCTACACCCACACAGGAGATATGTTGAAATCCATATTGCAATAATCTGTACCACTTCCAGTGAGCCAGGCACAGGAGCAGTGGGAGAGACTTTGATTTCTCTGAGCCTCAAGCAACAGGAGGCAAGCCAACAATCCCTTGGAGATCACTTGGAGCGAAGGCAGAGTCCAGCTCTACCTCAGCAGGGTCAGAGAGCGGTAGACAGCAGGGCAACACAAGAGAAAAGCAGGCCTTCCAAGTCTGCAGTCCAAAGATGAGTTCTTTAAGCTGCACTGCAGTCCTTCTGACAGAGGTTCAGTTCAAGATCCAGAAGTGTCTTTGATGTGGGGGGGGGGGGGGGGTGACTTCAAAGCAGCTCTCTTAAGTTCACAGGTTTCCCTTTCAGCCCAGCCCTGTCTGCCAGGCTATCTATGGGGGTAAATCAGCCCTTTGATTGGGGACAGGACACTACCTATTCAGGTGAAGTGTTAGCCCCTCTCTTCCATCCTTCCCAGTCAAGGCCATCAGAATGTCGATGTAAGTAGATGGGTATTTAGACACTCCAATCCTTCCTCTGTTGTGGCTGTCTAGAGGGAATTAACAAAGAGTAGCTGTCACCCACCCCAGACGGTATTGGAGAGAGGCTGTCAGGGTCGCAGACCAGTAAGCTCAGAGAAATGCCTAAAAATCGTAATGTTAAATCCGACTTCACCAGTAAGTAGGATTTATCAATACCATTCCAAACATATGAAACATGAAATAGCTACTCCTCTCTGATCAGGAATTACAGATTGAAAGAGTATACCTCTTATTTACATAGCATTCTGCCCTTCGGGATACCTAGCGCCAAACTTAGGGGTGACTTTTATGTAATAAGAGGGGAGTTTAAGGCTTGGCAAGTGGTTTTAAATTCCAAGCTGAAGTCGCAGTAAATTGCACATACGGGAATTGCAGTTGCAGCCCTGAGACAGGCTTGTAAGGTTGCTTTTGTGAGTGGCACAATCATTGCTGCAGCCCACTAGTAGCATTTAACTTCCAGGCCCTGGGTATAGTGTATGCCACCTTACAAGGGACTTACAAGTAAATTAAATAGGTCAATCATGTATATGCCAATTACATACATGTTTAGGGAAGTAGAACATGCACTTTAGCACTGATAAGCAGTGGTAAAGTGCTAAGAGTCCTAAGGCCAACAAAAAGATTCAGCAAAACTTAGAGGCAAAAAGATTGGGGAAGACCACCTTAAAGCGAAGGGATATAACACGCTGTGACTGTCCTGTGGGGTTATGGAACAGAATACTTTCATAATGCATCTCTGCACCCACAAAGGAAGCACTGGCCCGTAGGTGTGATGGGAATTAACAAGATGTGTATGTTTTTAGCACACAGTGCCTGTTGTTCCTTTGTAACCACCCCTAGTCTCCCTGTAGCGCAGAAAGGAAGAGCGCGTTGTGTCAGGAATATTCCTTTGGCAGCGCTTCTTAACCTTCTAACTTCTTGGGACATCCACTGAATCACCAATAAAAGCTGGGACCCCCACCTAAGCAATTTCTATGATTTGAACCTCAAAACAATGCACAATAATACAGAACCAAGTATACCGCAAACAAATGAATTATTATGGACTATTGTACTTCACAAACAAAAAAAATGTGAATATCGTTTGGTTGGTCTTTTTCAACATTTAACTTGATCTCTAAAATACTATGCAATCAATATGCTAGAACACTTTGTGTTTTTTTGGCTCTTAATGAATGCTCTCTTTTTGTTGACACTCAACAGGTCTGCTCATTTAAGCCACCAATCATCCATACTGAATTCCATTTGCTGTACTTTTGCTTCTCTCACAAATCAAGATACTGTTACCAACTTAATTTGTAGCTTCCACTTTCAAATTCCTTTGCTTTTACAGACTGTTTTAAAACTTTAAATTGCTAATTTAGCTTCTTTAAGTATATTACACTATTATTCTGCTAATATTATTTAATTGTATTAACTGTTGCGGACCCCCTGAGTTAGTGCCACGGACCACTGCTTAAGAATCACTGCCTGACGACACTGCCCCATGCATTAATTTTTTGTTTTTTTTGTTTTAGGCAAACGTGCAGTAGCTGCATATGTATGTGCCCATGTTTGGAATCTTAATACAAGCACAGATATTAGAGTAATTCTTGCTACTTTAAGGATAAGGATGAGACCCTTGAAGGTCCCTAAAATATATTATGCTGCATTTTGTATCACAATTCAACACTAAAATAAATAACATTAGTAATTTTGGTGCAAAACTGCAACACAGGAGTAGCCAAAATGAGTTGATATGTAGAGCAGCAAGGCCATAGAAAATAAAGTAGGCTGTCGTGTGCATACGTTTTATGCACAGCAAAAATGCTGTTGAGGCATAAAGCACACACTGACATCATACAACCTTATACTTCGAATGGGAGCAATAATTAGCCATCTCTTCTGAGATTTATTATAGAGGCTTTAAGAACTGTGGGTTTGATTATTGCCAAACAGTATTGTAGTATACTTTAATTTCAATTATTTAATCTTAGGCACTTACTGAGTTTGTCAGTTGATATCTTACCTCTGTTTTGTATGTTTGGATTCTTTTCAGCCTTGAAATGTTGATGGGAAATCGTGTTTTGGCTGCATACACCCGCATTTCAAGTGGATTGCATTGCAGTAGTTTTCAAACAATCTACTGATAGAGTAGAACTAAAATATTAAGGAGCTGAAAATGTATAGATTTTTAATTGTTAAGGTGAAGAGGCCAGCAACAAAGTATTGCCCTGCATGCTTCAGTATTTTCAAGTTTAAAACTTTAGCTTGTGCAATGCATATCAAAAGCATTTGCTTTTGTATTGTTGTTTCACATTTAAAATATGTGACATATGCTGCCCTGTATACTGGAAGAATACATTTGACAAATAAAAAATTACAAAATATAGAAATTTATAAGAATCAGCCAAGCTCTCTCCTCACGGTTTTGCGAATAATTTAGTGAAAATAACTAAACAACATGTTTTAAAATAAGTGGATTCTTTAATTGGAAGGAGGTAAACATACTCAAAAATGTTTGGATGTTGTACGCATCTTCAGGTGGTTGAGAAATTTAGTTTTGATGAGGGTGACATAGATTCACTATACAATAGAGATGACTACAAATGAAGCCTAAAAAAATATGTTGTTAGGGTATCAACTTGTTAGAAATGTGTAAAGATACAACAGATAGAAGCTGATGCTGTCGAAAGGAAAATGAGCTTGTGGTAATATAAGTGACTGAAATTAACTCTGTTATGCTGGAAACATATTGCTCAAAGACTGCAAGCTCAGAAATACTACAAATTGCAAAGTGAGCAGATGAACGACCATCTTGGTTGTACTAATACTTTTGTGGAAGATATTACCATATACCGGCTCAAGTACAAGTCCCATTACAGACATAATAACCCTATTGACATCTGAAACCCCGTCATCCACATGCGCTGCAGAGAAATTGGAGGGGAACAAATGGTCTTTTTTTGGGGGGGTGGAGTGGGTTGAATTGAAAACATGACCATATTATGAGAACTGTCTGAACACAGTTAGGACAACAAACCCGAAAGAGAATCACATTTCAGCCAGGATCTTCATGAGGTGGAAAGAGAATAAATGTAGAAGGGAAAATGCCTAGCCCATGTCAACCCCATATTTGCCATTATAGTTTAAGACGGACAACATTTTTTACTTATGATCGTATCCTTCAACAGCAGATTATTATCTTTTTACTCAAACGTGCAATTTTGTACACACACATTGATATGTTCAGATTAGTCAAACAAAAAACTGAGGGGGTGCTGCCACTGTCTTGGATAAATCCAGAAATTTATTGGTGGTGAAACTAGCAGCCTCACTCGCTAACCTACACTTCGATGATTAATTCTTACATAGGGTCTCCATTTCCAGTTTCAATTATGTTCAGTGAATTGTTTTTTAGCTCGGGACAGCTGACTTCAGACGAAATCTACATAATAGGAACAGTATTGATGTTTTTTCTCAGCTGTTTCACAAGACCTAATGTTATTCAAAACTAGATTTTTCCGTATGAAAAAGTATATTAGCAACAGTTTACTCGTATGACAAAGATGCAGTAAACCAACATTATCATTACGGAAACTATCCCAGGGGAAAATGTGCTGATAATGGAGCATATCAACCGTTGAATTGTACTGTACAGGATCACTGCAAATCCAATCAAGGACATTCATTACAGATTACACATTTTTCGAAACATTTAGTAGGAGTTAAGTTACTGTATTTTGAGGAGAGCAAATTATTGAATGTGCAGATTTCTATTCTTTCAGATAAGTATGTACTTCTAAAATCCTATATAAGTCTACACTGCCTGTCAGTGTGCCTTTTTGTTGCGCACATTTGCTCTCCTAAAAACCCCCCACTAAATAAATAGTTTCTGATCACCACTGATTTAATCGATTACATATTATCACTCATTCTTTGGTCACCCCTGTCCACTGTGCTAAGAACCAGGACATGTCTATGAAATACCTCCTTTAAATTAAAGCTAATACTCTATTAAATGCTAAACCACTGAACATATACAATTTTATTATTATTAAAAAAATCTTTTTTTTAAATAACGTGCAGCTTTATCTTTCAGGAATATGTATTACAAAATACCATGATACTCCCTGTCAAAGACAACAAGTGCATATCATCGGTACAGAAAATTAATACAAGACACATAATTTCATCATTAACCAATACTACAACGTTTGAAAGACTTAAAAAAAAAAGAGGATTAACATTTTATAGTACAAGATGGATTACTAAATTGTTGACCTCAATCTATCTAAAACACAACATAAACTGGTGAATAAATCAAAACAGTAAGTTAATTTTTTTTAAAACAATGTACTTTAAAGAAAACCCAACAAAATATTGCCCAAGCAACACTAGCTGTTCTATGTTATAGGCTCAGCAAGCCAATAGAGACCTAAGTTTGAGTTTGAGTTTAAAAGTTTTTATAAAGCGCTCTTTCACCAGCGGTTTCATGGCGCTGTAACTAGCAAATCTCCACAGGGGAAAATGGGAGGAGAACAAGTGACCGGGGACTAAATAAAGGTTTTACTGAAAAAATAAGTTTTAAGTTTCTTTCGAAACTGGGAATATGGAGTTAGGGATCTGAGCTCTAAGGGTAATGAATTCCAGAGAGCTGGGGCAAGGGTCGCAAATTTTGAACCCCCCCACTTTTTCCGGCGAAACCGGGGGACTGTCAACAAAAATTGAGAGGAGGATCGAAGCTCCCTAGCTGGAAAGTAAGGGATAATCTCCGAGGAAATAAAAGCAGGGGCCGTGCCCAGTCGAGCCTGGTAGGTGATAGTCGCAAGCTTGAATTGGACACGTTCCCGGACAGGGAGCCAATGTAAGGTTTTCAGGAGGGGGGTGACATGTGAGGATTTGGGAAGGTTAAAGACCAACCGAGCCGCCTGGTTTTGAATCATCTGCAACCGCCTAAGACTATATGCAGGTATACCTGCATATAGGGCGTTGCGGTAATCCAGGCGGGAGATGACCATCGCAAGGACGATCAGCTTCAAAGCCTCGAAGGTGAAAAATCGAGAGACCTTGCGGATGGTACGGAGGGAAAGAAAGGAAGAAGAAACCACAAAACTAACCTGGGAGTGAAGGGTGAGGTGAGAGTTAAGTTTAATGCCTAGGGTCTTGACAGTGGTAGAGGGGACCGGAGGGAGACCAAGGGAAGGGGGCCAGAAAAGTGAAGACCAGGGACTGGAGCAACCACCCGTCAACACCAACTCGGTCTTATCGGGGTTGAGTTTCAGGTGGTTGAAATCCATCCAGTCCCGGATAAAAATCATAGTAGACTGGAAATTAGAGATAGAGGCGGGAGAAGAAGATAGGTTGAAAACAAGTTGGAGGTCATCCGCATAGTTATATACGGAGACCTCCATGTGTTCTAAAGAAAAAATGAGAGGAGACATATAAAGGTTGAACAGAAGAGGGGAGAGGGAGGAACCTTGGGGGACCCCGCACTGAACTTTCCGGAAGTCCGCAGAAAAGTCACCCAGGCGAACTGCCTGGGTGCGGTCCCTCAGGAAGGAGGATAACCATACCAGGGCCGTGCCCCCGATCCCCGCCGCCGCGACACGGGAGAGTAAGATGGTATGATCCACCGTGTCAAAGGCGGCAGAGAGATCGAGGAGGACCAATGCCTGGGATTGATTGGTATCCCTCCCCTCCCTGAGGTTGTCGAGGACCGAAAGGACTACGGACTCCGTAGAGTGTGCGGGGCGAAAACCAGCCTGACGGGAAGCCAATACCCCATTCTCTTCCACAAAGGTGCTCAGAGACCTGGTGACATGGCGCTCGAGCACCTTGGCCAAAAATGGTAGGAGAGAAATGGGGCGATAGTTGGCTGGGATTGAAGGGTCCACGCCAGGCTTCTTTAAGATAGGTAAAATAATAGCAGACTTCAGAGGATTAAGATTTCTATTAGGTGTCCATGCTGTTTAAATACCTACATGAGCAAAACTCAAGTATTAGAAGACTATTACGCAGCAAATCCACTCTACACCAGGTACTAAACAGTTATAAATTAGAACTACCTAATGCAAAAATATACTTTGAATGTTGAAGAATAACCATAACATGTTGTAGAACAATGCAACTACTATTACACATAAATTACCAAAAGGCCAACATAAATATGACACACCACTTCCACTTTAACAAAGGAAATGCAGTGTCAATCTTTACTAAACTCCAAATGATTTGCAGTCCATAGAGAAACAAAGAAAATATTACAAACAATTAAAAATAATATAATACATTGAACTCAAGCAGTGATTCGCAAAAATAATAAATGTAAACGTATTAGTGAAATGCTTAGAGCATTAAAACACGCTGGGCATTAGTATGTTATACCTAATTCTTCCACCAAATGAAGAAACCATACTATACATGTTTAAAAAACATCTAGCACTATGAATTAGTGTTTGGTATGGGACTTCAACTAACATACATTGAAGAACACTCATAATGCAAACAATATTAAATGACCATGGTACCAATATTACCTTAATGAACAACAAACCTTCCCCTTCCGTCATTCATACTGGTCGAAAACTGCTGCTCATTCTGTACATTACTGCTCAAAGTGTAAATGAACACATGTTAAATAGTTTAGTCAAAGGGCTAATTTCTTAAAACTTTGATTACAAATGACTTTTACATGACCAAATAGTTTTTCAACTGAATTGCCACATTTAGATGTTCTGGTAATAGATTAAATATCTTAATAATTTAATCAAATGTCTTCAGTTTCATACAAACCAGATAACAAGAAATAACATTTTCATGCCTGCTATTAAGAGCTAAATCAAGAGTGGCGATTTTGGGACATGTTTGTACCTCGAAACACTATTATGGACACCTTAGACGAAACGTAGATAACACATTTCTACTTCTAAGGATGTAAAATTATGGACCAACAAAATTACCTTCCTTTTACTCAAGTGCTCAACGGAAAGCATCAATGTAAACACATGAACTAACAATAACATATGTAAACCACACCTTACATATACACAAGCTACAGAAATATTATTCCAAATATTGTGACAACAAAATAATGTTCGCAATCAAATTTAATTTGATTATCAACATTAAGCAAACACTATTATTTGACAACTCAACCACCTTACTGCCAGTGGGAGCTGGTTTCCCTTTGGAACTCTTTGGCAAAGCTGGGTAATCCTCTTTTAAATGTTTGAGGCGGAGCGGGTGATTTTCGGTGTTCGTAGGGGTGCACATGTATTCCTTAGTGTATTTAGGCAGTTCAAATAGGGATTAACGTTAAGTAAGTAATCCTCATTTGTCTTGACGAATATTGTATCATCAGCTTGGAAATGCTTATGGAAACATTACTTCGACTTGTGAGCTGCCTTCTATGTTGAGTCTATGGACTTAGGGTGTATTGCCATCGCTTGCCCAAACTAGCGATCTTCATGATGTCTGCCCAGGCTTTTATTTTGTAAGGGGTTTGAATAGATCCTCTGAACCTTTTTTGGAAATGGTTGAAAACGGATGTATGATAGTACTTTACAACGCAAGTCGTTACAACGACTTGCGTTGGAGGGCGCGGATTGTGGATTTTTATAATTTTATATTCCAAAACCAATCCACGTAACAGTAGGGAAGGTGTTGGAATATAAAATTACAATATTCCTTAACCAACAGCGCCATCCAGCGCAAGGCGTAGTAACGACTTGCGTTGTAATGGCAGCGTGGTAAAGGTCGTGCGGTGTAAACACCGCGTTGTAAACAACGTTTACCGTTGAAAACCATTAGTTCAAAATTGACTTGTCTCTAAATATATTTGATATAAACAACAATGGCCCTAGACTATTGATTAAATTGACTTAATCCATTTGATAGTTTATAAGTTGGAAATGCGATTCAATCAGCAAATGAGAAATCAAGCTACATGGGAGAAGGAGGTTAATGAATAGGCAAAAAACACCATCCACATTTCAAAATTTGTATTTATCAAAACGAAATGACACAGTTATTTACATTATCAAGAAACAATAACTAGAATGTACGGCGCAAGGACTAAAAAGAGCTATAGTCAAAAGTGAAAAGAGGGGTGCTCAAGTGATAAGAGGAAAGGAAAAAGAGATTAAGGCATCTGATTCAATTATTTGCAAAAAACAAACAAGCGGTTTAATTCCGCTGGTTAGCTAGGCCTGTCCAAATTGTTCTTGGGGGGAAGAAAACAAGGGGAGAATAAGGGGTACAGGCACAAACTAAAAGTGTCGACGTTTCGACCCTGATGCTCTAGGGAATTTTGCTTCCTCGGCTGCGGGTCTTCATCAGGACATGGGGGGGGAGGGGAGATGGTATCTTGCCGTGATCACACCCGTTGTCTTGATCAGCCACCTGGGGTGTAAAAATAGGGATGGGTTTGAAATGCTGTGTTATTTAGATGGTGATTGTTATTATATGGGTTGGATGGGTACGTTACCAAAACCGCTGGGTAGGTGCGACTCCCTCCTGGCTGGTTAGGGTTCACCTATCAAGTAAAATACAAAGGGGCATGAGTATGAGCCCGTCTCCCAAGGGCTACATGTTGATAAGTATCATGTCCGCTTTAGCTGAAACACGGGCTCACCTGGTTCAGGTTCAGATGGTCTCGTGTTAGAATCAACTCGTGATGTAAACATTAAAACCTGCAAGGGACGAATGGAGTCGATTACTCTCCACACTTCACACTTGGGTCAGTGGTTCAGAGGTCCACAATGTGATGAATACATTAGGGTGACACCCTGCACTTACCGATGTCGAGTAGAGCAGAGGTCTCCTACCGGCGCCTCCAGGGCAGTCCGGTGATGTGGGGAGTTGTTAAGCCACCAATTTATGTCAGAGTACCAAACACACAGGGAGGAATTAGAATCTCCACTGGTACATGCACGTCGGGATACAGGTACTGTAAGTTGCCTGTGGGTGAGAATAAATACGGCAGAGAAGTTCGTTTAGTTACTTCCTCTGTCATTCCTAATTAAATTCAAAGTTTCGACGGGAGGGCAAATCGGCCCTTTGAATGAATTGTACCTGCGTAGTTTTCAACGACGCTGTCTTGTGTCCGGGTGTCGGGCATGGATCACCGGCAATATTCCCAAGCTGGGGAGGACGCGGCAAGGGGCAACGGGTGTGATCACGGCCAGATACCATCTCCCCTCCCCCCCCATGTCCTGATGAAGACCCGCAGCCGAGGAAGCAAAATTCCCTAGAGCATCAGGGTCGAAACGTCGACACTTTTAGTTTGTGCCTGTACCCCTTATTCTCCCCTTGTTTTCTTCCCCCCAAGAACAATTTGGACAGGCCTAGCTAACCAGCGGAATTAAACCGCTTGTTTGTTTTTTGCAAATAATTGAATCAGATGCCTTAATCTCTTTTTCCTTTCCTCTTATCACTTGAGCACCCCTCTTTTCACTTTTGACTATAGCTCTTTTTAGTCCTTGCGCCGTACATTCTAGTTATTGTTTCTTGATAATGTAAATAACTGTGTCATTTCGTTTTGATAAATACAAATTTTGAAATGTGGATGGTGTTTTTTGCCTATTCATTAACCTCCTTCTCCCATGTAGCTTGATTTCTCATTTGCTGATTGAATCGCATTTCCAACTTATAAACTATCAAATGGATTAAGTCAATTTAATCAATAGTCTAGGGCCATTGTTGTTTATATCATTGATACCCAGGTCCTTTGATTTTGTGGGTGTTACCCCATTGATTTAATGGTCTAAATATATTTGCCAGTTTTTCTTAGCTTGAAGGCAAATAGATACTTTCATGGCCCATTTTTACTTGTTTAAGCCTGGCTCTTCATAATCCATGGTGAAGAGGGTGGGTAGCATCATAGTAGGAAAGGACAAGGCTGAAGCTAAGGTCAAAATTGGTCAGAGGGATTATGTGGTGATGATCAGCACCTGCAGATTCGAGAAGGAAACAGAAGGAGCACATTTTTTCTTTAATGCTAGTCTGAGAGGAGCTCCTTTCTGGAGAAGGGTCAATAATTCAGGTACTCATAAAACAACCTTCAACATTCTTACCTATCTGCATTTCATGTTTATAACCTCTGCTTGCTTAACATCAATTAAGTTAGTTTGATCACATTATAAAAATGGACCTCAGTCCAACCTACTTAAAATCAATTACTTTAGTTTGCTCACCTTACGAAAATGTTCCTCAGTCCAGCCTGTTGCGAGCCAGTCTCAAAATGACCTGACTAATGAGAAAAATACCAGTACCATGATCCTTGAATACAATGTCATCCCTTTTTCATTATTAACGGGACATTAAAGAACCACTTCTATTGTGAATTAATCACCTTTCATTTGCAGCTAAACTTACAAAATACTTTCTGTTTAGAGGACATTTTAGCTTTGATAAATAGCCTTCTTTCTCAAAGGAATACACTGCAGTCAATTCAAGGATTGATTATATTCCAATACCTTTATTTTCTCATAATTCCCTGTTTCAAATATGTTTTTTGTTGTTTTTTTTGTTTGAAATCTGTTTTATTTTCTAAACAAAAGTATAGTATAAGTCCATTCATACACAGCGTTAAGCCCACAACCCATTTAGGTCCGGCCGCGTTGCTTTCAGGTGTTTTCCAATGTAGAAGAAGCAGTGGTAGACTAATTATAACACAGCATGTCACCTACAACCCTTGTTGGGCCGGCCGCGTGAGCTAATACTGATATCAATAGTAGCGTGCTGTGGGAAAGTTCAGGACTCATTTAGAACCAGTAACATTGCGAACATGAGCTGATGGCCCATATAAAAGGGACAGCGGTAGATGGACAGAAAAGAGTCGAAGAGAAAAAGAAAGGAGATAAAGGAGAGGCAGACAGCCACATGAGTGACCGGGTGTACGAACAGAAAGTGGCGTGTGGCGACACCTGGTGTTGGATAGCGATGGGGGCCTTGATGATCATTAAAGGGGCTGGGCAGACATGACCAGTCTAATTATGTAAGAAGCCTATCGGGGTCTGCCAGGAGCACACATTCCTCAAAGAGCCGCAACTATGCATACTGTAGGCCCGCTTCTCGTGGGAGGCAAAATTATTTTCTGCACTGAGCAAACATTTTTAAGGATCCTCCCTTGAACAGATCCCCAATCACTTTGCAACCCCACTGTAGCCATTTGGCGAATGCTTGCGAATGAAGGGCCGGGGGTAATAGCGAGTTGCCCGCTATGGGAGTGTGAGGGGAAGGGAAGGTCGTCAGCCCCTTACGTACTGCTACCTTGTCCCATATATCTAGGACTGTTTTAGTAGGCACTGCAATATAAGCATTACGGGATCTTGCCGCACGGTGGAGCCACGTAAGATCCCAGATAGTATGCCCCATGACCATCCTATCCATATGGAACTGCACCTTTTCGCTTTCAGTGGTTGTCCATTTGGAGACGAGGCCCAGTAGTATTCCAAGAGGTCAGGACACGCTAGTCCCTCCTATCTCTTGGCAGCATGAGGATCTTGTGGGAAAACCGCGGTCGGCGTCCACCCCATATAAAGTTAGTGATATCTTTTTGGAGGGTCTGTATCTCTTGTTGTGGTATAGGGGTGGGAAGACATTGGAATAGGTATAAGATTTTAGGGCGTATCTACATTTTGACGGCGTTAAGCCTACCAACCCAAGAGATAGTGAGGGATTTCCACCTCCGCAGGTCTTCCAGGACTGCTTTCTTGCATTCCCGCCAGTTTACCTGTGACCATGTGTCTAGGGATGGGGTCAAGTGGAGTCCGCGATATCTAATATGGTCCGTAGTCCATTGATAAGGAGCAAGCGTTTTCAAGGCTGGCATCTCTTCTTTCGAAATCATGTGGTTTAAAGCCCAGGATTTGTCATGATTAATTTTAAGGCCTGATGCCTTTTCAAAGGTCTGCAAAAGAGCATGAGGCACCGGGAGAGATGTATAACACGATTCCGTAAGGATAAGGTCATCTGTGAATAGCGCTACTTTGTTTTGTCAACCTCCCACGGTGAGGCCATGGATGTCTGCATTCTGCCTTATCATCTCTGTCAAGGGCTCTATTACCAGGGCAAATAGCAGAGGTGACAGAGGGCAGCCCTGCCTTGTACCCCTATGTATGAATAAAGGATCGGTAAAGTGCTCATCAACTTGAACCCTCGCCTGTGGGGTGAGATAGGGGGCCATGATCATAGAAATCATGTTGCGTCCCAGACCAATCTTGTGTAACTCCGCGCGAAGAAAACACCAGTTCACCCGATCGAATGCCTTCTCCGCGTCGAGCGACAGAAGGCAGGCCGGTATGTTCCAGTGGTGTGCTTTCCCCACCAAGTGTACAATTCTACGCACATTGTCCGCCCCCTGTCTGTTGAGAATGAAGCTGACTTGATCGGGCTCCACAAGGCCAGGCATGTGGGGGTCCAGGCATTTAGCTAACATTTTAGTGTAGGTTTTGAGGTCTGTGTTTAGTTATGCTTTGGGACGGTAAGATGCACACAGCGTGGGATCCTTTCCTGGTTTGGGGATAAGGGCTATTTCTGCCATACCCATGGAGGGCGACGGCCCCTCCGTGTCCGAGAAGGAATTATATAAGCGCAGTAGGTAAGGCTGGAGTTGAGGTATGAACACACGGTAAAAGGCCAACGGCAATTAATCCGGGCTTGTCGTCTTCCCAAGGGGAAGGTCTTTCAGCACTTCAGTCAGTTCCTCTGCCATGAGAGGACTCCTCAGTTGTTTAGCGTAGTGTGGGTGTATTTGGGTCCAGGGGCACTGGTTTAGTACCACATCAATAGAAGCCTGGGAGGGCGCTTCCGCCTTGTAAAGCTTGGTGTAGTAGACCTTGAAAGCCTCACATTTAGCTCGCTACGCAGTGACCCGACCTCCATCAGGTAATTGGATATTCGCAATATGGGCCATCTAACCTTTGGGGAGCGGTTCCAGGTTCTGATTTCCAGGAGGCAGGAGGCTTTGAGTCTTCCAGCAACAACTTTCTCTGCAGATGTAGTTTTCCTAGGTCCTGGAATGTTCTGAGGAGGAGGTGATGAGGTGCCAGACTTATTCTGTGCACTAGCCAGTGTCTAGGACATTTTTTCCTACTCAATCATGTCTACTTTGTCGCCATTTGTCTGCCGCCTTTTGCAGCACTTCTTTCTATTACTGTAAGAATTCCCAGCAGCTCTAAATTCAAAATTGCTGATAAGCTTTACCATCCCAAGGGCCAAGAACTGTTTTCCCCTGCTCCAGCTTTCACCAAAGAGTCTAGGAGTGCACTGTAAATAAATAGGAACAAATTATATTATCCCAATTTAGCATCTCCAAGCCGAAAGAGATAGCGTGAAGGCTGTCCTTTGATCTATTAACTGTTCCAGAAAGCCCTTCCAGCCAGCTAAAGCTTGTCTAGTGGATCCATCCCACATCTGGAACACGCAGGGCTAGACCAGAGGTCCACTTGGTGCATTTGTGTCGGACAGAGATGGGCAGATAAAAGGTTTGTACCTGCTGTAGACAACTAGAGATATTAAGCTTGCGAGGGGCCATCATGGCGTCCCGCCAAACATCATTTTCAATGGGAGCCAGCCAATCCTCGCACCGGATTCTGAGATGACGTAGTGTAACGGGTGAATTGATTATCAAGGTGTGGTAAATCTGGGAGATTCTGCCACGACCAAGGTTTCCCATAGGGAATTTGGCCTCAACGGGACTAAACTCTGGAAAAATGTCCGGAACCGAGACATGAGTGTGGAAAGCATGTAGGTATTTATAGAATTGGGTATGCATAGGTGGCATAGGTGGTCTGAAGATTTTGGAAGGAACTTATGTGTGTCCCGGACCAGATGTACCCCAATTGGATAATGCCAATAAGGTCCCAGGCCTTGAAGCGTTGTCACCTCCTTCAAGCAAGTGCCATGCCAAGAGGTGTCTGTTGTGGGAGTTTGACATCCCATTTCACATGCCTAAGCGTTGCTGTCCAGGCCAAGAGCCCTATTTCAGTTACTTGAGGCATGGAGGTGGGGATTAGATAGCCATAGAGCAGGACTTGGAGGTTAGAAAAGCCTAACAGAGACAGTCATAGAGCAGGACTTGGAGGTTAGAAAAGCCTCACAGGGACAGCTCCAGGCGATAAGCAGAGTCGGACCCTCCCCCATTAAATCAGTTGTGAATTACAAGAAGGTGAGAGGCCTAGTAGTAAAGAAAGAGATTAGTCATTCCGAGGCCACTGCACAGGGGCGTAAGGGCAAGACGGGGTCAAGACCCGTACCACAGAAACGTTGTGGCCGTCTGCGAGGGCTTAGAAGCACGTATGCGACCGGTGGAGCATCATATTCAGAAAGATGTACAGCAACCATGGTAAAATCATCATTTTGTATAGAGCTATATGCCTCATACCATTTAAGGGGAGGGATTGCCACCTAACAATATCAGATTTAGCCCATCATACTAAGGATTGGAGTTTCATGGTCCAGGTAAGTTCCGGATGTAGAGAGACCCAAATGTTTAAATATTTAAAACTGAGACGACATAGTGGTATGTTCGTCTGCCAGGCAAATTAGTCTCTAGAGGAGGTCAGGGGGACCAATGCAGATTTAGAGGGGTTCATCTTAAGACCCAATGCGCCTCAAGACATTGCAGTCGATGAAGACAGTGAGGACCACTCGTAGCGAAGTCCTCAAGATATAAAAGGACATAAGTCGCCTACAAAGCTATGCGGTCTTACTGGTCAGCAGTCTGCCTCCATCCTGAAATTGAGGGTCTATATGGAATAGTTGAGCTAGTGACTCAATTGCAAGCGGAAAAAGAAGTGGGATAGGGGCAACCCTGTGAGGTCCCATGCCCTAAGGGAAATGTGGTGGAAAGGACTCCACTGATCTGGACTCGGGCAGTAGTATTGGAGTAAAGAGCGCAAATCATGCTACAAAATTGAAGTCTTATGCCGGCCCATGTCAGCGCTAACTGAAGGCAACCCCAGTCCCCCATATCGAAGGTCTTTTCAAAATCAATAAAGAGTAAGGCACGATTGTGTGGCAAATGATGGCAGTGATCCAGAGCCACATAAAGCCGTCAAAGACAGTGCCTTGTACTATGGGTCGGCATAAAGCTGCTTTGATCTGGGGAATCAACATAGCGAGGACGGGCTTGGAACAGGCAGCCAGCTGAGTGGCTAAGATTGTAACCTCACCGTTGAGAAGGGGTAAGGGACAATAGTCTAAAAAGGAGGTGGAGGGAGGCTATGTCTTAGGGATCACTACTATAGTGGCTGTGTCCAGTTCCGGAGGGAAGGAGCCTGTGTGGCACACTTAATTGTAAAGGGACAAGAGGTGGGGAGTTAGTGTCTCATGGAATGTGGTATAATATTCTGTAGGCAAGCCATCTAGCCCAGGGGTCTTACCTGTTGCCAAGCCGGACAACGTGTGTCCAACCTCCCTCCTCAATTGTGAAGGGTTCATCAAGCATGGGACAGGCGAGGGAGATGATTGCATCAAGGAAGTGACTAGAAAACTCAAAGTCTCTCCACAGGGGGTCCATATACAAATGTTCCTAGTAGCAGGCAAGCGCATGTGCAATCTCGGGAAGACTATGACGGGTATGACAACTGTCATTGATATTTTCAGGTATACCTTTGATAGGAGGCCAGCCAGTATAACAGCTTCCTGTTTTTGTCCACCCACCCATAAATCTTGGCTGTTGTGGCCCTCCATAGATGTTTGGTGGCTTTGAGCGAGTGATGGTGGATTTATTTATGAAGGAGGCCGAGTTGTCAGGAGATATTTTCCTGGGTGATCAGGCACGAGGCGTCTTTTCAAGCGGAGGGCACAAGCTTTTAATTGGGTAATGAGAAAGGCACAAGCCCTAATATGTCCTGTAGCAATGCTCCGCATTGTCGCCTTGCTAACAGCCCACAAGTTGCCATCTTTCGCCACTGACCCTTCATTGCTGCAGAAGTACGCTTGAAATTCCTGACATAGTGCCTGGAGATACCAGGCATTAAGACTCCACATAGGGCACTGATCAGATCTTGGAGGTCCAATATGAAGGAGTAGAGGGTAATGGTCCAAGATCCCACTGGGTAATAGCTGGATTTCCGAACACGCTCAACAGTCAAAAGTGTCAAGAGTCGCTCTTTGAAGTGCCCTACCTTCACTGAAGCAGAATGATGCTCCAACCCAATGCCCCTCTAGGATCCTTTCCACCGTCGCAGAAATTAAAAGGGAAGGTGAAGAAGTCTTTGAGGAGAAAGGGGATTGGGACAAGAGAAGGGACTGCCTGATCGTTTTCTTGAAAAGGTGTGTCAAGTTTCCACTTCTACTTCTACGTCTTAGTGGTTTTGTTTAGAACACTGCAAGACAAACAAACACATTACTTCTCACTTCACAACAAAAAAATTCTCATGTGTTTTAATTCATTTCACTTATAGATAACATACCCCTTTTAAAACTGGCTTTTGCTCCTCTTCTAACTATTCTTTCTTTTCAAATTGATCTACTTTTCTTATGTCGTTTTTCTTATTTAATAGTCTGTTTTTCTTTTTACTTTCTGTAAAGTCTTTCGCCAAAGATTCAGTAACTATTTACACTCATTAGGAAACATGTCTTCTTAATACATTTCTTTTGAAACATGAATGTATACAGGACTGGATATTAATTTCGTAATAGTTTTTAATTAATTTCTTTGTTTTTTCCCTTAGGGTACTTGTGTATGCTGGAACGATGAAGGCACTCGGGAGACAGGTAAGCAAATGCCCTTCAGAAATTTCTTACAGGAAAGAAAGTTGCGCTGATTAATTAACTCTCCTTGTCTTTCTCTTCTTTCTTTTCAGGCACTGGGCCAGGACACGGAACTTGGCACAAACACTAACTACAATCGGACATGCACAAAAGTAACTATCCCTATTAGCTACTCAAATTTCCGGAGAAAAAGGCTGAATCCCAGAAACTCCACTAGTCTCCTGAAGAATCTTCGGTGAGGTGCGCCGTTGAAGAGGATGCGCACACACTTCACACTGCTCTGCTGCTCTCGCGCTTAAGGAGGGAAGACTGGAGCGCTGACCTAAAAATTACGGATGACGGCCTCCTAACTAGTGTAGTCCTGGATAAATCAATGCAATCTTTCCTGCGCCGGTCGAACATGGAACCTCTAATTTTGCTTCCCTGAACTATCGCACCAACAACTTGTAAGTTTCTTTAGTTATTTTGCTACGATTCCTGCCAAAAAGCAGGTAAAAAGGCCAAATCTATTTGGGAGTGAGTGTTATAGGCTGCTGAGGAATGGGTGAATCACCGAAGTCTTGGGTGCCATATTCTCCAAGCATCACAGAGGCCAAGGGTGGCAGCCCAGTCAGTAAGATGATGCACCCGGTGTGTCTAGAGCTGATGGGAAACCCAGCTGTATTGAGTTCTGGGTCAGGCACTACATTAAAATCACCACTTACTAATGTAAGACCTTGTGGGAGGCTCAAAAGAAGTTTGGAGAGGTCCCAGAGGCAGACGTTGAGAAATTCAGGAGGCACATAAACGCACATTAAAGTGATCATCCGGCCTTCCAGTATTCCTGTCAGGGCATGAAATGGCCCCGAATGTCACACGTTTCATGGGAAACAGTAAAGGGGAAGCAATGCCGCAGCAGGATAGCAAACCCTTGGGACCCACAAGAGTACCCCGCATGAAAGACTCTATCATACCCCTTGCGTGCTAGGAAGGAGCAGCGATTTCCCATAAGATGAGCTTCTTGGAGTAAGAGTACCTCAGGGAGGTGGCGGTGGGTGAAAGTGAGAACCACAGTGCATTTCACGTGGTTGTGGAGACCATTAAGATTCCAAGACAGTATTCGGAAAGTCATCGCTATTGGTATAGACACTCATAGTGGGCAGTGTAAGGAAAGCGCCTGTCAAGTAGGGAGTGTGCCAATAAGGCACAACAAGATGCGGTGACTGGAAAATCGCTGTGGTAACCATCGTAAAGGTGTGTGTCAAAACCTAAAAAGGAAAATAAAATGTAAACATACATGCAATGCATACTAAAAATCTGAAACCACAGCAACATATAAGTAAATCCCCACCCTCCAACTCACACCCCTTCCCACACTTCTACCCCAGAAGTACCTGTCACTCTGAGAGTTGTTAAGCAAAACAACATACACAACAGTATAGAAACATCAAAGGGAAGAACCCCATCTTAGTAAAGGATAAGTTGTAAGCTGCCATTTAGGTATGTGGAAGCATCTGCAAGGAAGACTAATGAACAGTTGGACAGATGATCAAAGAATACTCTCAGAGAACTGATAAGAGAGTATGAAGGATTAGAAATTGTGCGCCTGTCAGAGACCCAGTCCCAGTCAAATCTTGGGAGTGTGAGAAAGATCAGAGTCAGTGTGAGGAGCAGCTGGTGTAGATAATGTTGGGAATATAGGTTTTTCCAAGTCCGGCCCCCTTTTCTTCCCCCCAGAGGTAGGATTTGAAGCAAGTAAAGACGTCAACGGCGGTTGCGTCTGGGGGGATTAGGATGGTGACTTGGATCGAGCGGTTCTCCTTCTCCTTTGAGATTGAGTTTGATGCCTGCATGGCTTAGGCAGCCGAAGCAGGTCCTGCAGGTCAGAAGAGGGTGGCAGACATGACAAAGATGTAATAAGGCTGCAAAGGGGATGGTCTTCAGCAAGCCATTGCCAGGCAGACTGGTGTGTAAACAAAATTTCATTTATTAGCATCAATGATGCAGAGTTTAGCTGGAAACAGCAAGTGGTACTGAAGTCCCATGGCCCTGAACTTTTGATTGTCCTCCGTGTAAGAGTAGCGTCGTTACTGCACCTCGCGAGTGTAGTCCGGGAAAAGGAGTACTTTGGTGTTCCCACATTAGAGTTCCGTTTGTGACTGATCCTCCCTCAGGATAGTAGTAGCCTTATCCCTGCAATTAATGATGCAAGCGATTATCGGTTGAGGGGAGGCACCGGGAGGAGGTTTGGGAGTCAACTCTTGATGAGCCCTTTCTATTGCAAACGAGGAGGACAAACGCTCAGAGAGCATCCAAGATTTAATCCAGTGCTCGAGAAAGTTTGCCACTAGTTGCAGTGCATTGCCCTCCATATTTTTGGGGGAGCTAATTATTCGCACAGTTTCACCGGGAGCGATGTTCGGCATCCTCGGCGCGTCTATGAAGCTTTGACTTGCGGGTGAGCAGAGTAGAAACCTGGACTTTAAGAATGGAGACATCCTCTTCAACTATAGAGATCCGGGATTCAGATTTAGTAATATGTGCAGTGGCATTCTGGAGATCTTAACATGTTATGTTATGTTAACAGAAACTTATAGAGCGTGCGGTCACCAGGAGGTATCATAGCGCTAACATAACAGTGGTACATCCAACCTTACTTCTCCAATTTTCATCTCCACTGCAGCCCTTGATGTCTGTATAACATGAAGAATAGTGGTGAGTCAGCTGGATGGAAGAATGGGCCTATCTCCCTCAAAGGGGCCTGGCAGGCCGCTGGTGGGCACAGTAGTGTATTGATCTATGAGGGTCAGTGATGTAGCGGAGCAGGTGGGTCTCTCCTTGCCCATCGCAATGAGATCCTTGGGCCTCCAGGCCCCATGGTAAAGAGGAGTCGACCCGCTTGCCACAAGATCTCATCAGCATGAGCAGCCAGCTCCGCAGATGGGATGGTGGCCTACAGCAGTGGGTGAAGGAGATAGTGTAAGAGAAGATCAATAGCCAGTCAGTAGTACAGGACACTCTGTAGAACCACCAGGATTTCCTGCTCTGAATAGAGCTCCGGACCGTGGGAGGTAACTAATGCCTCAGCTGTATAACCCGCCACTGAGGGAGGCGTGACCCATGCAAAGGCAAGTGGTCGCAACGCTGTTGATGGAACAATCAGGAGTGCACAGGCATAAGTCAATAGAGAATATCTGAATCACTTCTGCTCCACAGGGCCAGGACCCAGCATCTCACAAATGGAGGGACTGCAGAGGGAAAGACTTCCCTAGGTAGGCCATCCAAGGACAAAGCTAAGTGCTTCAGGCCCAGGGCATCAAAGGCCGGTAGCAAATCTCAGTGGAAGGCCAGTCTCTGCATCACTACCAGGTCTCTCACCCCACCAGGTCAGAGACAGCAGAGCATTTACCAATAGAGGGCCTCACAACAATGTTAGGGGTTGGTGGAGTCCACAGACCCAGGGGCAAAGTACAGGAAGTGGTCTGGCTAGGCACGGGGTGGACCGAATCAGGAGCACTCCTTTCCAGTGGTTCGGGAGGCCTGGGGATCAGAGCAGGTGGCAAGAGCTACACAGCCCTGCGCAGGGTCAAGTGCCAACAAAACCGCCTATAGAGCCAGCAGTAGGGGTCCAGCAAATGCAGTAGGCCACAGATGTCAATTGCTGCCACAGAGGAGGAAGAGGAGGGCTAAGCAAGAGGACCCAGCGGGGCACTGCAGTGGGTTATAAAGGGTGAATTAAGAGTGTCCCAAGCCACACACTCGCTGCCTGTGAGCCACAATCATAGGACGCCAGGGCTGGTGGAGCACCCCAGTGCAGGGCCCGCCACAGAGCCAAGCCAGTAGTAAGTTTTAACGGGGTAGGCCCCAAAACTATCCGACCTGGGTCATATCGTAGATACAAAATGTGAAGTGGTCGGTGTGTTGTTCAAATGTGAATACAGTTTAACGGTGGACCATTAATTCAAGATATTCAAGTGTATTCCTGTGATGTAACCTGAATTTAATTCATTCAGTCAATTATGTCAATACATTCTTCTGTATCAAAACAATTTCAACACCTTGAAGAGTACACAATAATATTCTATAGAATATTTTACAGTGCTCATAGGTGCAAGAAAGGGAAAAGGAATTGAAGTAGGATGGAGGTGATTAGGTCAGTGAGGGACAGGGTAAAGTCGTTGTGATAAAAGCACAATTCAGTGATATATGGTGGAACCTTTACAGTCTATTATCGATCATAAGTTCCCATACTGGTACATTACACATAGGGCAATACTAGATTATTTCACAATCCTATAGTGTATGATGCTGGATGAAGGTTGTCGACGTTTCGACCCCTGTTTACAAAAGGTTAATTTGTCCTCATTCTGGGGTCTTCCTCAGGACAAGTGTCGGTGTATGAGCACTTGGATTTGTCGATTCATACATCTACACACACATCCACCGCCTAACCCTTACAGTCACTCATACACACAGTCATTCATCTATACAGCCACTGATATATCCACTCACACACCCATATAGACACTCACACACTGCCACTCACCCACAGAGTTACTCATACACTTGGTCAGTCATGCAAAGAAACTATCACACACCCATTTTCTTGCTTATACAGTCATACACACACCACCACACTTCTTTATAGAGATACTAACACATATTTACTCTCTTAAACAATCACTCATAGAAACACACACTCATCCTTACAGATACTCTTGCAATCACTCACTCACATATAGCCATTTATATACTCCAACACTCACATACATATGCTGCTTTAAAACATATGTAGTTACTCACACATGCACCACTGAGACATCCATTTACTCACCAACACACCCATACACACATTCACCCACCCATACACATGTTTCTTTTTGCACTCTGTGAACTTATACACCCAGTGAAACAACCACTCACATATCTATGCACAGAGTCACACCCACCCCCACCCACCCACAAAGACCCCCAGGCACCCATTACAGACACCCATACAGACACGCAGACAACCAATAAATTACCCATATAGACACTCATGTAGCTACTCACCAAGCCATGTGTCCGCTTCCAGACTAACAGACTAATGAAGTTATTCACAGAGTTTAGTCTCTAACCCATGCATTCAGTAAGACACATTTAATCACTCACTTATACAGTCAGTCACACACCTACTAAATCATCCATTCAGACACTCATACACCCACTCATACCTCCATACACCTTGACATATATATATATATATATAAAACATATTTTTATACTTTACAGAAACACACATTCACTGGATGATGTCATCAGTGATGTCATTTGAGATGTTATCAATGATATCATTAGTGATGTCACTGATCATGTCACGAGTGATGTAATATGTGACATCAGCAGTGCATTGCGGGGACGCGAGTTATAGTTAGGAATTTCTATGGTTTTATACAAGTGAAATCTCCAACTAACTATAACGTCCCTGAAACCTATGGTTTTTTCAGTGAATATATATATATATATATATATATATATATATATATATATATATCCATCACACACAGGTAAGCCCCAAAACGGAGTAAAGCCACAAGAAGCTGGATAACACTTGTAATTTTATTTCACCTCTTGCCAGCAGACGATAAAAACAGGTGCAGTCTTCATAAAAGAGTTCTTTACACAGCCAGACGCGTTTCAGGATAACCACATCCTTTCTTCAGTGGCTTTCAGCAGAGGAGTAAAAAGCACAGTTCCATTGCGCGCATTTATGGTTCCAATTACCTGCCCTAGTGGGCGTGGCTCTTTGCAAAGCCATCTGGGCATTGTAGTGCAACAACTTCTTCCCCCCGTGGGGTGGCTTGAAATCCCCTCACAATTAGCTTGAAATAATAATCCAAGTGGAAAGAAGCACAGTCACTGTCTGCCGTCTGCCCCGCTTTGCTGAGGTGAACTCGGTGCTTCAATGCAGCGTCACCCTGTAATGGCGCCACCCTTGCCTTCTTCCCGAAGTTGCAGGTATTCAGTCAAAACCTGCACGGACACGCCTTGAGGCACTGGGCTTTACTCCACGGCTGGGCAACAGCCGTTATTTATCCATCACACACAGGTAAGCCCCAAAACGGAGTAAAGCCACAAGAAGCTGGATAACACTTGTAATTTTATTTCACCTCTTGCCAGCAGACGATAAAAACAGGTGCAGTCTTCATAAAAGAGTTCTTTACACAGCCAGACGCGTTTCAGGATAACCACATCCTTTCTTCAGTGGCTTTCAGCAGAGGAGTAAAAAGCACAGTTCCATTGCGCACATTTAAGGTTCCAATTACCTGCCCTAGTGGGCGTGGCTCTTTGCAAAGCCATCTGGGCATTGTAGTGCAACAACATCTTCCCCCCGTGGGGTGGCTTGAAATCCCCTCACAATTAGCTTGAAATAATATTCCAAGTGGAAAGAAGCACAGTCACTGTCTGCCGTCTGCCCCGCTTTGCTGAGGTGAACTCCGTGCTACAATGCAGCGTCACCCTGTAATGGCGCCACACTTGCCTTCTTCCCGAAGTTGCAGGTATTCAGTCAAAACCTGCACGGACACGCCTTGAGGCGCTGGGCTTTACTCCACGGCTGGGCAACAGCCGTTATTTATCCATCACACACAGGTAAGCCCCAAAACGGAGTAAAGCCACAAGAAGCTGGATAACACTTGTAATTTTATTTCACCTCTTGCCAGCAGACGATAAAAACAGGTGCAGTCTTCATAAAAGAGTTCTTTACACAGCCAGGCGCGTTTCAGGATAACCACATCCTTTCTTCAGTGGCTTTCAGCAGAGGAGTAAAAAGCACAGTTCCATTGCGCACATTTAAGGTTCCAATTACCTGCCCTAGTGGGCGTGGCTCTTTGCAAAGCCATCTGGGCATTGTAGTGCAACAACATCTTCCCCCCCGTGGGGTGGCTTGAAATCCCCTCACAATTAGCTTGAAATAATATTCCAAGTGGAAAGAAGCACAGTCACTGTCTGCCGTCTGCCCCGCTTTGCTGAGGTGAACTCCGTGCTACAATGCAGCGTCACCCTGTAATGGCGCCACACTTGCCTTCTTCCCGAAGTTGCAGGTATTCAGTCAAAACCTGCACGGACACGCCTTGAGGCGCTGGGCTTTACTCCACGGCTGGGCAACAGCCGTTATTTATCCATCACACACAGGTAAGCCCCAAAACGGAGTAAAGCCACAAGAAGCTGGATAACACTTGTAATTTTATTTCACCTCTTGCCAGCAGACGATAAAAACAGGTGCAGTCTTCATAAAAGAGTTCTTTACACAGCCAGACGCGTTTCAGGATAACCACATCCTTTCTTCAGTGGCTTTCAGCAGAGGAGTAAAAAGCACAGTTCCATTGCGCACATTTAAGGTTCCAATTACCTGCCCTAGTGGGCGTGGCTCTTTGCAAAGCCATCTGGGCATTGTAGTGCAACAACAGCTAATTGTGAGGGGATTTCAAGCCACCCCACGGGGGGGAAGATGTTGTTGCACTACAATGCCCTGATGGCTTTGCAAAGAGCCACGCCCACTAGGGCAGGTAATTGGAACCTTAAATGTGCGCAATGGAACTGTGCTTTTTACTCCTCTGCTGAAAGCCACTGAAGAAAGGATGTGGTTATCCTGAAACGCGTTTGGCTGTGTAAAGAACTCTTTTATGAAGACTGCACCTGTTTTTATCGTCTGCTGGCAAGAGGTGAAATAAAATTACAAGTGTTATCCAGCTTCTTGTGGCTTTACTCCGTTTTGGGGCTTACCTGTGTGTGATGGATAAATAACGGCTGTTGCCCAGCCGTGGAGTAAAGCCCAGCGCCTCAAGGCGTGTCCGTGCAGGTTTTGACTGAATACCTGCAACTTCGGGAAGAAGGCAAGTGTGGCGCCATTACAGGGTGACGCTGCATTGTAGCACGGAGTTCACCTCAGCAAAGCGGAGCAGACGGCAGACAGTGACTGTGCTTCTTTCCACTTGGATTATTATTTCAAGCTAATTGTGAGGGGATTTCAAGCCACCCCACGGGGGGAAGATGTTGTTGCACTACAATGCCCAGATGGCTTTGCAAAGAGCCACGCCCACTAGGGCAGGTAATTGGAACCTTAAATGTGCGCAATGGAACTGGCCTTTTTACTCCTCTGCTGAAAGCCACTGAAGAAAGGATGTGGTTATCCTGAAACGCGTTTGGCTGTGTAAAGAACTCTTTTATGAAGACTGCACCTGTTTTTATCGTCTGCTGGCAAGAGGTGAAATAAAATTACAAGTGTTATCCAGCTTCTTGTGGCTTTACTCCGTTTTGGGGCTTACCTGTGTGTGATGGATATATATATATATATATATATATTACCTACTGGCGGTCGCCAGTAGGTATATATAGTTAGGATTTTTTCTCTATGGGATTTTTGAAAATTCTATGTCTAATAACTTTGGCGTTTGTGGACGGAATTGGCTGAAATTTTCAGGAAAATGGAACATTTTGTTTCTGAGCAGCCCCTGAAAATTTGGGGGGGGGTTCGTCAAGGGGGGGCTGAGAAAAAAGGGGGTCCCAAAACTCGTTTTTCCCATGTTAATTTCCATAGGGCGGTTGGCCTCACTTTTAGCCCGAACGGCTGAATGGATTTGCACGAAACTTGGCAAAATTGTAGGGACTGTTAGTCTGATGTGCCTTTGCTAGGTCTGAATATATGTGCTTCAGTGGATTTTGAGAAATTAACGTTCAAAAAAATATATATATCTGTAAGCGCGCTCCGGGCAGCGCCCCGGTTCGCGTACCTGACGCGTAACGGAACTTCGCGAAGCGAAGCTGATTGGCTCTCCGGTGTCTGTCAACATTCTAAACAGTCCGGAGCGGCCGCCATCTTGTCTCTCGGTAGGATCGAGAGACAAGAGGAGGCCAAAACAAAGGGGGAAATGACCATAAGGGGGCATAGTAGATCCTCCCTGACCCCCTAGGTTTGATGTGGAGGCTTTAAAAGGGCCCCGCGGGACAAAAAATTTTTTTTTATTTTTGCGTGGGGAGCGCCCGGTACGCGCACCGGGAAGCGGTCTGGGGAGCTTACTATAAGGAAAAAAGAATGATAGACTTTGATATTTTGAAATATTGTATGTTTATTGATTGTTATTTTTGTTGTTTTTTTTGTTTTGTTTTTATTTAAGTAGCAGTATTTATGATTATTAAATATAAATTTATTTTTGGGATTGTGCACAGTATACTATAAGTCTGACTTTACATTATAATCAATTTGGTACTAGTTTATGAATTACATATAAAAATGATTAAAGACTCAAACAATTTTTTATTATTAAATATAATTTTATTTTTCTGATTCTTTTTCAAAATTTAATAGAACGTCTAACATTTGACTGTCCGATATGTCTTCTTTTTGACTGAACATAACTTCCCACATTTGACCGTCCTCATATTGAAGTAAGAAATCCACAGATTCTACACATTGTAGAAGTTCATGGTCTCGTAATTCATCCATGAATTCCAAGTCAATGGGTTCAATGATTTCCTCATTGTTCATGTCTAGGACAATTTCAAAAGAAACGTTCTGTTCTCCTTGCATTTTTGTGCTGAAATTTGAATAAAAAATAAATATATCAGTAGAGATAGGGCACTGTTGAGTTTAAGTTCAGACAGGTACTTTTGAGACGTGAAGTAGTACTATTAAAAAGTGCCTGTGAAAAAGCCTAAGTAAATTCATAATTATACCACAGAAACCTAAATCAATCCATAATTATAATAAACAAGCCTTTCTCAATGTGTAACTCTTACAGAGGGATAGTATATAACTATCTGAAAATGTTTTCAAATTTATAAAATAATATCTTACCTTTTAAAAACAAGTTTAAGTTGTGAGTGAAAATGATCTTGCAATGTAGTTCAGGAAGTAGTAGTCAAAATGGCTGTGTTTCTCTCTCTTTCTTTATATATATTCAGGTACATAACCAATCAAATGTCAGGTAAAAAAAGTAGAAAATGAAAGTAACATTTTAATTGGTTGTCAATTCCAACACTTCAGATGTGTTTTGTGAAGTAATTTACCTCAGGGTATTTAGAGAGGTCTACAGTCTAAATGGCTAAATGGAATTCCAATCAAATTTGTGAAAATGGTAGGGATTGGTATGTAGTATGAGCTAATCTATATTTGGTGAAATTGTCTCCAGTGGTTTTTCTGTAAATTACTTTCCCACCTTTTTTGAGCGAGCGCTTCCCAGTGCGCGCCCCGGTACGCGAACCGGCAGCCTTACGGGAGTCCTCCATTTTGTGTTTCGGTAGAATTGAGATACAAGATGGAGGGCAAATAATGTTCAGAATGGGTAGAAGGGGGCACGGTAGACGTATCCTGACCCCCTAGGTTTTCTGAGGGTGGCTGAGGAGGTCCATATGTGCGGAAAAACATTTTTTTTTTAAATTTTCGCGCGGTTAGCGTCCGGTGCGCGTACCGGGTAGCGCTCCGGAAAGCGTAAATTGTGAAAATTAGTAAAAAAAAAGTTACATTTAAAATTTGTTTATGGTGATCATAGTTAGGGTAGCTCTGAGAAGAGCTTTTGGGTTTATGGTAGATTTAGGTACTTATAAGTAGGTACCAATGCACTGTCTTAAATTCAGAATGAAAATTCTGTTCCCCTCATCTGAGAAGTGAACTCCATCTCCTCTGTAGATATCTTGCATGTAGTAACGCAAGTTATTGTTGTACATGGAGCCCATTCCATGGTCTCTCATGTAAGCTGAAACAGACTTATTTACATGCTTCCTCGATTTCTCAATTTGTGGACAAAATTGGTTCGACCACCTCCATTTCTGTCTTTGGCATATATTTGAATATACCAAGGCAGTTTGAGGAAAAAGTGCCATCAATTGGTCAAAGGTGTCTTTTAAAAGCATTTCCAGACCTACCCCAGTCAAAGTGCCCAAGTCATTTCCTCCACAGTGCACAATTAACAGGTCAGGTTTTGGCAAATGCAAAAAGGTTTTCACCAATGGTATCGATTGGTGACATTTTAATCCTCTGTGGCCAATCCACTTAATTTCCACATTTTGTAAATTGAGGTTAGGTAAATTTCTGTTATCAGCATACCTTTGAGCCCAGTAGATGTAACTATGTCCAACAATCCAGACAGAAAACATGGTGAGAGATGGTTCTGCTGCAGTCAGATGAAGTGTGGCAATGAAATGGCAGTTGAAAAAATAAGAGTTTAAAATGAAAAAACTGTGGAGTTTCTGTGTTAATGAAGCAGTAGCAGTGATTGGTGGATTTTGATTGCTGAAAACAGAAAGTTAGGGTGCATGGATGAGTTCTTTGAAAGATGTAATTTAAATGGTCAAGAAAAAATCATTTTATGAAAGATTGCACTGGATATGCAGGTGTACTGAGAGTTCAGAGTTCAATTGAAACATTGTTGTGTGAACTTGCAAACATCAGAGGTCTTTCAGGAGGTGGTTGCTATGGAAAAAAAGGCAGAAAGGGCAGAGGGGGAAGGGTGTTGATTTGAAAAAAGTGAGGGAAGAGTTTTGATTGGGTGACATGAGAGATGTGTGTGATGAATTACAGCATTTCTGTGGCATTGTTGCTTGCAGACTCTGGAGTGCATACCTTTTGCTCTGCTAAAGACAAATTGGTGTGTGTCTGAGACTGTTTTGAAACTCATAAAGTATTTGCTAAGGTGAGAAAAGATTCATTTAATTTAGATAGAGAATAGTATGCTCTAGGGAGAAATTTATGAAGAAAGTTGTGTATTTAAAATGTTGCTTTGTGTCAAGTGTTTTACAAATAGATTTTGTTTCTTTGAGTTACATAGCCATGTTAAAAGTGACGCAAAAATAGTGCAAGGGTCTTACAAAAATGCTTTCATGTGTCTTAGGGCATTTTAACTCACTTCCCCATGAATGTAGGAATATAATTGCTTTACAAGATGTGTTTAAAAACGTTTTTTGAAATCAATTAGGTTTCTTGATATGTACTGCTAGAGTTTCATAGGTTGCTTGGGGCATATTTACAAGGCTTTTGAGTTCCTTTGATTTAATTTTTCCCATTTTATTTTAAGACATTTCCTTGTGGTGCAAGGTCCTTGTAAATACGCCCCCATGTGTGCTTGGCAAATTTAGATTTTGATTCTTTGAGTTACATAGCCATGTTAAAAGTGACCCAAAAATGGTGCAAGGGCCTTAACAACATGCTTTCATGTGTCTTAGGGCATTTTAAGTCATTTCTCCTTGAATGTAGGTATATAATTGATTTATATGATGTGTTTAAAAACATTTTTTGAAATCCATTAGATTTCTGGATATGTACTGCTAGAGTTTCATAGGTTGCTTGGGGCATATTTATAAGGCCTTTGAGTCTCTCTGATGTTATTTTTCCCATTTTAATTTAAGACCTTTCCCTGTGGTGCAAGGTCCTTGTAAATACGCCCCCATCTGTGCTTGGCAAATTTAGATTTTGTTTCTTTGAGTTACATAGCCATGTTACATAGCCATGTTAAAAGTGACCCAAAAATGGTGCAAGGGCCTTAAAAAAACGCTTTCATGTGTCTTAGGGCATTTTAAGTCATTTCCCCTTGAATGTAGGTATATAATTGATTTACATGATGTGTTTAAAAACGTTTTTTGAAATCAATTAGGTTTCTTGATATGTAGTGCTAGAGTTTCATAGGTTGCTTGGGGTATATTAAAAGGCATTTGAGTCCCTTTGATGTTATTTTTCCCATTTTAATTAAAGACATTTCCCCGTGGTGGAAGGTCCTTGTAAATACACCCCCATGTGTGCTTGGCAAATTTAGATTTTGATTCTTTGAGTTACATAGCCATGTTCCATACAGTGCTCACCTTCTGCGTAGTCTTTGATATGCTAGACTCCATCTGCACATCCGATACAGGCTGTGTAGGGTTGGTGGTCGCTCTTTTCGGGTTAGGGCGGCTGAACTTTGGAATTCCCTCCCAGTGGACTTGCGGCTATTGGATGACCTCTTGGCCTTCCGCAAAGCACTGAAAACTTTCCTTTTTAAATAAACTCTTTTATCTGTGTTGTGTTTACAGTTTACAGTTTAAACGGACGATATCTTGTTGGAGATGAAGTGAGGCCTGTCTTGCAACATGGTGTATCTTTTGCATCACTGCTGCATTGGTTTCATGTGGCACAGGATTTTACAGCATGACACATCTGCCTAGATGCATCATGTTGTAAATATGTCGCAACATACAGTCCTAAATGTTGACGCACAGCGGCGCAAAAGAGGCACACGGCTATTATAAATTTGTCCCTAACATTTTAAATGATTGATTCAGGATGACAATAAGGTATGGCCTATCCAGAGGTTTGTTTGAGGTGAGGCCTACTCAGGGTTGCAGATGAAATTTAGGCTTGTTGAAGACTACAGAGGATATAATACATGTGCAGGCCTACCAATGAAGTGAGTCATGTCCACTGCACTCTTGAACAAAGGTCAGATCTTTTCTGTGTCCGTGAACAGGCCTAAACCTCATCTGCACAATAAGATTCGTAAAGTTAGGAAACACAGGTGATGTAATTGAAAAATGGGGAATTTCTTTTGCTCATTTCACAATCACATCACCTGTGTTTCCTTTGCTTAGATATCTCATTGTGCAGATGGAGTCTAGCATATCAAAGACAACGCAGAAGGTGAGCACTGTATGGAACATGGCCATGTAACTCAAAGAATCAAAATCTAAATTTGCCAAGCACACATGGGGGTGTATTTACAAGGACCTTGCACCACGGGGAAATGTCTTTAATTAAAATGGGAAAAATAACATCAAAGGGACTCAAATGGCTTTTAAATATACCCCAAGCAACCTATGAAACTCTAGCACTACATATCAAGAAACCTAATTGATTTCAAAAAACGTTTTTAAACACATCATGTAAATCAATTATATACCTACATTCAAGGGGAAATGACTTAAAATGCCCTAAGACACATGAAAGCGTTTTTTTAAGACCCTTGCACCATTTTTGGGTCACTTTTAACATGGCTATGTAACTCAAAGAATCAAAATCTAAATTTGCCAAGCACAGATGGGGGCGTATTTACAAGGACCTTGCACCACGGGGAAAGGTCTTAAATTAAAATGGGAAAAATAACATCAGAGAGACTCAAAGGCCTTATAAATATGCCCCAAGCAACCTATGAAACTCTAGCAGTACATATCCAGAAATCTAATTGATTTCAAAAAACGTTTTTAAACACATCATGTAAAGCAATTATATACCTACATTCATCGGGAAGTGACTTAAAATGCCCTAAGACACATGAAATCGTTATCTCCTCTGTACTCTTCAACAAGCCTAAATTTCATCTGCAACCCTGAGTAGGCCTCACCTCAAACAAACCTCTGGATAGGCCACACCTTATCGTCATCAAGAATCAATCATTTAAAATGTTAGGGACAGATTTATGATAGCCGTGTGCCTCTTTTGCGCCGCTGTGCGTCACTTTTGTGACGCAGCGGCGGTGCAAAAGATGTGCTATGTTGCGACATATTTACAACTTGATGCATCTAGGCAGATGTGTCATGGTGTAAAGTCCTGTGCCACATGAAACCTGCGTCAGGTTTCATATAGGCGTTTTGTTGCAGGGTGGGCATTCATTTGCATGAAAGCCCTGTAAAACTAACACAGTGAAATTTAGAAGATTTCACTGAGTCAGCTTTATGGCATTGCTGAATCAAATCCTTACGCCTGTTTGAAACAGGCATAAGGAGTGATGCACCATGCAATGTGTGGCTTGCCCCTGTGCATTGCAGTAGACATGTCGCTCTTACGACGTGATTCCTGCAATGTGATGCTTTTGCGACACAGATGCGTGACGCATCTGTGCTGTTTTTGCTCAATGGTGCTCCACATTGTAAATGCGGCACATCATGGGTGGCAGAACAACAACGCACGTTAACTGGTGCATCCTTGGGGATGCGCCTGTTAACATAAATCTGCCCCTTTACATTTAAGTATGAGCAGGGGACACAGAGTTGGTGAGGCTTATCCAAGGTTAAGAAGAAATGAGTCCTGTTCACTGAAAAATTGGACATAGGCCTCACCTCCGCAGCATCGCTGGACATGGTTAAATAATATCTGCAAAATGTTACTCTTGTTAAGAAAATGTACAATTATAGTCTCTGAGATTTGTCTCTTACTCTGCAACATCTCATTGTTGTTCTCTTTCTTTAAAGATAACGACAACATCAAGCATGAGTGATAATGAGCAATCTGTTGATCTCGATATTATCATTGAAATTGTGATTGAAACATCAGTGGAAGTAGATCCCTTGGATGATTTAAATCCTGAGGATAATGAAGAACATGATGAGGATGCCGATTTGTCAGAATTGTATGACATAGGGTGGGAAGCTGACCTGCTTGAGCCTATGGAACTATAAACATTTATTTTGAAAAGTTACTGGAAATGAAAAGTAAACATGTAAACCGTATCATTTAAAATTAAACACAACTTCAAAAACAGGTTGTGTGTAGTGTCTTTAATAAAATAGTCAAATATGCTAATAAAATTAGTTCAGATTCACATATAAAACAGCACAGGTGAAATGTAGAAGTATTCCATTTCTTTGCTACTATTTGTGACTACTAAATTTGGCAATGCACTAAAAATTATTATATATGAAAAAATGACAAGTAATGTGTTAAATTTTTGACGACTGTTATTGATTTACTGTTTGCTAATAGTGGTTAATAACATTTTTAATTATATTTTACCACAGATTCAACTGCAGATCAATTCAAAAGTACGTAATGCCGTCTAAACAACGAAACCGAAAGGCTACAAAACGTCAAAGACAGCAGCTTACAAAATTTTTGCAGCAGTCCTCTACAGTAAAAACTCGTCAAGTCACCAAGAAAGCTCCGGGTAAGACAATGAAATCATTCATAAGAAATATTTGTAGAAAAAAAAGTAATACTACAGAAAATGTTTTAGTCCAGAAAAGGAGAACGAATTTAAACGGAAAGGAAAGGCCAATCAAAGATGTTACTGCTAGAGCAGGAGATAACTCTGTGCATGGTAGTAGAAGGAAAAATCAGTTTAGGGACATTCGTAGACGAATGTTCCGCAACAGGATAATTGGCAATTTGTTAAAAAATATTAAGAAAGGTCAACAGAAAGTGGTTTTTTATAAGAGAAAAAAAAAAGTGGAGAAAATTATTGATCAGGCATTTGAAATTAAGCGAAAGTTATTTATTTTGATAATCAATAGAATTAGCAAGCTAAACAAGGCAATTTATGATTTCAAAAGAAATAGTAGATGGAAGAGAACAGTTAATCGTAGTAATTTTTGTGAAGTTTTTTCAGGAGAATGGATGCATAGTTCAAGTTGTGAGGCATTTTTTAATGAGGAGAGTTATTTCCAGGATAATGATTTGGTGCATGCAGTTGACACCAGTGGTCGAGCTTATGAGGTGAAAGATGGTTGTCCAGTTGAAAAAGAAAAACTTGTGACAACAGAGGCAGAAGAGGTGTTAGGTAATGAGGTTTTAGGAAGACGTCCTAAGGGACCAGTGTATATCTGGAAGTGTAGTAGTATTTGCAGTGTGCGACAGGATTCCATCAATTTGCTTTGTGATTTTGTACGGACATTTAATAAAAAAAGTTTAAAGCAGAAAATGAAGTTGTTGCAAGAATTAGATCCTTGCAGAGTGAGAGAAGTGACAGGTTTGCATGGTCATTCACTGGCTTGTCTTTCCAGGAGAGTATGCCAGAGTGTTTTCATCATTTCAGGATGCTAGCAGTGCATCATAATAAAGTGAGGAAATTAGTTAGAATGTTGTATTATGCTAAGAGTCCAGCAATTATGCTTAAACAATTATGCACTGCTCTTTTGCATGGTTCTGAAATAGATGTGAAGAATATTTGTGAAGAAATTGAGTTTTGTTACTTTGCAAGTAAAGAGGAGAATGTTGAAATTGACCCAGAAGAAGAGGGTAATGTGGAAGAGAGTGTACAGGTTTCCAGTACAGATAATTTTCAGAAGGAAATTCCCACGTTTCAGGTGAAATCAAGTGATAGGCCTAATTTCACTTGTGTGTGTTGTCGACGCACTTATTATAAGAATCAGACTAAGTTAGTGGATTTATATGCGAAAAGTGAAAGGGAAAATAATAGTGAATGGAAGGATTTTGCTACATACTTGATGGTAGAAAATTGTTTTGATTTGGGATTGGACCAACGTGTGTGTACTTATTGTTGTAACAAATTAAATCAAAACCGGATGCCTGCTAGAGCGGTTCATAATAATCTGCAATTGGTTGAGATTCCTTCTGAATTGAAGGATTTAAATACTTATGAATCTATTTTGATTCAAAGTATCCATCCCTTTCAGGCTATTGTAAGAATGGAGCCAAAAACAGGGAAATTGCCTCCATCAGATTTACAGAGAGGATTAAAGGGAAGAGTTGTTTATTTGCCTCTAGATTTGAAGAAAAACATTAATACAATTGGAGTAGAAAAAGTGGAAGAGGAACCTCTGGTTATCTTAGTTAATGGGGTTCCGACAAAGAGTAAGAAAATATGGCAAGATTTAGTGGATGTTAGGAAAGTCAAAAAGGCAACATTGTATTTGAAGAAAAACAATAAGTACTACAAGAATGTATGTGTTGCAGAAGAGGAAGTAAGTGAAGAAGAGGATAGCGATTTGTGTGGTGGTCAAATTGAGAAAGTAGAACCCTCTAAAAATGAAGAAATATATGAACATTATAGTGTTCATCCTTTGCATTCCAAGGAAGTCATGGGGAATGCTATTGAGTTGTTTCAAATGAAACAAGCCAAAGGGAGTCCCATTAGTGTTTGGGAGGAAAGTTTGGAAGCTCGGTGTTTCCCACAGCTATTTCCAACAGGTCAAGGAGGAAGATATGATGAGCGACCTGATCAAATTCCTGCTTCTGAATACCGGACTTTACGATTGTATGCAGAAGATCCTAGGTTTCGTCAATGCATTCCCTATTTGTTTCATCTCCTGTTTGAAAGCGATCTGTCTGGACTGTCATATGCAGTGAACCACATCTTGAAAAGTGGTGTACAGATGCAAAACATCTTGGCAAGTGACTTTATGGATAAAGTCAATGTGCAAGATAGTATTTTGGATTCTCACCTGATTAATCTCATGGCGTGTCAGCGTGGTACTAATGAGTACTGGTACCGTCGTCATGGTGATTTAAAATGTATGCTGAGGAACTTAGGAACTCCCACATGGTTCCTCACTCTCAGCTGTGCCGAGTATGGCTGGGAAGACTTACTTGAATTTCTACGAGAGGCAAATGGAAACATTGAAAATATCGAATTCAAGACACCCGGAGAACTGTGCTCTTTGGATCCAGTGAATGTATGCAGGTACTTCAATCATAGATTTGAAGCTATGATGTCTTTCATCATGAACAAGAAAAATCCACCTCTTGGAGAGGTGTTGGATTTCTTCTGGAGAAAGGAGTACCAAGCAAGAGGTGCTCCTCATATACATATGCTGCTGTGGATCAAAGATGCACCCAAATTTGGAACAGATCCGGATGACTTAGTGATGAGTTTCATAGAACAGTATTCTACATGTGCTGTTCCAAAGGCAAAGGAAGACAAAAGTCTAAGAGAACAAGTGTTACACTTCCAAAGCCATCGTTGCGGAAAGTACTGTCGTCGTAAATTCAGAAACAAGGACAAGTTCTACACAAAATGTCGTTTCAGCTTTCCACGACCGGTGATTTCTAAAGGAAGAGTGAACAGTTTGATGTCTTCGCTGCGACATAATGTGATGAAGAAATCACCTAAAAACACATACAATTTGAAAAGGAACGAAGAGTCCAAGTACATCAACAACTACAACCCAGTGATTTTGTCCATGTGGAATGCTAACATGGATATACAGTTTGTGGCTGATAACTGTATGGCTGTGGCTCGGTATGTGACATCTTACATCACCAAAAAGGAAAAGACAGAATTGAAGGATACGTGGGAGGACATTTCCCATGAAAAGAGCCTCAGTAAGAAGTTGTACAGTTTCAGTCTGAAGATGTTGTCGCATCGAGAAATCGGAGCTTACGAATGTTCTGACCGGTTATCTTCAGCAAGTCTCTATGCCAAATCCAGGAGTATCATTTGGGCGAGTCTTGGTCTTGCTGGAACGCGTAATCGAGTTCTGAAACCTGTGCGGGAAATTGAGTATTTGGCGGAAAAGGAGCCAAACAGTACCGATATTTTGAAGACAAACATGTTGGATACATATTATCCAAATAGAAGCAGTCACCTCGAGAATGTTTGTCTGTATGAGGTTCTACAAAATTACATATTCAAGAGGAACATCAAAGAAGATATTGATAAAGGAGTGTATGCTGTAATTGGAAATGAGGGATGTCTGGTCAAGCAAAGAAAATGCCACTTGGTAAACCATCGAAAATTGAGTGGCGAATCTGCTGAAAAAAAAGAGTTTTTCTATTTAGCACTTTTGCAACTTTTCAAGCCTTTGGCGTGCAGAAGAGGAACTGCTTGGAGATTTCCTCTGTTACGAAGACTCTTTCAATGCCGCCAAGGAGACCATAGAATGTCCTGTTTTTCCCAAATATCTAGAAATGTTGAATGCGGAAATCGAGCAGGAAGCAACGATTGCAGCCGAGATTGCTAGAGACAGTTCTCAGGACAGTCAGAGTTCTGTTTCATTGAGTCAGGATCCACTAGGAGGACCAGTTATGGAAAATGAAGCTGCCACTGCCATGATTGAAGTGTAAAGAGCCATGGCACATGCTCAGGAGGATGCGGTTAACTTAGAAGACTTGGAAAGACAACTCAACGTTGAGCAGAGGAAAATATATGACGAAGTTACCAACCAAATTGATCATGGATTAAGTCATGAGAAGAAAGAGTGCTCATGTACGTCGTTGAAGCCTGTCCGACTGTACGTGAGTGGAGAAGCGGGAACTGGAAAAAGTTTCCTCATTAAAGCAATTTCATGTTAATTGCAGAAAAGGACAGAGTCATCGCTGTCTTGTGTTGTCACCGCTCCTACTGGACTGGCAGCACATTACATTAAAGGTATTACTTTGCATCGTCTACTGATGCTGCCAGTGGAGCATGATAACAAATTACAATACCACAAGTTATCTGGAGATGCTTGTTGTGAAGTTTCAAGAGTCTTGAAGAAAATGAAACTTCTTATCATTGACGAAGTAAGCATGGTTTCCAATGTCATGCTTGCCTTTGTGCATTTGAGAATGCAAGAAGTTCTCAAAACAGAGTATGATGTGTTATTTGGTGGCAAACACATCATTGTTTTCGGTGATCTTCTGCAGCTGACACCAGTGAAAGGACAACCTGTGTTCAAAATGCTCACGCATTGAAGTGCCTAGGGAGCATTGGCAACGTTAATATATGGTTAAACTTCAATTATGCTGAACTGCGTGAAAATATGCGTCAGGCGAAGGATGAAGATTACAAGAATATTCTACAAGATGTTAGAATCGGAAAAGTGACCGAGCATGGGAAAGAAGCTTTACATGCACGATTACTGTCAAATTTGTATCCAGAACAAGACGTTGTGCCTGAGAATATTTTTCAGAAAATTACTGAGAAGAAATCTGGAATATGTTTGATGCCAACTCTTGCAGAATGTGCGATCTTCAACAACAAAATGTTGTATTTAGAAAACCAAGAGATTGTGAAACTGGAAGCTATTGACAGAGTAGAGCATATGGGATCAACAATTATTTTGTCTGAGAATTTGAAATCAAAATTGGATTCATTAGAGAAGACTATATCTAAAACTGCAGGTTTTGAAAAGACTCTGAATGTGTGCTTAAATCGCCGTATAATTTTAAGAAGGAATTTACATGTTGAAAGAGGTCTGGTAAATGGATCAATGGGTAATGTTGTTGATTTTGTGAAATACAGAAATAGAGATGGAATTGAATTTTTTAAAATTAAATTTGATGGCATTGAGGAAGTACAGCTAATTGGTCGTTGCTCTGCTAGGTTTTTGCTTGTAAAAGACTTATATGTTCGCCGTAAGCAGGTTCCTGTTTGCTTGGCATATGCGGTGACAATCCATAAATCGCAAGGTTTAAGTGTAGACAGTGCATTGGTGAATATTGGCAGTTCTGTGTTCAAGGAGGGTATGGCATATGTGGCATTGTCACGAGTTAGAACTTTATCGGGATTGTACTTGATTGAGTGTGATGTCACAAACATTTGTGCGGATCTAGATTGTGTTAAGGAATACAATAGGTTAAGAAGACAGTATGCGCCACATTTGCCTCAATATCCTTTGTTTGAGAAACGTGTGGTAGGCCGGAAACGAAGAAATGTGACCAATAGTAGGGAGGTTGTAGCAAAAAGACGAAAAGTCGATGAACCAGAAATTATAAGCAGAAAGAAAAAGGATTTTGTTGAAGATGTTGTTGGTTTTCAATTTGAAAACAGTTCTGGTGTCAACTGCTATGCTAATGTAGTGGTTAATGTTTTGTTTTCTCTAGAAAATGTAAAAGAAGAGATTGTGGTCAATTCGGATCAAAGATTTTGCAGTTTGTTGAATTCTGTGTTAGAGAAATGTAGCACTGATAGAACAAAAATAGAAAGTGTGTCTGAAATTCGAAATCTGTTAGACAGATGTTCAGGTCAAACACAATTCTCTCAAAATATTCAGCAAGATTGTCAGGAGTTTTTAATGTATATGCTTGATGTATTGCATGATGAAGGTGTAGATGTAGATCACCTGTTTGGGCTTTCTTATCAATGGCAGCATGACTGCGAGAACTGTAGGGTATCAAGTACTTCTAGTGTAGACTCAGAAAAATTTATATATTTAACTTTGCCAGACAGTAAATCAGTGTCCTTTAATAAGCTAGTAAAAGCAGCTGATCACAACATGGAGTGTAGCCAATGTAAGTCTGAAATGTTGTCAACATTATTTATACGAACATATGGCCAGTATGTCATTTTAATGTTCCAACGATGTAGGCCTGATGGAACAAAATTGACAACTTTAATTAAAAATTTTGTGGCTTCGCAGTTGTCAATATCAGGAAGGACTTTTGTAACTGCAGCAATTATATATCATGACGGTCCTTCAACAACATCAGGACATTACACAGCTTATTTAAAGTCTAGAAACGGCTGGTCATTCTGCAATGATTCTGTTTTAACTTTAAAAAACAAATTGCCTTTTGACCTTAAAAATTCTTACCTGGTGTTTTTAAAACCAAAAGTTTAGGGAAGGAATCTCGGGATTTGCTCTGAGGAATTTCAAGAGATTCTAATGGCTCCTACACTATTTGGCCTTGAGGATAAGTGTTGTACAGAGTCAAAAGTTATTTTTGAGTTTTAAATAGTTCCTGGAAAAAAGAAGGTTTTCTTACAGAAAGTGGTGGGCACGGATTAGTTAAAGGACAACAGAGTATTTCCCAAAGCAAACGGTGTTCTTACCATAACACTTAACGTCATGGAAAAATAACTGCACTTTGAATGAGTTCAGAAAAACTGTTTCTTTTTATAAGCTAATTCAAGCAGCCAATCAAAACATCGAGTAGAGGTAATGTAAGTCTGCAATGCTGTCTAGATTATTTGTCCAAACTTTTGGTTATAATGTCATTTTAAAATTCCAACTATATAAACCTGATGAAAGTAAGTCTTCAACTTTAATTACAAATGTTGTGGCTACACAGTCGTTGATTTTAGGAAGAACATTTGTAACTGCAGCTATTATATGACACGATGGTCCTTTGACAAGATCCGCTTATTACACAGCTTATTGAAAATGTAAAAAAGCTGCTGTTTCGGAAATCATTCCCATTTGACTATGATACAATGTTGCCTTTTTACTTAAAAATATTCTTACTTTCTGTTTTCAGAAAAGAGAATTTAGGGTAGGTAACTGGCCTATAATGAGTCTAGGGGTTGATATAATTTTATCTACTGTTTTAAATTGCTTTGTGATTAAAAGTGATGTAGAGAATTAAATAATTGTAGTAGTCATAGAGGTAGTGTAAGTCTGCTTCATAGTAAGCAGTATCAGTGTCATAGGAAATGTGGAACATGAGTGAGCAAGAAGGGTGAGATATTACTAGTACAGGATTGTGAAAGTGATCTTGAACGTTTTCTTTCTGAAAGTTGCGGAAATACAAAAGGATGGGATTTGCTTAGAAGAATTCCAAGAGTTAGAAATGGCTCTTACACGATTTGGCCTTGTGGAAAAGTGCGGTAGAGAGCGAGAAGTCATTTATTGTATGTAACATATTTGTCAAAACGATGGAGCTTTTCTTTCAGAAAGTGGCGGGCTGAAAATAATAACAGCACAACAGAGTGTAAGCTGTTCATAGGATATCGTTCGACGTCATGGAAAGTAAGTTACTTTTCAGGAGTTCTGATTTCTGATTAGTTATGTTATATGGGTTTTTTAAACACAATCATTTTGATTGTGTTTTTTTTCCCCCGCTGTTATATGATGAATACCTTCAAGTCACTGTTTTTAGTGAAATTTGATAAATTCTGAGAACAGCAAAAATAAACCATTTAACATGTATAATTAATTCTGTACTTTTTGTATTTATGATATACATTTAGAACTGTGTAGAAGGCATGGAGAAGCTGAGGCTTCTGTAAGTGTCAAAGTTGTTGCATACAGTGCTCACATTCTGCGTAGTCTTTCATATGATAGACTACATCTGCACAATGAGATACCTAAGCAAAGGAAACACAGGTGATGTGATTGTGGAATGAGCAAAAAAAATTACACGTTTTTCAATTACATTACATGTGTTTCCTAACATTACGCATCACATTGTGTAGATGAGGTTTAGGCCTGTTCCAGGAGACAGAGGAGGTCTGACATTTGTTCAAGACTGCAGTGGACATGACTCACTTCGTTGGTAGGTCTGCACATGTATTATCTTCTCTGTACTCTTCAACAAGCCTAAATTTCATCTGCAACCCTGAGTAGGACTCCCCTGAAACAAATCTGTGGATAGGCCACACCTTATCAGCATCTAGAAACAATCATTTAAAATGTTAAGGGCATATTTATGATGGCCGTGCGCCTCTTTTGCGCCGCTGTTCCGTCACTTTTGTGACGCAGCAGCAGTGTAAAAGATGCACCATGTTGCAAGATAGGCCTCACTTCATCTCCAACAAGATACTGTCAGTTTAAAATGTATATAATTAGGACTGTGTAGGGGGCATGCAGAAGCTGAGGCTTCAGTAAGTGTCAAAGTTGTTGCATGCAGTGCTGCACTTCTGCGTACTCTTTCATATGCTGGACTACATCTGCACAATGAGATACCTAAGCAAAGGAAACACAAGTGATGTGATTGTGAAATGTGCAAAAGAAATTGCACTTTTTTCAATTACATCACCTGTGTTTCCTAACATTATGAATCACATTGTGCAGATCAGGTTTAGACCTGTCCAGTGAGACAGAGGAGGTCTGGCCTTTGTTAAAGAGTGGTGGACATGACTCACTTCATTGGTAGGCATGGACATGTATTATCTCCTCTGTACTCTTCAACAAGTCTAAATTTCATCTGCAACCCTGTGTAGGCCTCACCTCAAACAAACCCCTGGATAGGCCACACCTTATCGGCATCCTGAATCAATCATTTAAAATGTTAGAGGCAGATTTATGATGGCCATGCGCCTCTTTTGCGCCGCTGTTGCATCACTTATGTGATGCAGCAGTGATGCAAAAGATGCACCATGTTACAAGATAGGCCTCACTTCATCTGCAACAAGATACTGTTAGTTTAAAATGTATATATTTAGGACTGTGTAGGGGGCATGGAGAAGCAGAGGCTTCTGTAAGTGTCAAAGTTGTTGAAAAACTGTTTGTCCTTCAATCTTTTCCCTTGTCTTTTCTAATTTTTAAATACATGTTATATATTTTTCAAATTTTTGTTCTTTCTTTCACAGATTGAAAGTATAAAAATAACAAGTGACTAAGTTAACGACAATTATAAGGTAAATGTTTTGTACTCTTTTCGTTACATTTCTATCACATTTAACTTCTATTAGTTCCACTACTTCATTTCTTTAACCCTCAGTTTCCTGCCTTTGCTATTTCCCTCATTCCTTTCTCTATTACTTACTTACTCTACTCCTTCTACTCCTTTTCTCAGTCCCTCTGTTCTCATAGTTCCTCACTCCTGTTCTATTACTCTCACTGTCTCTGACTGATCACTCTTTCACTACTTGTTCATTATGCTTTCTCCCTGTAGTTCAAGCACACTAAGGGGCATATTATCAACACAGGCAATAAAATTATCGCTGCTTTTATTGGCATAAAACTGCTGCAAAAGCGGCTTTAGCGGCAGTTTTCTGCCGATAAAAGCAGTGAAAATTTTATCGTCTGTGTTGATAATATGCCCCTATGTTATTTACAATTCTTTGCTGTTTCAATCATTCCTTTTCTGTCACTTCCTCTTTTCTGCTTTCTGTTTTTTCTCTCTGTTATTCCACATGTTTTAACCTTAGTCACTATCATACATCTTGTTTTATTCCTATTTACTTTTGCTCACTGTTTTCTTAACACTTTCCCTCAGGATTGTTCTTTTAGTCCGGTTCTATCCCTACCTCTCATTCCACATCCTTTACTATTTTTCTTCTTATTTTGCTCTCCTTCTCTTGTTTTTTTTTTTGTTTCTTTTTTTATTGCGCTAACGGGGCGCTCTCCGGTGCGCGCACCGGGAAGCGCACCAATGAGAAAAATGAAGTCAAGAGTGCTTAAAATTTTAGTAATTTTTTTTAAATGGGAGGTAGTTCTGAAAAGAACTTTTTTTATGTTTTTGTTGTTTTATATATTTTTTTATTTTTCTGAACATTTTTTGTTTTTTTTTGTATTTTTTGAACAATTTTATGGTTTTTTTGGGTTTTTTGGGGGGAAACAACGAAAAACAGCCATTATAAAGGGCTCAACAAAAAACAAGAAACAAAAAACTGGGAATTAACAGTGGCTCGAGAGGAGAAAAAATAAAAAAAAACTACTGCTTTCTTCTCTTGCTGCAGTTGTGGTTGTCGATGGAAGCATTAATAAGGTGAATGCTTAGTTCCCCGTAGCAGAGGGTCTTTCCGCAAAAAATGCAGACCATTTTTATTACACCAAATTTTTCTTGTATATTTGGTACTGTTTCGCGCCCTTCTGGTGCTGCAAATGAAGATTCACCTGATGAGGTGCTGGCCAGATGGTCTCTTTTTTTCTGAGCCAGATCCCGTACCTCAGCTTGTGCCAGATTGTTAGGGTGCCACCTCTGCATGTGGCGGATCATTGTGTAGTTCCCAAATTAATATTTTTTATTTGGGTTGCCCCTGGACATGACCTCTTTGCAAATTAAGCATGTCACCTTCGGGGCATTCACTTTTTTTTGCCCAGCAGGAATGGAAAAATACTGCCATATATAATGAACTTTGACATGGCTTTGTCTTGGTTCTTCAGGCAAGTATGTTATGGTTTGTTGGTCCTCATCATCTTCTTCCTCCTCTTCTTCAACTCCTGGAAGGATCTGTGGTGGTGGACCTTCCTTTCTGGGTGGTGGTGGTGGTGGTGGGGGTGCACTAGCTGCAGCTACTACTGAAGCCATGTCTCACAGATAGCTCTTGCTTTCTCAAAGAAAAAAGTAAGAATGAGGAAAAGAGGAGGGGGCTTTTATCATTTGTAGAAAAAAAAAGTTGAGAACCAATGAAAAGTGTTATTTTCAGGTCACATGTCCCGACGCGCTTACGCTACGCGCCCCGGCGCGCTTACGTTTCGCGCTCCGGGTCGCGCCACGGAGCGCTTCTTGGTACGTTTACGGAGCGCGCCGAAGAAACGCATCACGCGGTTACGCGATGCGTCAAGTTTACGCTGCGCATCACGCGACTACGCGAAACGTCATCATGTTGTTTTCGTTCGCGGGAGCAGCGCTCACGGAACGCTCCCCGGTACGTTCACCAGTACGTGCCCCGGGAGCGCCCCGGGGCGCGTACCGGGGCACATAATAAAAAAAAAAAAATATTTACACATTTTAAAATTTCTAATAAAAATTATTACTTTCATACATATAGATATTTGCTATTAAAAAACCTATGAAATTCACTGAAAAAACCATAGGTTATAGACCATATATAGTTAGGAATTAGCATTTACAAAACCTGGAAAATTCACTGAAAAAACCATAGGTTATACACCATATACAGTTAGGAATTAGCATTTACAAAACCATTGAAATTCACTGAAAAAACCATAGGTTATAGACCATATATAGTTAGAAATTAGCATTTACAAAACCTTGAAAATTCACTGAAAAAACCATAGGTTATAGACCATATATAGTTAGGAATTAGCTTTTACAAAACCTTATTTTACTCACACAAAACCATTGAAATTCCATATATAGTTAGTTGCACTAACTATATATCGCGCACCCGCAATCCACTGCTGATCATGTCACATATTACATCATTCATGACATGGTCAGTGACATCACTGATGACATCACTGATGACATCTCAAATGACATCACTGATGACATCACTGATGACATCTCAAATGACATCACTGATGACATCACTGATGACATCTCAATTGACATTACTGATCACATCACTGATGACATCATTCATGTGATAATACGATGAACCTCTTCAGACTCTAATATAACCTTAGATAAACTCAGTGTAAACAGACACTCACAGACTGTCACTCATCCATGGAGTTACTCACACACCTACTCAGTCATGCAAAGAATCAATCACACCTCCATTTTCTCAACTATACAGTTATACACACCTTACTTATTCAAACATATAGTAACACATATTTACTCTCTTATAAAATCCCTGATACAAGTTCACAATGATCCATACAGCCACTCACACATTCACTAGCTCTTATGCACAGTTATTTATATATGTCAACTCTCACATGTACTGTGTTTTACATATGTACTTACTTTGACATGTAGCACTAAGATATCCATTCACTCACCAATACACTCATGCACACAGTCAACCGCCCATACAGCTGTTTCCACATGCACTTTTGAACCCATACATCTAGTGAATCAACTGCTCACAAATCTATGCACAGAGCCATACACCTCCCAGCCACCCACACACACACTCAGTCTCCCATACAAATACTTGGGCAACCAATCAATAACCCATATAGTTACTCATATAGCTACTGATCAACACATGCAGCAGTTTACAGAACAACAGACATAATGATGCACAAATTAAGACAGTTTAGTCACTAACCCATGCACTCAGTGAGACACATTTAATCACTCACTCATACAGTCAGTCATGCACCTACTAAATCCTTCATCCAGACACTTATACATCCACTCATTCTTCAATATGTAAGACATATTTTAACTTTACAGAAACATACAGTCACTGGATGTTGTCATCAGTGATGTCATTTGAGATGTCATCAGTGATGTCATCAGTGATGTCACTGACCATGTCATGAATGATGTAATATGTGACATGATCAGCAGTGGATTGCGGGTGCGCGATATATAGTTAGTGCAACTAACTATATATGGAATTTCAATGGTTTTGTGTGAGTAAAATAAGGTTTTGTAAATGCTAATTCCTAACGATATATGGTCTATAACCTATGTTTTTTTCAGTGAATTTTCAAGGTTTTGTAAATGCTAATTCCTAACTATATATGGTCTATAACCTATGGTTTTTTCAGTGAATATATATATATATATATATATATCAAAGAGCAAGTCCTGGCCGCTGCATAGACAACGGCACCAAGTAGGTACCGACCTCTTCCCCAGAATCAAAACGTTCAATGACGAACCATCAAACACCAGAAAGTGTTAGCAGTTGCAGAGTATTTATTGTGCAAATTTCGGGCGGCTGCCCTCCATGACGCGTTTCGCTCCGCGGGCGGAGCTTGATCACATGACGCGCCACTGTAGGCCGTGCCATTTTATGTGCAATAAAAGCCTATCAGCCAAAGAAAATGGACTGAGAGGCGATAATAAAGTGAAAAGTAAAACAAAAACAATGAACAGACAGTGAGAGGTTAAACAATGAACTCCAGTAACGAGATGAAGATATAGCAAACCACATATGGAGCTCAATAAATTATACAGTGCAACGCTAAATACGTCAAACTATATAAAGAAATGATGGCCAGTGCCAGATATCTCAACATGATTAATTAATTCAAAAGCGGATGACTATTCAACATCTCCATAGTTGGAAAAACAACAGATCATAAATGCATAAATGGCACATATAATAGATAAAATGAAGAAATCATCAATTACTCATTGTACCACCCATGCTTGATTTGCCAAAAAACGTTTGCTCGTCATATAAAGTTCATACCCTCTACCTCAAAATCAATTATAAATATAAACATTGCATATATTACAAAAAATTAGTCTGTACATAGCAATATTAGTGTAAAATAAAAGAAAAGGAGAGTATATATAATATTGACAAAGGGCACTAAAACAGTTTAGCAAAGGCAATACTAGGAGGAGCAAGATAGGCCGCCTAATCGGTCGGCTCGCCGGGCGTTGTGCAATATCCGACTAAAATCGGACAAATATAGGCAGATATTGGGTTCTAGGAGCCATTATCTGAGAACGGAGGTGAAGCGGATCAAAACGATACCTTTTTTGCCTGGAAGTGAGGTGCGGAACAGCGGCGGTGAAATCGGCGCCCTGGCGGCCTTGGATCGGGTGGTAAGAGGTCGCGGGGACTGGCGCTCTCTCGGAGGTCGGGAGCTTCCTCGGCAGTTCGTGGTCGCTGATCCTGTTTGCCCGGCACGCCGGAAGAATATGCGGAGATAGCTGCCCGGGCGGCTAGGCCACAACGAGGCAAAGATCAAAGTTGAAGTAATCCATGTTGGGTAAAGGGCAGAGGGGACAGACTACGGCGAACGCCGCATAAATCTGAGACCCGGGCCGCCCGATCTGCCGACACGCAAGTTGCAGCTGCTTAGAGAGCAGAGCACGGCTCTGAACTGCTGGAGGGTGCGAGGCAAAGAGGCCGGCTAGAGCCATAGCAGTAGTGAGCATGGCCCGAAAATAAGGTGAGGAGGACGACATTGAGCATATGTTGGGACGGAGCAGTGATTGGGAGTCTGCAGCACTTTGTCGGCCATTTGGTGAAAGTGGGACTGCCGCCCTGTGGTAAATTGTGTGAGACGCTGTGTGTGGAGAAAGCGGGATATCGGCGCACCTATAGAGCTCATAATTATTACATGGCAGTATAAAACTGGAGGATAACGAAATCGTAATAAGCAATGAAGGTAGCGATACCACACTGTACTGGGAAACGACTTGAAACTGCTGCAGTCATAAGATAAATAAATCGAACGAAACGCTAATTAGGCACGAAGGCAGCAGAATACTATACCAAAATGGTGGCACCCTTATACACAGCAGGGATAGCAACGTAACACGTTTGAAAGACACAACCGGCGAAACGTGTAATTTACAACTCGGTTGCTCTCACTGAAATCCAGTTAAAATTGGCAGCGCTGACAGAGGCATAATAAAGAATCAGGACCTGGACGGCTGAAATGGCTACCTGATTCTGTTGATGCGTCTGATCTGAGAAGAGATCACTGATCAGTAATGGAGCGTGAGGGACCCAACAAATGAAGATTTGGCCAACAGAAAAACCACTGCCTACGAGGAGACCTTCACTACGACCTCCGGGTGCAGGAGGAAGGACAGAATCCGAACCTACCTCTTGGAAGTATGAGTGAGACTCGGAAGAAAATAATTCATAGCCATTGTGTGATGCTTGTTGTGTAGTGCAGGAAACGGATACCAGCGGCACTGTGATCGGTGTGAAAATCCAAATCATGTGGATTTATGTTTAGGTTTTTAATCATTTTTACTGTTTCAACACAAGACTGGAAACTGAGCACGTTGACGTTGTCCGCGGTTGGATGATCTTAGCAAAGAGTAGAGATAGCAAAAGGACTCAAACCTCTTCGCCTCTACGGTGGCCGTGATTTGATGATCTTAGCAAAGAGTAGAGATAGCAAAAGGACTCAATCCTCTTCGCCCATACGGTGGCCATCTTTAAAAGGAGCCGGCTCATGTGGATGATCATATCACCATTGCAGCTGTTTATCCTCTACCATTCTTAGGCCGCTATCCTCCTGAAGCGATGAATAACGTCAGAATATCGCCCAACCTATAATACTTTTAACAGCTCCGTGCCCGTGCGCATTGTTTTTCCACTTGGTGACCTGTGTTATGGGTGTGTCCTAACTAATGACTTACACCTCTATAATTTTGTTGACTGACACTGATTTTGTTGACTCTGACACTGATGATTGACTATTTTGTCAATTGTACCTATGATTGCCTACACCCTCAACGATCTACCTCACCACAACTATTTAACTCTATATTTTGCGACTGCATACACCCTTAGCGATCTACCTCACCACAACTGCCTGCTGACCATCATCATTGTATTTATGGTTTCGAATTTCACTGACCTCTCCAGGATATACAGGTTTTGTGTTTTATTTTATTTTACAGGTTATGCAGGTTATGTGTTTTATTTTACGGAGGACTCACGTCTGCCCTGTGTTTTTCATGCATCTCTCACTAACGCTTTCTTAGTCTCTCTTTTCACCATCAGATGATCTCTGTTGGTGCTGTGTTTGTTTCACCATTCTGTTTTTCTCTACATCCATTTATCTGTGGCACCTGATTGCACCTCGACTATTTCGGCGGCCATCTTTGAAAGGTAGCCCTGATGACTCTCATGCCCGCTGTCTCTACACAATACACTCTCCCCAATATCTCTCATTGTATTTTATCTCCCTCCTAGCTACATTTCCCATCATTTATCTTTTTGGCTGTTGCTCCCCTCTAATTTACTACCCACCTGTATTCTTACTCTATACTACTTTACCCTCCAACTACACTCACCCTCTTTCCCAACTTCCTCATTTCTTCTCCACACCCTCCTCAGCTGACCTTTTCATGTTTTTATTGTATGCTTGGCTATATTATTTTTATTGCTGTACTTGTCTGTATCCCCTGCTATTCATAATTCCTTTATCTGAATCCATCCCCTACAATTCTTAATTCTTCTATTTGCACTTTATTCTTGTATATTTGGCTACACTACATTTTATTTTTTATTTTTTTTATTGCTGTATTTTGCTTGTATCCCCGACATTTCACAATTCTTTTATTTGCACCTTATTAATATTAATCTATATCTAGCTATGTTATTGTATCGCTATATTTGTTTTCTATTTACCTAAACGATTCAATTTAGTCCTCATCACTTCTTATTGCATTGCTATATTTATTTTCAATTTGCTTAAACTATTCAATTTTTATTTTTTTTGACACTTTATTAATCTATGCTTGATTATACTCTTTTATTGCTTTATTTGTCTGTATACACTGTCAATTCATAATTCTCCCATTTGCACCTTAATAATTGATGTTTGGCTATGTTATTGTATTGCTATACTTGTTTTCTATTTGCCTAAACTATTCAATTTAGTCCTCATCACATCTTATTGTACTGCTATATTTGTTTTATATTTTCCTTAACTACTCGTTTGATAAGATATATCCTTCCTTATGTAATCTTTATGACAATAACTATTATTTATTATTTTTGTCTTACTGCTCCTCATTTGATGCTCTATTTCTCTTGATTACCCACTTTATACTATACTAGGTACTTTACCGTTATCCTTACCTCATAGATTACTGAACTCTCTCTCTCCATATTCTCTGAATCATGCCACCCCTCCCTCTCACCCCCCCCCACTCCTCGCTCTCCCCCCTCCCAGGGACCTCAAACTCACCCATCTCTAAATTTGGCCCTTACTCGTGGTCCATCCTCTACCCCTCCCATCTATCCAAACATGGCAAAAAAAACTTTAAGCACAAACTTCTCTGCCTCCACTCAGAAACCCTATTTGCCGACCACCATTACAGCCTAACCTCCTCAATTGTCACCAATTTCATCTTCTTCACCAAACGCCCATCAAAATGGAAAAGCCTATTTCTGAGTCACCTCCCTATATCAAATTCGCGTAAAATCCCATACGGCCTGAAACTCGTCACCACGCCATCTCCCTCCTTTCCGAGTGAAATAGATATCTCCATCTTCAAATCCGGAAACATTCTCATTCAAGCATCAGAAAATAACCTCGATATCTTTGAACAACACTTTAGCGCTATCTCCCTATCCCTCACACAATACTTGAACCCCACCCCCTCACCGCCTCATTCTCACGGCCCATCACCCCTCAACATCTCCCCTGCTCCCCCTTCTCGTCTCCCTGATTCACCCCAAATGTTACCACCTTCTTCTCCCCTCATTCCCCCAACCCTCCTTTCACCCCTGCCTGATTTACCCTCCTCCTCTCCTCCTCTCCTCCCTCCAACCTCATTACACCACCCCTCCCTTCCCCCTCTACCACTCAACCCACGGTAACCCCCCTTTCCAATATCACACTCCCTGCTACGCACCTCCCTTCCTATAACTCCATCTTCTCCCCTGCTCCCTCTTCTCGTCTCTCTGATTCATCCCATATTTTACCACCTTCTTCCCTCATTCTCCCCTCACTCCGTTCACCCCTTCAAGATTTACCCTCCTCCTCTCCTCCCTCCAACCTCATTACCCCCCCTCCCTTCGCCCTCTACCACTCACCCCCGGTAACCCCCTTTCCAATATCACACTCTCTGCTACGCACCTCCCTTCCTATGACTCCATTTTCACCCCATCTCCAATCTCTCCTCGTCCCCTCACACCACACTCATACAACCCCCTAACTCCCTTAACTGCCCTCACACCTCCTCGAACATTACCCCTCTCTCTCACCCCCTTACTATCCTCAATTACACACAATCTTCCATCTACGCCAATTCTTACTGTCCCCAAACCACCTCCTCTTAACTCCTCGCCCAATAATAATACCTCTCCCACATCCACCTACTATACACTCCCACTCTCCAATAAAGATCCCCCTCCTCAACCTAATCCAATCCACACTCCAACACCCCCTTACAGCGAACCTCTCCTTTCATCCCTCATTTCAGAACTCTCCTCACTTAGAAACGCTATCTCTCTCCTAACTAATGCCATCACCTCCACGCATACCTACTCTCCGACTCCCTCACAATACACCATATCCCCACTCATTAACAACAATCTCAATCCCAACCCTTCAACCGTCTTCCCCCCTAACATGATTACTAACATCAACAACGCTCACCCGCTCACTAACAGCTCCTCCACAAATTCCACACCCGATCAACCTTCGTCAATCATTCCAACCCATAATACCATCACGCCCCACTATCCTCAACTGGATACGTACCTTATAACCTCAGAACTTATAACTCCCACAAACTTACCTTCCGCTCCCTGCTCACCCCCAGCCACTAAGCCACTTCCACTATGCACCCCACCTATCAATCTACTATCCCTGTTCTCTTAGGTACAAGCAGATTCCCCCTTCTTACGAAATCCCCTAGACCTCCCCAACATCTGAGACCTATCCCCACTCATCAATCTTCTATCCCAGTTCTCCTAGGTACAAGCAGACTCCCCCCTCTTAAGAAATCCCCTAGACCTCCCCAGCATCTGAGAACTATTCCCCCCGTCCCTCAACTCAACAGCCTGACCCCTCTCCCCTACATTGCATGTTGATCAACTGCCGATCCGCCTCCCGCCACGCCACTGAGATTGCAGAAACGATCCTCAGCGAAAACATCGACATAGCATTCCTAACCGAAACCTGGCTCACCGCCCACTCCACTCCGATCATCGACTTGCTCATTCCCCCAGGTTACTCAATCATCAAGAAAGACAGAATCAAGCAAACAGGAGGAGGACTTGCTCTAATTTTTAAAACTGAACATAACATCATGCTTGTTGAGTCTCAAGACCCTTCATCCTTTGAATACCTTTGTGCAGATCTCTGTATTCACGACTCCCCCACCACTCGGCTGCACACCATCTACCATCCCCCTGGAAATTGTATCTCTTTTACTGAAGAGATGTCTGACCTCATTATCCAATCCTCTCTATCACACTCTAAGAATATCTTCCTTGGTGACTACAACGTCCACTGGAATAAAATTGATGACCCTGCTATTATCACTTTTAAGAATACCATGGAAATCCCCAACATGACCCAACTCTGCCATTCTCCCACTCATAATAAAGGTTCCACCCTAGATGCTATCATAACTAGCAATGATCTAGCCTCCCTCTCTAGTATACTTCCTATTGACTGGTCTGACCATTACCTCATCCTCTTCTACGTGAAGAGACCCACGAATCACCCCGCCCCCATCAGCACCCTACCGATGAAATCTACACGCAACCTTCACCTTATCCCTCTTGATGAACTGGAATCCACAATTAAAACCTGCTTACTTCGCCTCCCTCTCTCTGACAGTACTAATGACCTAACCAACCATTATAATAACTCTATTCTCCAAGCCCTTGACGAAATTGCCCCAATTAAACTCAAACAAACAAAAAAACAACCCTCCCAAATCCTGGTTCAACTCTGAACTCAATAATGAAAGACGATCCCTAAGACAATCTGAACGTGTTTGGAGAAATCATCCCACCGATGACAATCTTACCCTCCTCAAAACTGCCAGAGTCCAATACAAAAAACACATCTACAATAAAAAAGCCTCCTTTCTCCGGTCACAACTTGACCAAGCTAAAAACCGACCTAAAGAACTCTTTAGCATTGTTAAAAAACAAACCTCCACTGGCCCTCCTAAAATATCTGCCTCTATTGACAAATGTGAAGAAATCGCCAGCTTTTTTAGCAACAAAGTCAATAAGATAGAACTATCCTTCTCCTCCCTCCCCCCTCTCTCCAACCCTCCCACACTCTACACACCCTCCCCAACACCCCTTTATCTCTTTCGTCAACTCTTCCCACTCTCCTCGACCCATCTCTTACCCTTCCTGCTCTCGCGCATTCAGACCTCTCTACTAATAGACTCATAACTAAAAATAATGCTTCTTGGAGTGAATTTAGTCCAGTTTCAGTGTCATCGATCACTAACATCATGACTAACCTCAAACCTTCCTCCCATTCCAAAGATCCTCTTCCCACCCATTTGGTCCAAGACCTCAAATCTACCATTGCCCCTATTTGGACCAATATCATCAACTCCTCCCTTGCCACTGGTTGCGTCCCAGCCTCCCTTCAGCTTGGTCAAATCTCTCCCATCCTGAAAAACACCTCTGCCGACCCAAATGACCTTAACAACTTACGCCCTATCTCTAACCTTCCTTCCCTCTCTAAAGCCCTAGAAAAATGTGTCCTATCACAACTTGAGAACCATATCCTCGACTTCAATCTCCTTGATGTTTTTCAATCCGGTTTCAGAAAAGGCTGTAGTACAGAAACTGCAATGTTAAATATCACAGATGACATTCATTGCTCCCTTGACAATGGTGAATCCTCTCTACTGATCCTCCTTGACCTCTCGGCGGCATTTGATACTGTCCATCATCCCACCCTTCTAAACACCCTCAAAGATCGATTTGGCTTGGAAGGCACTGTACACAAATGGTTCTGCTCATTCCTTCAAAACAGATCACAGCAAATCAAACTTAGCCACTTCCTCTCTAATCCTCAACCTGTCTCACTCGGGGTCCCTCAAGGATCCATCCTCTCCCCAACCCTTTTCAACCTTTTCATGGAACCACTCACCCTCATTCTCAAAGAAGCTAAAATTAGTTACCACCTCTACGCCGACGATTCACAATTATACTACAAGATCAAATCCCACAACGACATCCTTCACCTCAACGACACCCTAACTAAAGTACAAGCCTGGTTCCATCTAAACCATCTCAAACTGAACCCCAAAAAAACAGAATTCATTCTTTTCACCCCCAAAAACAATACCCTTCCCATCCAAATCTGGATCAATGATATCAAAGCTCTCAATTGCTCCCTCTCCACCTCTAACTCTGTTAAATCACTTGGCATCAGCATCGATCAGAATCTCAACCTCATCCCCCACATCAATAATGCCGCCAAAAGTGCTCTTTTCACCCTTCTCCACCTCAAGAAACTCAAACCTTTCATTCCAGCTGATGATTTCAAAATTGTTGTCCAATCGCTAGTCCTCTCCAGGATTGACTATGCTAACGCCACCCTTGCCGGCACCCCTAAAACCCATCTTGCACCAATTAAATCTGTCCTCAGTCTAGCTGCCCGACTCATCTCTGACTGTAAAAGATTTGACCACATATCGCCCGTCCTCAAAAATCTTAATTGGCTCCCAATTGAAGGAAGATCCTCTTACAAGATTGCCTGTATCACCCACAAAGCTCTTCATCAAAACACCCCCGCCTACCTTGCAACTAAACTAAAAAAAGCAGGCTGCACCAGGTCCCTGAGAAGCACTGACTCCCTTCTCCTGATCCCACCTAGACTTAATTGTCAAAAAACTCAATCCCGTGCATTCTCTGGTAATGCTCCTACCATTTGGAACTCACTCCCCAAAAACCTTCGCTGCAACCCCTCTTACTCTCTTTTCAAAAAAGAACTCAAACTACTTCTCCACAACTTATATTGGGGTACCTAACATGTCCACTCTCTCTACTCTTATACCCTCCCCCCACCTTGTCTGAATTCAACATCTTCTCCCCTGTTAACTGTTTCGCCTATTTTTAATTTGTACCTGTCTCTTACTCCCCCACCTTAGCATATACTTTTTGCAAACTGTATCCCGTTGCTAATTCCGCATATATTGCTATTCTATCCTATTGTGTCTAACTCTGTTGTAAAGCGCTCTGATACTCCAGGGTCCAGCAGCGCTATATAAAACCCTTGAAATAAATAAATAAATAAATAAGGCACCCAGGTGGGTAACCTACCGAAAGATATCATGAATGTATACTGTAAATAGTGCACATAAAAACTGATTAGACTTCGTAGGCCATGAGCTATGTAGAAATCAATTAAACGAGCCAATGAAAGACATTCAGTCTCATCACAGATTTACAAACAATTATTACAGAAAATTGCTGAGCCCTTCATTGATGTTTAACCCATTGGGGAATCTGGTGTCGAGCAATAAAATGAATTGCGTTTCCTTCTGCCTGAGTAATTTTTCCCGATCCCCACCCCCGACTTGGAATGGGGACTGAACCCAGGACAGTGAACTCAAGATCTTTAAGCTGATTTCTATGCACTGCTTTAAAGTGGCGGGCCACAGTATAATTGCTGTCTGAGTTTACAATGGCACGCACGTGCTGTAGAATACGCTTGTTGACTGGGAGCTTGGTGCTCCCGATGTATTCTAAATTGTATGTGCACCTCAGTTTGTATATCGCGAATTTCGAACGACAAGTCAATGACTCTCGAATCGGTATTCGTCTCGCACTGAAGGCTGATTGATAACGAGTGCCATTCTTGGCGAATGTGCATGCATGGCACGAAGTGCATTTAAAAAAGCCTAATTTAGATAACCATGGAGTTTTAGGTGTATTTTCAGGCATGGATCTATCTAATGCGTCTCTCATTGATGGTGCCCGTCTGAATGTAATCATGGGCAAGCTCAGTAAAATGGGTCCTAGGATGTTGTCTGTGAGAATGATAGGCCATTCAGAAAACAAAATATGTCTTATCTTTCTCTCTTGGCTACAGAAGGTTGTAATCAAGCGAATTGGGCCTAATGTGGTGGCATCAGTGGTTGAGGACGTCTTGGGCTGTAATAATTCCTCTCTGGACTTACTATTGACTCTAGTTAAAGCCTGGTCCAATATGTTGGAATGATAGCCCCATGCCCGAAATCTTTGATAAGATTCATTAAGACAATGGGCAGAAATCAAAGTGTCACTACAAATACTTTTAATACGGATGAATTCACCATAGGGAATGCTTTTGACGGTGTGGGCAGGGTGGGCACTCTGGGCATGTAATATAGAGTTGCCCGCTGTCGACTTACGATGTAATTTAGTATGGAGTTTCCCTTCTTTTATGAAAAGATATACATCCAAGAACTCAGCCGAGTCCGTAGTGACAGTAGCTGTGAATTTTAAATTACGTTCATTTTGATTCACATCCCTCACAAAAGCATGAGCCTGTTCCTGCAAACCCCCCCAGATGATTAAAATATCATCAATAAATCTCCAGTAGTGGGTCAAATACGGTCCCCACTGGCCATGTGTGGTTCTGAGCTTGTGCTCCTCCCACCAGCCAACATGTAAACATGAATAGCTGGGGGAGAAGCACGAGCCCATTGCCATGCCTCGTTGTTGGTGGTAGATGACGTTCTGAAATTGAAAGTAATTGTTATACAAACATATTTTGTCGTTATGGTCTCTAAGAACAGCATCACGTTGGTATATATATATATATATATATATATATATATATATATATATATATATATATATATATATATATAATATATATCATGATTAGAAAGGTCACTGGGAAGAACTTGAGAGCACTACACTGAAATGTGTACCACATTTTCTCAAAGGAGCAATGGCCCAAGGAATTTGATGTAAACTTTTAATACATAGTCGTCTGAAGGACATTCGTTGGAAAGAGGCAGAGGCTAGTTAGTGAAAGGCAGGATCGCCTTGTACAAAAATAAACACAGAAAGTCTGGCAATATTAACTCGTGCAACCTTATCTCACTAAAATAGTTCTAAAAAATCGGCAATTATGTCTTTAAATGATATTACTGATTATTTAGTAAAAACACATCCTCAATTGAGGTAACTACGGGTAGTGAGGAAGAAGTTCCATACATATATGCACTTCAAGATCCAAATATACGTTTAAGCGTTTTATAATTTAGATTATGCTGCTATTCATGTTTTTCCATTCCTGATCTTGATCAAAGAACACAAATGAATGACCGGAAACGTAAATGTCTAATGAATACCAAACACACTTCAATACATGTTTTAGTAGATTGTTTTTTATTCATAGATATTCCTCAGAAAATATTTGAGTCCAGTTTTTTCAAGGGTCAGCACTTTATCGAGGATGTCAACAATAGACCCTTTAGATAATATGCTCTTTTTAGATGTGCCCCTTTCTTGCCTCAGCACATTTTTCATATTTTGTTAGCAGATATTTCAAATAATTTATACATTACTGTAGAAGAGTGAGACGTATTTCATTTTTTTTCTCATAGGTTGTTTTGTGGACATAAATGTCTCAAACGGCCTTTTTTAACCTGAGCCTGCGAAGTTTGAAGCCCACAGTATTGTTTTTCTAAGATCAGCTGATATTTTTGATGCAGAGGACCTTCATAAATGCACCCCTAAAACTCCTGTGACATAAAGGATAGAGAAGAGGATTTATAGAAGAATTGATCCATAGAAGCCAGAAGGTGATTTCATACCAGTAGGAATTTATACAAAAACTATCAGAGGCTGCACAGATGCCCATAAGCAGTGTGTAGGGTGCCCAGCAGATTACGAACACACCTACAAGGATTGCAAGAGACCTGGCAACTTTCTTGTCCCTTGACAGCTTTGTGTTTGGGGAACAGTTGAGTTTCAAGTTCTCTGTGGTTTCTGGAACTGAGAAAGGCAAGCGGATGAAAAAACAACGTATTTTTTTCCGTGGACTTGAGGAATGAATGTTTGTTTCATCGAGAGTTGATGTAGCCTTGGTCACTCTCATCATGGTAGAGAGACTCCGTGTGTTTCCAGATTTCATGCATGGGCTCGTTGAGATCTTTTTATCTGGCATTATTATTGTCCTTTGCTGTTCTTGACCTCTCCTTTTTCTGCTGCGCCTATGAATGTTCCAGCAAATGCTGAGATTGAAATACAAGATGCTGATGAGAGGCAACACGAACTCTACAGATGATGCTCCAAGGAGGAAGTACCAAGTATTGTAAAATTCAGAAAAGCACTGATTGGCCGGTACCACACTTGTGCCTTTTACATATTCCCAAAATATGATGGCTGGACCATAAAGGAGGAATGACAAGATCCACACCATGGCCATTTTAAGGAAAGCCTGGGTGTTGTTTCTTTGATTTACTTGATACATAACCTAGGAAGAGAAACATAACGTACGAGATGAGTACAAGACACACAGTTTATTTGAAATACTTTATGTGGCCATCAATCGGATTGAACTAGGTATGAAAGGATAATAATAGTTTGGTTAATTAAACATCGGTAATCTTTTAGGTGGAGAAGAAGCCCTTGCTTTTAGTTTATCAGATCGGCAGAAAACGTTAAACTTTTCCGAAATTGAAGCAAAATAGTAATGTTCAGTGTATGCAGCTTCGTAAAGGATAAATCATTTATAGAGTAGGGAGGAGCTGTGCCCTGAACTTTTAGCTTTGACCCTATGCCACACGTTTGCACAGAAATAGCACATGAGTACCTTTTATGCATAAATGTGTGCTTATTTTAATTTTCACATTTAAAAAAAATAATCTTTAGTACATTTTTTTTAAAAAAACATCTTTTTATTATAGCGAAGGCACAGAAAAAAGTAGCACAGAGCATAACGGTATTGGTACCAGCAATAGACGATCAATAAGAAATATGCAACCCCAAGGGCACTACACAGCCATATATGGCCCACATCCCGGAGGCTGGGCGGCGTCAGATCAGATCACGGTCATAAGCAGGGAATTTTGCGGTCATGCTCCAACAATATAAAACCCAGTAGTGGCTTCGCAATGTTTTGTCATTACACATAACCATAATAGCAAACAGTTCAATAACAACTATTAACCCCTCTAATGGCATCGCTAGTACTAATTCAATAGAGTAGGACATTCGTGTGAGGGCCAGGTATGGTCCATGCAACGGACGGCGGTATCTACCTATGGGGATCAGATCAATATACATACAAACATATCAAGGGCTCTTAGCGTGGCAACGTGGGACACCTACACCGTCTCACAGCCCTCTTCTCCAGCGCCCTCCCCTCCACAGTCAGACTCCGAGGCATCAGAAGAAAACAACTCAGCACTGGTGGCATCAGAGTCATCCTCCGCCAATCCCTCCAAACACAGCGTCCTCCAGGCAAGTAAATCATCATGCAATTTGTCGTCCTTGCGGGTGCGCTGCATGTGAGTCTCCTCCGGCAAGGCCCACTCTCTTGCATCCCTCAACCACATAAGAATTTCAGGCACCCTCTGACCCATCCAAGTGATAGCCACTCGTCTCCTTGCTAAGACTAGTAGGAGTTGCAGGAACTTATACGATAGTTTCTTTTTCCTAGGTCTGGGCACCAATGCAAGGAGGCATTGGAGTGGGTCCAGCAGGAGCCTAAGGTGCGTAGCCCGAACGACATACCGCACCACCTGTCGCCAAAAATCCTGAACAAGAGGACACTCCCATGCCAAATGCAAGAAGCCCGCCCTCCCCAGTCCACATCTAGGACAATTGTGGCTCCTATCTGCCGATATGCGATGAAGGGAGACTGGTGTCATGTATGTACGATGGACGAAATTAAAGTGGATGAGTTTAAACCGAGCATTACAGGAGACCTTATGGGTCAACAGACCAATCCGCGTTCTTTGTGCTGGCTCTAACTCCACCCCCAGGTCCGCCTCCCATGCCCCCCATGCCGGGGCTAACGGGGGAGTCGAATCCCGGCACATAGCCGAGTAGAGGAGGGAAATCAGGCGTTTACCTCTCCCACAGGACATAATGACGTCAAGGGTATTGGTGAGCGGGGGTGCTTCCGGGAATTGGGGCCACGTTATCCTGGCCACCTCTTGGAGGCTACCGTAATGAAGGTATTGTCCCTCAGTCAGTCCAAATGACTCCTTGGCACCCTCAAATGTCACAAAGGAGTCGTTCGGGTAGAGGTCTGCGAGAGTCGTACAACCCCCAGACCGCCATTCCCGGAAGGACATGGTTTCCTCCAAGCGGATTATCGGGGCCAGGGACCAAACTGGGAGCTCTCTGTGGAACGGAGCTCGCAGCAGCACCCTTTCAACAAATCGCTGCCAGATATTAGCCGTATGACGCACCACAAAAGGTAAAGTGGCGGCGGCTCCTCGCCCCTGCATTAGAGCCTCCTGCAAGGTCGAATCAGTAGCCGCACCAGCTAGCAGTGCCAGCTCCCAATTCTCTCCCGCGGCGAACCATCTGGCGGCGGGAAGAAGCTGTGCCGCATAATAGTATAAGTCAAAGCGCGGGGCTTCGAGGCCACCTTCGTCCCAACATCTCGTCACTGTGCGCAGGGCGACCCTACTGCGTCCACCCGCCCAAAGGAGTGAGGTGAGGAGAGAGTTCAACGTGCGGAACACTCGGGGAGGTAACGGACATAGCGAGTTCTGCAGAACATATAAGACCCTAGGGAGCATCAATTGCCAATCGCCCCATGAGAGAAAGGGGGAGCGTGTTCCAGAAGGTAATAGATTTGCGGAGGGCCGTGAGTATTCGGTCGATGTTGTGAGCCAGCAGGACCTCCGTAGACGTGGCCACCTGGATGCCCAAGTATCGGAAAGCCGTGCGCTCGTACCGGAGACCCAAATGCTGAAGCTCCGCGCCCAAATCCGGGACAGCATTCGTCAGCGGGAAGACTAGGGATTTGGTAATATTTATACGCAACCCAGAGGCTGCGCCAAATCGATCCAAGAGTCGTAACAGTTCGGGGAGGGCCTCAGCCGGGGAGGTCAAATAAAAAAGCGCATCGTCCGCATAGAGGGAGACCACATTGGTAGCATCATGCACCTCGATACCCCAAGCCCGCAGGTCAACGCGAGCGGAAACGGCAAGGGGCTCAATTGCAAGAGCAAATAGGAGAGGGGAGAGAGGGCAGCCCTGTCGGGTGCCTCTCCCCAGTGATCACTCCGCTGAGCGGGCCGACCCCAGCCGCACACTGGCGCGTGGCGCCTTGTAGATCGCCCGGATCCAGTCCCGAAATCGAGGTCCGAACCCCATTTTTTGGGGTACTTGTAACAGATATCCCCAGTGCACCGTATCAAATGCCTTAGCCAAATCAATGGCAACCAATACGTGAGGGCCCTCCCGTCCCTGCACATCATGCAGTATATAATTGAGACGACGCAAATTCATCGCCGTGTTACGACCCGGGATGAATCCACACTGGTCAGGGTGGACTAGGCGCGTCATGAGTGGAGCGAGGCGCGTGGCCAGCAACTTAGTGAGGATTTTTGCATCTGTATTCAGCAGCGTGATAGGACGATATGCCGCGGGATCAGTCTTGTCACCGCCAGGCTTCAGGATCATGCACACCTCTCCCTGGGCCATGGTAGGTGGAAGGGTGCCAGCCTGCAGAGCCTCATTGTAGACCTGCAAGAGGAGGGGGGCCAGGACATCTCCAAAGGACTGATAGAACTCAGCCGGATAGCCATCACTCCCAGGGGTCTTAGAACAGGGGAGGGCAGCGATCGCCGCTGTAATCTCTCCTAGCGTCAGATTCGCGTTGAGTTCCTTCGCCGCAACCTCCGGCAACGTCTGAAGTTGGAGGCCCTCAAGATACGACTGACCAACCTCCTCTGACATCAATGGGTCAGCCTCATAGACAGTCTTTAAGTGGTCACGGAGAACTTCAAGAACCGCTGCCTCAGAGTGGACCATAGTGCCAGCGAGGTTCCGTAAGGCAACGATCCTCTCAGGTGCAAATTCTCGCCGCAAGATCCAGGCCAACAAGCGGCCGGACTTATCCCCCTCCCGATGGAGGCGCTGCCTGTACTGGCCCAGCGTGAATGTGTCAAGACGTGTAAGTATGTCATGGATCGACACCAGGGCCTTCCTTTCCATCCGGTGGCCCAGGTCCTCAGGATTAGCACAGGACTGTACGCGTTGAAGCGCCAGTTCCGCAGCTTGCAGGTCGGACAACAACTGTTTCCGGACCCCATATGAAAGGCCCATGCATGCGCCACGCACCACCGCCTTCAACGCCTCCCATTTGGTGGAGTAGGGTAAGTCCTCCCCCCCCAGTTGAGGTCCAAGTAACCCGACAGTGACTCCGCTACATGCTCCCTAGCCACTGGGTCCTGTAGTAAGTCAACCGGCAACCTCCACGTACGCGGACGCGCGGCACGATCAGGCCACTTCGCCACACACGTCACCGGAGCGTGATCCGACAAGTATCGTGCCTGATGTGTAACCGACAAAGTAAGGGAGGTGGTTAAGTTTGCCGCAAGTATGCGGTCCAGTCTGCTATGCATACCGTGGGTCGGAGTGTAGCGCGTATATAGCCTCTGGGTGGGGTGGCAGGTTCGCCACACGTCACTCGCCCCCAGATTGTGCATCACGTCCCTCAGACGCGCTGTCATACGGGGCTTGGTGCCCGCCCTAGGCGGATGACGGTCCAGCTCGTGGTCCAGTATGCAATTGAAATCCCCAAACCAGAGGAGGGGCGCATCTAAACTCGGAACCAAAAGATCCTGTATCCGAGAGAAAAAGGTCGGGTCATCAGTATTCGGGGCATATGTGTTAAGTAGCAGGAATTCCTTGTCGTCCAGTCTAAGCCTCACTAACAAATACCTGCCTTCTACATCCGCCTCTATATATTGTACAGCACACGGAATCCCCGGGGCCACCCAGATAAGGACCCCCCTAGCGTATGTAGAGAAAGAGGAATGAAAGAACTGGCCCCTCCATTTCCTAGACAATCGCTGTGCGCCTTCATCGTCTAGATGGGTCTCCTGCAAGCATGCCACCGAGACCCCATGGCGTTTAAGAAAGGTGAGGACCCTGTGTCTTTTGGTGCAGGTGCCCAGGCCACGCACATTCCACGTCAAAAACTTGAAACCCACGGCATAGGAGTACGCCCAACCGGGCAATTTCTTGTATACAACGCAAACCTGACCCCCCCGACCCCCACTACGTGTAGATCCGGAGGTGTAGCCCAAAAATCAAGCCCCCCATAAGTCTGAATCAGTGTGTACATGATGCCATTACAACTTCTGTCATGAACCCCGCCCCACCCCCCAACATCCCCAAAACACAATCCCCTCTCCCACCCCCACCCAAGAGCAATAGGACAGCAACACAAAACAACGCCACCCCGCCCTTCCCCCGCCAGTGCCAGGACGTGCACAGCCACCCCATACCTCTCAATCAACCCACACTCACACACACCAAGTCAACCCCCCCCACCACCCTCCCTCCCAGCTCCCCAAAAGACCCAACAAACCCAGGAAAGAAAGGCCCGGGCAGGTCCTCTCAATATTGCCAGGAATGGGGGACGACAACACTCAGACTAATAGTCTGATCCCCACACCCCACACCCCCCCTCGCCAAAAACAGCAGGGCGCCAGTCGTAGAGCACGGTCCAACAACCAGGAAAGTTGCAGCAGCCCGCACTTTGAGCGGGGACCCAGCACACCATCAGCAAATAGCACCCAGCCAAAGGACAGTCGTACATATAGGCACTTTAAGGGCAAAGCGAATAAACAGGGGAGGCCAAACCAATAGAAGGGAAAAGTTATTCCAACCTCGATGCAGTTAGGGCCGTCTCCGGGACCACAGGAGCCTCTGAGTCCGCTCCCAGGGACAATTCTTGCAAGGTGTCCGGTGCCAAGACATCGCCAGGCGCGGGTGCCTCGGGTAACCCCGAATCCGCCCCCTTGCGAGGATTCCATATGTATAGCTCCATCCGTCCCCACCGTGGGTCGAGATTCAGGAGAACCCCGGGACCTATATCGGCGTCCTCTCCTACCACGGCGTCTCCTCTGGGGCCTGGTCCCCCAAGTCTCTCTCGGGCCCCCTCGCTCATCTGGGGGCAGATCATCTCCTCTGATCTCCAGCCATTCCCAGACTTCCGCCGGCGTCTCAAAGAAGTGCGCGCGGCCTTGAGACAGTACTTTAAGTTTGGCAGGGTATAACAGCATATACTGAAGCTGCATTTCACGTAGCTTTTGCTTAACCCCCAAGTAGGATTTTCTCTGCTCCTGCACTTGTTGGGTATAGTCCGGATAGATCGATATTCTACTGTTCTCAATCATGAGGGACTCCGATTCTCTAGCAGCCTTAAGGATACAGTCACGGTCTTTATAATTAAGGATCTTCGCGATGAGGGCTCTGGGAGACTCACCTGGCCGTGGAGGGGGCACCAGGGCCCGATGCGCTCGCTCCACTACGAAGACACTGGATAGTCCATTCGGGCACAGGCGTTCACGGATCCATGTTTCCAGGAAACGCTCAGGGTTCCCCGCCTCCAGTCGCTCCGGAATCCCAAGGACTCTGATATTACTCCGACGCGCCCTCCCTTCCGCGTCTTCAGCCCGCCGTTCCAATGCACGGGTAGTAGAGGTAAGTTGGGCCAGCAACTTCTGTAAAGAAGCTACTTCTCCCTGCAGTTGAGTGATGTTGCCCTCCGCGTCCGATACCTTATCCGCCACTTTGCGAAGGTCCGGCCGCAGCAAGTTGACATCGATAGAGACCGTCTCTATCTGGCGCTCCAGAGCAGAGTGGGATCCCTGAATGGCTTTGAGGATTTCAGCCCTGGACGGCTCCGCAGCCCCCTCGCCGCCATCCTCCGCCCCGACTGACGTGTGATCCTCTGCGGCGGGAGGCGCGGGGTGGTATACTGGACGATCGTATTCGGCTGGGAGGCCTTCGAGGAACGGCCTGGACGGCCCGCCATGTTGAAGATTGCAGCAGCAAGCGGTAAGGTCCAAGGCGTCCATGCCGATCGCAGGGGTTCAGAAGGGGCCGCCCAATCAAATCCAGGACTAGCGCTGTAGGAGGTATGAAGCCACCACCGGGGTCTCAGGCAGCACGGTGCGGGCGGTACCCAAGAGGAGAAAGCCAACCCCTCACAACCCCAGTAGTGCGGAGGAGTCCAGGGCCCAGAAGTGCCTTGGGGAAGCAAGGATCAGGACTGGCGGTAGGGCGGCCACCGTCACTCCCTCGTTGCGCAATTACTCCCACTTCCAGCCGGCAGCCGGGTGTCAGGAAGCCACAGGGGTCACCCCCCCCAACAGGGGTCCACCGTCACAGGCCAGGTCAAGGGACAGGCACACCTTGCTACCCCACTCCGCTGCCTCCCCCAGGGATCGTCAAAATGGCGGCTGCGTGGGGGAGGGGGGAGGGCGAAGGACCACCGCAGGCAAAGGATCACCAGTGACTGTGCCCTCCCGAAGGTAGTATGTAGGAGAAAGTCAGGACCAAATCGGGGGGGGGCCGATGGAAGCAGGCGCGCAGTCTCTGCGGATCACCGCAGGAGGGTCCGGCGAGGTCAAGCACCGGGCAATCGGGACCCCCACTCCAAATCTCAGGGCAGCAGTACTCACGCCCTTCGCCACTGATTGCAGGCCCTCCGGTGGTGGTCCGGGCAATTCACGTCTGCGGCAGCTGCAGGAGTAGAGCTCCTCCTCGGGAGCACAGTCAGTCTCTGCACGCCGGCCCCGAGGCGCAGAGCCGCCACTCTCCGCCGCACCAAGTCACCTCCGGGAGGCTCAGATAGGACGCCGGGACCCAGCAGGGGCCCGGCCAACTCGGCAGCTGCAAACGGAGCGCCCGCAGTCCGGCGTCTCCCAACAGGCCCAGTCCACGGCGTTACGTGAAACAGGACGCCGGCGCCCCCCCGACAGTGTTGTCGCCTCCGAGGACGAGGGATTCCAGGACCGCTTCTCCGGTTCAATGGCACCAGTCAGGTCAGGGCGGGTTCCGACACAGGTTTCAGAGAGCGGGACAGCCCGGGCAGGATTTAATACAGGATTTCGTTGGTCTTCGGGACGGAGCTGGAGGAGCTCACGTCCTGTCGGCCATGCTGCTTGGCCACGCCCCAATCTTTAGTACATTTATTTCATTTTCACTCCATGCTCCCTCCTATGCCCCCTCCCACAGCTAGTGACATTTCATAGATACATTAAAAAAAAATCAGACACAATAGCTCAAATTCACAACAATATAAATATACATCTCAGGTAATTTACATGTCTGTAACAACCAGTGGTTGGCCAGTCTCCCACCTTCTAAAGTGTCACGTGCAAAATTCATCACATATAACTGATAGCCTGTCAGAATGATTGTCCCTCAAGCCTACCATGGTCTCTCGCCCACTCATATATAGGAACCCAGATTCTCAAGCCTTTTAGTTGTGCACAACTCCCTTTCCGCATATATATAGCTTTTGTCCAAGTTGTAAGCCACAAAAAACCTGGCCAGCCATTGTTGGAATCTGGGTGGGCTCGGGTGTAGCCAGACTGAGGCAATAAAAAGCCTCAAAATTGCCATAGTGATTAAAACCAATTGATGCCCGTATTCCAACTAATTTGTCTCGGATACTCCTAATAAAATTACATCTGGTGGTATAGTTACCTCTACTTTTAACACCTCTGACAGAAATCTAGATATTTCTTTTTTCAAACTCTCTAGCTGAACAGAAGCAGCACAAATATGTATAATATCGGCTTTGTGTAAGGCATAGAGCGGGCAAAATGTACCTTTGTCCACCCCTCATTTAGCAATCTTATCAGGTGTATAATATAAGAAAAAACAGGTCTTATAAAACTGTGCCTGTAATCGTGATACCATTAAAATGGATTGTGCCAGCTCAAACGCATGAAAGAATGTATTATCGGATCCCCACCTTCTATTGCTATTTTTGAGAATACTTATATATATATCATCGGGCATGGCAGAGTTAAAGCAGCCTTAGGTTTACCCGATTGAAATTGCTCTTCCTTTCAAAAAATTTCAAAACCTTCTATTCTATTGAACCCAGCAGGCCCTCCCCCTTTTCGCAGGAGAAAATCTCTCACTTGAAGAAACTTAAAAAAGTCCTTCCATCCAAGATTACATAAATTTTTCCTCACATTAAAAGAGCAGAGCCCTGAAGATGAAAAAAACAACCCACTAGATCAACCCCAACATACACCCATTTCTTCATAAAAGAGTCTTGAAAAAACTCCGGTAGGTTAAAATGATTAAACAGGGGGTGTATAAACAGATATCTACCGATCCCTAAGATTCTACGTGTGGCACTCCTAACTTGAATACACAGTGGAGAGTATTAAAGCATATTTTTTTTATAATAACTGTCATTCAGTTGCCGCCAAAGACATCCCAAAGTCTCTTTCCCCATCATAAGCTCAAATGGTGAGGGCACTAACCCAATTCTCACACTATCATCAAGACTCAACTGCATATCAGTGTGGTAGCCCAATAAAATAATTTCAGGTCAGGTAGAGCCCACCAACCTCGCTTCCTGGGTAAGGAAAGGGATTATGAAGGCTTGTCTCGGTCTTGAGTATGACCAGATAAACCGGGAGAATACATTTCACATTGTTTTAAATCATTGTGGTGAAGATTCTAGGGAAATAGCCCAAAAAAATGTATACACTTTTTGGGAAAAAATCATCTTAATTAGGTTACATCTGCCACCTATAGATAGTTGTAGATTATTTAGCCTTGCAAGATCTTGCTTGGTTTTACCCAAAAGGGGTTACATATTATCCATGACCACATTGTCCAACCGTGCAGACAAGCAAAAACCCAGATATGTTGCCTTCTCTACTACCCGACTATCTAGCATCTTAATTCCTTTATTGACAATAATCTGGGTCTTATCCTCATTGCGCGTAGCCAGAAATACACCCAAAACTCCTGGCTTCCTCTTCTACTGCCTTAGTAGCCGAGATTGGATCAGGTGTTACAAGAGCAATGTTGTCAACATAGGCAAGAATTTTAGTCGCCCAGTTGTAAGTCCACATTGCTGGAATTTGATCATTACACTAAAATCTATGAATAAAGGGGTCAATAAAAATCACAAATAGCTGAGGGGAGCAGGACAACCTTGCCTGGTCCCTGGAGAAATTAAAAATGTTTCAGATAATACGCCATTCACCCAGACCTTGGCTATTGGGTCACCGTATAACATTTTGAATAAAGCCTAGACCAAGCCTGATTCTTGACATTGTCATTCAGAGATATTGCCAGGAGACCCTTTCGAAGGCTTTCTCTGCATCCAGCAGAATAAGACTTATATGGTCCTCGGTTACATTAGTAGCATCAAACAGTGATATAACTCTCCAGATATGATCAGTAGTAGATCTACCAGCAATGAACCCGTGTTGCCCCACCGAAATGATTTTATGAATTATAGGGGCAAGCCGAATGGCCAAGACTTTCGAGTAAATTTTAGAGTCGTTGTTTATCAGAGTTATTGGACAATAGATGTCCAGATCAAGAGGCGATTTTTTTTTTTAAAATCCCTATTTTCCCAGAGGACTGTGAGCTCGGAGGTCTCCTTCCATTGAAGATATGTACAGATAATTTGCTCATAATCTTCTAAAGCCGAGGGGCGAATGTATGATAAAATTCCGTAGGAATACAATCTGTCATGGCAGTTTTTCCCCCTACTAGATCATTTATAGACAGTAGAATCTCTGTCCATTTTGGGGGATTATCCAGTTTCCCCTGGTCCTCGCAGGCAAACTGCACATATGGAGCAGAGTCAAGATACTCCCAATAGAGTTCTGTTTCATTCCACGGCGTTCCATGTGTAAAATTTGATAGTATTGATTAAAAGCTTCTCTAATCATATCTGGGTCTGCGACTCGGCCATTAATCTCCCAAATTAGGATTTACATTATTTGTTGCCTAGTCCGAATTGCTAGATGATGGCCAATTCACAGGCAACTTTATTTTCACCTTTTCACTATCGATTGAGCATGGTACCCTAATTTGCGGCAGTGTAACACCTCCCTGTGTAACAATCTAATTTGTGCAAGAATGTTGTTGGGACACAATCTATACTCAAAATGTCATGGATATGTGGATTGATATCAGAGCTCCCAGAAGGATGGACGGAGGAGGGAGGCTCTATTCCCCAGACCCTGTGTGTTTTCAGGGACCAACGCCTGTGTTGCAAAATGTAGTTATAAATATTGAAGAAAGACTCCTTTTTATTATTGGTGATGAGACAACACCACCCCATTTCACTAGGTGCCAACAGATGCTGAAGCAGCAGTGTTTTCCCTTTCCCTTAAGGATTTGTATTAACTTACAAGCAGGCGCTCATGCAGTGTAGGGTCCAACACAAACTTTTTGACCTGGGCCCCTTAAAGCTTCTGACATGACTGATTGATATGAAAGCATCCCTGTCACCCACACATTATTAGTATTAAAGGTAAAAAAACGTCCTTGACTCGTCCATTTTAGTTGAATCAGTGGTTTAGAGCTATGGGAAACCTTTTCCTTACATACGTCTCTGTACAATAATAATTTATGGGTAAAAATGGGTAATGCAGACCCCTAGTATATTAGAGCATGGATTAGAAAATGTTATGGCACCAAAAATGAAAGGCTTAAAGCACTCATTTTAGTTTTTTGCAGCACCTTAATTTGCAGTGTTTCTTCAGGTCTCAGCAAAGGATACATAAGAAGTGCAGGGAGTAGTGATGCCCTTTACTTCAGCTTTTGGTGATTGATACCGTGTCCTTCAGCTTTTGGTGAACAATACCAGATCCTTCAGCTTTTGGTGAATGATACCCTATCCTTCAGATTTTGGTGAACGATACCCTATCTTTCAGGTTTTGGTGAATGATACCCTATCTTTCAGCTTTTGGTGAATGATACCCTATCCTTCAACTTTTGGTGAACAATACCATATCCTTCAGGCTTTGGTGAATGATACCCACTCCTTAAGCTTTTGGCGAACGATACCCGATCTTTCAGCTTTTGGGGAACAATACTGTATCCTTCTGCTTTTGGTGAACAATACCCTATCCTTCAGCTTTTGGTGTACGATATCCTGTCGTTCAGCTTTTGGTGAATGATGCCCTGTCCTTCAGAATTTGGTGAACGATACCCGATCTTTCAGCTTTTGGTAAATGATAGCCTATCTTTCAGATTTTGGTGAACAATACCAGATCCTTCAGCTTTTGTTGAATGATACCCGCTCCTTCAGCTTTTGGCGAACAATACCCAAACTTCAGCTTTTGGGGAACAATACTGTATCCTTCAGCTTTTGGTGAACGATACCCTATTCTTCAGCTTTTGGTAAACAATACCCTGTCCTTCAGCTTTTGGTGAATGATGCCCAGTCCTTCAGCTTTTGTTGAATGATACCCTATCTTTCAGCTGTTGGTGAATGATACCCAGTCCTTCAGCTTTTGGTGCTAAACAGAATTTTTACACCCCAGTCTGGAAAATCCATTCAAAGTGTTGAGATGCCAATACAATCACTGCATGGCCCATTTTGCAAGGCCGGTAAACAGCTCGACCTTCATTTACCAAGATTGTAACTGCAAGGTGAAAGACGTGAACTGTCAAGGTGTAAATATCTGCCAATAAAGGCGCACAGAAATATAAAATTTTATGACAAATATGGTCTGAATAACTCGACCTATGTTACCCTTGTCTGCCTTTTCCTGGTACTACAGCTTCTCCCTGCTTTTTTGGGCAAGTTGCATTGATATAACATTCTCATTGTTGCTTGCAATGTGTGTACCATACTACACTCTGTTTGGTCAGCTATTTTGCGACAATAAACATTAAAAACATAGTTCTTAGAGAAAATGTATTCAAGGAGCACTCCAGTGAACAGTCAAGATGGCTCACTGAGATAACTTTGCTGAATTGATCTGCAGTTCGTTCACGAGCCTGGATTCTAATATGGCCGACTTAATCCTCCAAACCTATGAGGTTAGTAATTTGCCTTCTACTCAACTGGTTACTCATAACTGCAGAAGAGGAATCCACAATTTCCAATAAAATAGATTTCTGGGTGATTGTACCAAAATTAGCAGCCACTAGACTTTATTGAGTGAAATTGCAAAGGTGTGAATGTAATGAGGACTAGTGAGCGATGGTGCAAATCCAAACATTCATTCAAGGCTAATCAGTGAATGTGCAAATTCAAAGGGGCAGCAAGACTTACAGAATAGTTTGGCTAATGTGAACATACACTAACGATTCCTGTATCATGAGATAAATCTGAGTTTACATTATGGATTACAAGGATATGGTGGAGTTGCTAAGGATTTACTAGGGGTGGTGCAAATTTTAGACAGGTGTTAAAGATTTTTGAATGATGGTAAAAATATCAGCATCCCCTGATTATTACGGAGGGGTGGTGCAAATCTCTCTATATATACAGATGATTACTGAGTGATGAAGCACATTTGAGAATTAATTCAGAATTAATAAGTGAAGGCAGAAATGTGAATATACACTAAGGGTTACCAACAAATGAGGAAAATCAGAATATTCATCAAGGATTTAGTCCTTGGCACTGTGGATAATCTATCATGATGGTGCTGGCTCCTGCATAATACTTTGACTGGCATATTTGTGACATTTCTTGACATATTTTAAGTGCTCCTGGCACAGTGATATCCACCCCTGGTGCACTATTGCTCAAGTATAATGACAATATGTCCACATATATTTCGGCTAACATGCTATGATAATATCCATACATAGTGTAATGCATGTAGTGGCATAAGGGTGGTAATGTGTGGCACTGTTATGCTGTTATCACTGTATTTGTATGAAACCTCAGACTGTAGTTTTAATGTAAAGTTCAACTTTCCTACAATACAAACATGTAATCATCTTTCCAGAGACTAATCTATTTCTTTCTCCATTCAGTCACCTATCCAGTTATTCTTGTACTCACCTATTAATAAGTCATGCATGCAGCCATTCTCTCATTCATTCATCTTTTGATGGTCTCAACCATCAATCCAACTTTTCACTCATCCTTCAAATCGCCCACCTACACACCCACACACTCCCCAATCAAGAACCAATTTCACTTTCAAAAAAGTCAAACTTACTGGTTTAGTCAATGCATGGTTTAATTTGCGGTTACATTAACAAGCTAGATAAATAACTAACTTTTTATTATCAGGAGACATTAACAAAAGAAGGGATTCTAAAAATGTAACTTACCGTCATAGTTACTGAAAGGAAACGGTCGTAGCTGATAAGGACTATATTGTATACTGAAGCAACACACATGACGTAGTCCGTAACCAACCAAAACTTGCATGCAAGCCTTCCTAACATCCACCTTCCAGTCAACGAATAAGGCATGTACAAAGGAATGCATACAGCACCTGCAGAAGGGTGATCAATTTCAAACAGATTTAGGTTCTCATCATCACCTTCACTTTCATTAGTATAGCACTCTGAGCCAGGTGGTACAAGCCAGCTAAACGTCCTTTTAAAATACTTTGGTTGGGGGCTAACTACTGAAAAGTGGCACAATGCAACGCTGTAATAAAAGTTTATGTGGATTTAACAAGCGGTGGTTTCTTCATAAGGACGGCGGAGCGTCTCCCACCACGGCTGAGCAGAAAGCTTGACAAATAAATGATGATGAAGTAATTTTATTACCATTTTATTTTTCACTCTGCCAGCCGAAGTGGTAAAAAGAAGGACAAATATATCATAAAGTAGAGTTGTCTTTATTAAGCAAACAACATACAACCTCCAGAGTCACCTCACAGGCTCAACTGACCAAATATTCCAACTGTCAGTGATTCTTGGGCCATTCTATGTTGAGAGGAGAATAAGGGTACATGGGTTATGGGACATAGTTATGGGAGATACCACATTAATGGTAAAGGATAAAACAGGTGACGCTGTAATATAATGATAATATTAAAGAGATTATATGTTATAAATTATAAAACATCTCCTTCCTATGCGAAAAAAACCCATCACACTAACATGAAACATTATGCTGTACATTCAAAATACAATTTACCACTTTCTAAAGGTACGAAGTTATAAAAGGAGGTGGAGCATACTGTACTATATTTAATATTATATAAAAATGCATATGTTGCATAGTTAGGGTTACTACCACTGTCTTATACATAAATTATTTTACTTGACAAATGCAATATACCTTGTGCCATTGCGGTACCTTTGTAACTCTGTCTGGAAATCTATTTCCCCTAGAACTCCTACGGACTTCAGGGGACACACTTTGCTTTGATTGCATCCCTGGCACAGTATGGCACCTGGACAATCTGTCAATGCTCCAAGTCCCACCAACATCCAAAACAACCACATTTTGTGTACTTGATTATTTTCTTAGGATTGGAATAACAACTGACCTTACTCCTGTGAAGATTCAGAAGTTTGACCGTCACTTTTCTCCTACTTCCCAATTCTTTCTTACAACACCATGTTTATTGTCATATTGAATTCTATAACCTTCCTGATGCTGATAATGTGTTTACTTGTTTCTTTCCTTTTCACCCACACTGGCCAGCCAGCACCCAAACAATTAGGGGACAATTTGGTTCCTGGTAGTCTTCCTTTATGTGACACAAATGGAGAAATACCTGTAACTGCATTGGGTGCAGTGTGGTATGACCATAACATGGTTTAAAGGGGTTTTCCTAACGGTTCTCTGTTAACACTAGACAACTGTATACATTATTTAATCATTCTATATACAGGTTCAACTAGTCCATTTGCCCTAGGACAATATAAGGCTGTTTTGTAGTGTATAATGATTAAGTTAGATAAAAAAAATCCCCTCATTTCTTCCAAGGTAAATTGTGCCCCATTATAGGTTGTCATTGTATCCCCTGTAAAGAATATATCTTTTAGAAATTCAATTTGTGTTTTTGTGGTAATGGAGTTCACAACTCTGGTTGCAATCCAGTGGAAGTGATAATTTACTAACACTAATATAAACCTACCCTTTCATGCAATTTGCCTGAATGGTCCTATGATGTCCAATGCTAACTTATCCCAAGGTTTGCAGGGAGCAGTTACTGGGTGATATATGGGAGCCTTCCTAATGGTTTTAGTTTTGTACCTCAAAGCACAACTTATGCAATCTTTCACTTTATATTCTAATACAAAATCCATACCCAGGAACCAATAGTTAGCTCTTGCTTTGTTTTTAGTGAAGTTTCACCCCGGACGGCCCTCATGAGCTAATTCAGCTATTCTATCCAGTAGATCTCTTAGGGGAATTAACTTATCTCCTCCTCTCACTAGATGTTCTTCAATGGGTGATTCTTGTGCTATTTCCCAGTAACACTAAAGTTCATTAGGGAAATCTGATTGTCTATTAGTCTATCCCTGGACTATTTCTCTTTAACCATGCATTAAGTGTCATCTGCACTTGGTCCATTCTCCCATTCTTGTTTTGTCATCCTCTGTATATTGACCGAGAGCACAGGTTCTTTAGGGCTGCTATGTGGATATTCGTTTTTATTAAGGGACATTCTAGACACAGTCTACTGCTAGATTCCCCAGGACATATTCCATTTTCAAAATAAATCCCTCAAGGCCTAGCACCAACTTTGAAATGTGTGGTGCAGTGTGTTCAATTCCTCTAAATGTGAAAATAAATGCAAGTGGTTTATGATCCATGCGTAAAGTGAAAGGTAAACCTCATTAAAACAAAATCTTAAAATGTAGTATTGTTCAATAGCAAGCTAACACTTCCCTCTCTAGTGTAGGATAGTTTGACTTTGAACCTTTATAGCACAGGATCCAAAAGTGAAAATGCTCTCTTTAATGTCTACTATCTGTGTTATAGTGGCTCCTATACATTTGATACGTGCATCAGTAGTCAGAATAGTTCTACGTCTCACATCAAAGTTCGCCAAAGTGGGTGCTGTGATGATAACTTGTTTAATCTCATTGAATGCTGCTTGAGTACGTTCATTCCACTGAAAATGCCATCCTTTCTTCAATAAATCTGTTGAAGATGATGCTTTAACTGTGAAATTCTTTACGAATTTAGACATATACTCCACCAAACCTAGGAACGATCTAAGTTCCTCTTTGGTCGATGGTGGTGGTGCTTCACAAACTGCTTCTACCAGATCATTCTTGGGTTTTATGCTATCTCTTGCAATAGTATGCCCAAGGTAATCTACTGATCCTGACTCAATTTGGCATTTGTTCATTTTCAGAGTTAATCAAGCCTTCTTTAACACTGAAAAAAACGATCTTAATGTTTCATTATGTTCATTCTCTGTGCCGCCATATACTGTAGTATCATCTTGAAAACACAAGACTCTACTTAATTTCTTCAAAACCTGCTGCCAGCTTCTCTGAAACAGTGCGGCAGCAGATGCCAGCCCAAAAAGCATCCTGCAGTATCTAAATGCTCCAAATGGGGTGATAAAAGACATGTATGACTTAGGTTTGGACTGAAGTTCCACCTGATGGTTTGTTGAGGATGGATCATTTACACTGAAGCAGTTTGCATCTCCGATCAGGCTTAACATTTTATTTATTCTGGAAGTGGAAATCAATCCACCCATTTGTTAGTATTGAGGTCCCTAAAATCTACACAAAGACGTATCCTCCTTCCTTCAGCCTTGTTAGTTACCATTATGGGGGCAAGCAACTCTGAACTCTCTATTGGTCAATGACCAATTGCGCTTGTTATTTCTTAAGATACTCGTTTAACGATTCTTCAATCAGATGCGGAATGGCTCTAACTTTGTGTACTACTGGCTTAGCCGTATTCTTTAATTGTATCTATCTGGAAGTCGCATGAAAGCCCCAGCTTGATGTAAAAAAAACTCTGGACTTCTTGGCATATGTAAGATCTTTCATACTTGTTCGTGATTATTCGGGTCCAACTTCATCCCCAATTCCTTTTGGTCTCTCCACCCTACTATATTAGAACCCTTTTCTGAAACATAAACATTTCCAATAGTGGAATGATCCTTAAATGTAGTACACATAGTTGTCATGTCAATTATTGGAATAGAGTCTCTGTTATACCCACTTAGTTTAACATCAGCTTCCTGTATATTATTTCCTTTACCTGCACATTTATTGACAAATATATTCTTCTCTATCGAAGTGTAACAAGAACAGGAATCTGCAAAGACTTTTACATCTTCACTATCCCTAGTAACATTGCATGTGGGATATGTATTGTGTACATTTGTTACTTGTGGATCAATTTGAAAAATGTATTTTCCCCGGTAGTCTTCACTATTTGCTACAACATATTTGTTAGTTGTCCAAATTCTTACATATCCTTGCATAATGTCCCTTTTTATTACATGTCTGGAATACACATAACTGGCCCTGAAAATCAGGGCTGTTATCCATGTGGTTACTATTTCCACAGCTGTAACATTTTAACTTTGAATTTTCAGGGTGCGTATTGGGCTTGTTTCTGGTCTTTATGTCGGATTGTTTCTTGTTTATCTCCATTATTCGCACTTACTTTTCTCAGATTACTTGTACTTCTTCACTTTGTGTGGCCTGTTTCATTACCTTTCTGTATTCAGCTGTTTGCTCAATACTCTTAGCGAGTCCTGAAGCTTTCTTCAGGATTGTGAGCAAGTAGTTTTTCTTGTATCTTTATATTGTTGGTGTATCTTACTAATTGTTCTCTTTTTAGAGAATCACACCATGACAAAAATCACAAGTGTTAGAAATACCTCTAAGCACTGCAATGTAGCTGGTTACCTTTTAATTTTTCTCCTGCACTCTACTGAAAAATGTATACTGTTCCTGAACAACATTAATTTTCAGCCAAAAAGTAACCTCCAACTTCTTGAATGTTAACTGGTACACATTTTTTCTTTCTTTCTTTCATCATTGTCTGTGATAGGAACACTTACATTTTTAAAATATTTCCTGCCTTGCTCCCCCCAAGTTATGAATAAGAATATGTTGTTTTCTGCAGGTGACAATGTTTCTCCTCCAATGGCTAAAGATAACATTTTCAACAATTTCACCCTTTCTTTCTAAGGAAAAATGGGATCTCCTGTGTCATTCTAAAAGGACGGAGGCTGGCTCATACCTGCTGCTGCCATCTTATAAAGTGTGCAATCAGATTCAGTTTAGATTTACAAACAAACTTTACACAGTACTTTTGAGAAAGCAGCAATACCTGCAAATAAAATAGGTAAAACCTGCAACATAAATAGTTAATATTCAAGTGCATTAAAGGAATCTGCAAAACTGCAAATAAAAATGGTTAACATTCACATGTATTAGAAACAACTGCAACCTTTTAATGCCTGAACAAATCATGTACTATATGTTACATATATGTTACAAGGAATAATTATTTTGTGCAGCTATATGCTTAATTGGCTACTGAGATATGGCAGTCCTCTTTTCCTGTTTTCTCAATCCCTTTTCTGTTTCTGTTCATCTCTTGCAGCAATGAAAAATAGGTAACACCCAAAGAGGAATAGTTAATAATAAGATGAGCCGGGTCTCTATTGAGGAGGTGGTTACTTCTCCTCAACTACCGCACTAAGGGCCAGATGCAGGTCGCCCAATACCGGTCGGTAACGGCCAAAATTACCGAATTTCGGGCGTTACTGACCGATATTGGGCTTTTTAGATGTAGGTGGCATTTTTGTAGGATTCGGTATTTTACCGATTCGGTAAATTAAGGATTCTATAAAATACCGAATTCTTAACATACTGATTCGGTAATTGCCATTTATTCCTATGGGCCTCCAAGCCCATAGGTATGAATGGCAATTACCGAATCGGTAAATACCGATTCGGTAATTACCGAAACTTACCGATTCGGTAATTTTTTACGAAAAATTACCTACATCCCATTTACCTATTCTTAAATACCGAATCGGTAAAATTCGGTACTTAAGAATAGGTAAATTGAGATTACCTACATCTGGCCCTAAACACGCTGCCTTCCTTGTTCGAAAGTATCCGAGGTAAGATTTTATCAATTTTAAAGACACTTGTTTCCAAAACCCTGCTAGGCTGTGTACAAGCAAGTAACCGTTGAGCACATGCACGCTCGCAGGTGATTTCTATTATATCGGCAACCACTGTGTCTGAAACCGGCAGTTTCCCTTATGTTGGCAGCCCCCAACAGTTATCCGGTATTTTCTTTATATGCAGCATGGCAAATGCCGAAAACTTGATGCGCATTAGCAGGAACACAATGAGCGCAGTTCATTTTCCCCACACTGCTACTAATTGTGCACTAGATTGGTGAGGCTCCTCATGCCAAAACAAACATTCTACACTTGACTGACTCTGTCAATGCGAGTGAGCGCTGCTCACAATTTGGAAAGTCACTACTAAATGCGGAGACACAACAAAGTGATTGACACTTTACTGACATTTGACAAATTGGTGCCTTCCCTAACTAAAAGGAGTGCTTCCTATAGCAGCCACACAACATGAAACAGTTGATATTAGCTTTGATGAGTGGTGCACCTCAATAATAATCTCTATAGACTGGAGTGCCTCACATCCACCGAGCTAGAGACAACTTGGCGAAGTAAAGTTTAAAAGTTGCTCGCTGTTGCTGCGTTCCATGCATTATTTTAGGAGGTCAATTAAAGTACCTGTCTGCATATCAGAGGATACACTTGCTCCTACCTCTGTCCTGAAGTGATTTGAGGAGCGTAGAGGCTCACTACCTCATCTACAACTGCGCTTCATAAAGGGTATATCACCCTTTACTTCTAAAGCTCCTTCTTTTTGAGCGCTTGTATGAGCACCATGTATCAGCAGAACTCAACAGCTGACTGGAACCTCACTGCTCTGTGAGTGACCTTAATTCGTATTCAGTGGTGAAGGTGTCTTTTGCTGTCCCCTGCACAGCTGCTTATCCCATCCTCGTCGCCAGGGTCAAAAAGAAAGATGAATATATTATAAAGTAGAGTTGCCTTTAATAAGCAAACAGAATACAGTCTCCACTGTCATCTCCCAGGCTCAACTGACCAAACATTCCAACTATCAGTGTTACCTGAAACATTCCATGTTGAGAGGCTAAGAAGAGTCCAAGGGTTATGGGAGATACCACATTAATGGTAAAGGATTCAACAGGTGACACTGTAATATAATGATAATATTAAAGAGAGGTTCATTATAGATAATACATTATAACACATGTAGGGAGGCAAGTGGGCCATTGATGCTGATTAGAAGCAGGGAGGATTGGCCATTACAGTTTGAAATGCGCATGTTGGTTTGGCTGGCTATCTTGCAATGGCCAGTCCAACATGTGCAATTCAAATCTCTCCAACCCGCGATGCCTGTAGGAGCGCTGAGCCAGTCCGCTCCAGCCAAACCCGGTGCTTTTCCCATGCTGCTTAACCCTATTAACAGCATAAGAGCAGCGTCTGGATTGGTTAAGGGAGTTGGCTGTGGGACCTTGTGCTCAGAGCCATCAACTGGAGAACCATCGAGGACGTTTTGGGACGTGCTGCAGGCTACTAAGGTAAGTTAAAAAAAATCTTAATAAATTGTTTTTTATTCAAATAATTCAATGTAACTGATTCTCATATTAAGAGTCTGCAATACCTTCTGGTTTAATTTGCATATACATATATGTATGTATGTATAAGGAAGTGATTGTATAGTGCCTCACCATTTTCGTGTGTCACAAACTGCCACTGGATTTAACTGCCTTTGCACCAAAACTATTTCTTTTTAACCAGTAGCCCCTTCCATGTCCTCTGCTGGCTGACATAGCAATGTATGCTTTAGGGCCAAGGTTGCACGTTGCCTGGCAAGATAGGGTTTGAGATGGAATTTGTCTGTTGATGCATGAGTTTTAGTTGCATGGCAGTGGACATGGCTACACATGTGATTGAACTTGCAGCATACTTTAGAAAAAACGTTCAGTTTTTAGGTGTGGCATTAGCCAAGACCTTTTGATTTTTATAAAAAAAAATGCATATAGATCACACATTTACAAATAGGGTATTTCATCACTTGTACTGCTGTAGTGTCATTCATATTTTGTTTACCCCATGAAAGCATACCATTGGCCCCTTTCTCTATCTGTGGTGACGTTCTGCCAAATCACAATACCTTCACCTTCACTGACAGTGAAAGCAGTCTCCTTTAGTACCATGGACATGTGGTCTATTGTGGGCTTTTTTTTACACCTTTTTTAAAAAAGATTGCAAAGGCTCTGCATCTCATTAGCCACTGCTAGTGAGACTTCACTTCTGCTCCCAGTGCGCAGCCTCAGGTGCATGCAGTGGTTCGGCTGCTATTTTATAACTAGTCTTGTAACCAATATCAAGATAATCAATCAATCAATCAATCAATCAATCAATAATTCTTTATTTGATTATTAATTAATAATCATAAAAGTACAATTAAAAACACAGGGCCCGATTAACAGAACTAATCTGAGACAAAATCCTAAACTTACTACTTTTGGTATTCACAGAAGGCACTTACTACTTTTGGTATTCACAGAATGCACTTACTACTTTTGGTTAAACTTACTACTTTTGGTATTCACAGAAGACATTTAGTAGTAGTAAAGTTAGTTTACTACTACTAAATGCCTTCTGTGAATACCAAAAGTAGTATGTTTAACCAAAAGTAGTATGTTGAACCAAAAGTAGTAAGTGCATTCTAGTAAATTTAGGAGTTTGCCTTAGATTAGTTCTGTGAATCGGGCCGACATTCAATATAGCACTATATAGGTTGTGTAAGCTTCTCAACCGTATGCTGGCACAAGAGATTTTGAGAGATGTGAAAACTACTCGAGCTGTTGCACCTTTGGTGCTTTGAGAGCAATGCAAGCCAGCTAGAACTTAACAACGGATTGAGATCCCTTACAACTAGTGATATTTGGTTAGACCTTCTTGAGCCTGAGATGAACTAGTCCATCAAGTAAATTCTGATGTAATTGAGATTAAAGAGCACATTTGATTGCTTACCGAGATGGCAGTCCCACAATCAATCCTGGCTACAATCAGGGCCTGTACTACAACGCAGAAGTCGATTTGTTGGATAAATGGTTGTTATTTGTGCAGCTTTTTTGCTGTATGTTTAATTTGTGAAGACATGGACAAATGCGGTTAAAGCCATATGCCAGGCAATTTAACTTCATGAGCTGATGACTAAGACACTGTCAATATATACATCAGACAGCCATTCTTTCTAAGCATTTTTGTGGTTTGCAGATACGATTAAACTCTTGAATTAAACTTAAAAGCTTGAAAAGGTGCGAGGACATTGATTTATGCCAGGTCAAGAGGCTTTTCGGATCTTATAAGTGTTTAGCTAGACCAGAGTTATTGGTTTTGCCAATGTCTTTAAGCTATGTTGTAGTGCAGCGTGGATGCTGGGCAGCCTGTTCAAAAGTTATAATAAAAAAGTGTTATAATCATTTTTCTTACTTTATAAGTAACCAATAAGACATTGTCTAGAAAAGACTTAAAAATGAGGTGCTGCATGTTTTTTCAACGTCGACGTACGGGTTTCCTGGAAAGTCTGCTCTGGTCCAAAGGAGTTGTGATGATCATGGGGCCAGGTCTGCCCAGGCTCGCAGCTGGGTTTGCCACACACGTAAGTGGAGGGGGTGATGTCATATGCATGCTGCAAGGACTAAGTGAACAAGGACTTTGGATGAGACTGACAGGCCAAAGCAACACCTTGTCTTGAGATTTTGGAACTGAGCAAATATCTGAAAGTGCATAGCTCTGCTTAAAAATAGGCATGGGTATAAGGGGACAATGTAGACAACATATAGAGTGCAAAGATCAAGACCGGGCATAGTAAAGAGATTAAGAAAGTGGAGGAGGAAGGTAGAGAGAGGGAAGTGAGGAAAAAGAGAGGATGAAAAAGTCAAATAAGTGTAGATGAGAAGAGCAGAGCAGAAATATAGAAGTGAGAGTGAAAGGGAGAGAAAATGCAAGGGGATGAGAGATTGTAGAGCTCAAGGGAGGGAGCTGGAAACGCAGATAGAAGAGAGATGGGCAAGGAATGGAGTCTGAATGTCAGGGGTTACAGGCAGAAGGACGGGAGAAATAAAGAACAACAGGGTATTGAGAAAGGAGAGTAGGTGTGAGGCGACAAAAGGAGAGGTGGGAATATGCAATTCTGCAGAGTTCTTTTGAATAATTATGGATTTGTTGCATTTGCCACATAGCATTAGCTGCTGCATAATTGCAAATGTTATCAAAAAATTATTCTTGTGCAAACAGATCAATATTTACAAAGAAATGCCGCAACATGGGCTGCTGCACAGTGGAAGGCCCTTCCCAAAGGTTGACTGGTCACCTTTCAGTAGTTTATTTCTGTATTTGAATGTTAAATTCTACTCTCTCATACCTCATCATCAACCACACTGCTAAGCGCTTTATCCCATAACACAGAAACTGCATTTGTGATCAGTGAAATGGAAAGTTTTACACATAGGATAAGGCCAACACCTTTCTAATTATGCACCCTATATAGCACAGGATGCTACCCATGCAAGAGATTCAGCACTTCACGTAGGCGAAGTAAGCGCTATATACATTTCACAACACAGTTGTGACGCCACACCCAGCGCAGGTCGCTTAACTCTGGTGAGGATTGCAAGTGTCGAAGGTTCGAATGGCAGCTGCGGAGCACCTGGGCATTGTGCACATTCTGCCATGTCATACACCCTTGGCTGTCCATTTGAAGAGGGCTGTAAGCTTGTCAAAAGCCCCATTTTTTAGACCCAGACACATCAAACAGGAGTGAGACTGGATAGGCGAGCTGCCCTGAAAGCAGCAGCTAGAGCGGCACGCCTCATGTATTCTCCTCACGCCTCCTGCCCTCCCCTCACACGGTCTTTACAAGCTCCGAACGCCTGGCTTGACTTTTGTACATGACCCCCCATAGGCTGGGAATTTAAGCCCAATGTGTTCACAGCGCGCATGGCTTTAAAGGGACATAGACTGCCCATTGTAATCATTTCAGATACTTGGTTCCATGAACTAACATTTCACATAGCAACATGGCTCTGTGAGTCCTACTTTTGCTCCTGGCAGTGGCATTTCTTGTGATCTGGAGGTCATGAATATCAATCCTAGGAAGGCCAATTCAGTCGTCCATCCTTCTGAGGCCACTAGATTGAACACCAAACCTATTATTTAACGAGTTTTAAAATGTGAAAAGTGTGGAACAAACCATCATATTACACCCAAGGTATTTTTCAACATTATATGGTCAAAGGACTCAGTCCTGGAATCGAAAACCAGACTTTAGCACTTGGTATGGTTGGGACGGAGTTGTTGTTTAGCACAGAAGCTGAAATTATTCACACAGGATCTCTTTATTGATTAAAACTCGTGTGCATGAAAATAAAACAATTTGATGTCCGTTCAAAGCTAAAGTAAATTCCACAGTAAACACTTCTGAACACTGAATAGAATGCATCCAATCAGTGAAAGACAAATATAGCACAATTATCATGTTGACAGGCTGTGGGGAGGCGTTTGGGGTAAAGACGAGGGCAGACACGTTGGGTTGGTTTTAGCAATCTTTATTCATTAGGGAGAGCGCCGGGAAGAATCAAGCTCCGACGCTGTGTATTGTCTCAACCTCGGAAACGAAAGTGCTGCCCCCTGCGCTCCTAGTGTCTTCCGTCGAAGCCACGGAAACACTAGAGCGCGACACTTCATATCTCCCTCCTTTAACAACACTACGAAAGAATACAAAACTACTGAGTAGGAGTAGGATAGTTCAGTCCCAGATTTGATTAGATCTTCATGTCGAACTCGCGATACTTTTTGGGCAGTACCACGGTCCTACCTGTGCGGATCTGTCTCGGCGGGGTGCCTTCCCTCATAGCTCTCCTGCCACCGTATGAGGCATCGTTGATAGCTTCCTGTGATGGATCCCTAGTGTCCGCGCCACTCGCACATTGCTCTACTTGTCTTGCCTGCCACTCAGCGTCTCCTGAATTCGCCTTTGTCCTGGTGGTGTTCGCCTCTTCCATATTGGTGCCTTCTGTGCCCCCCCTGTTTGTTTCCATGTCTCCGTTGTTCTCCTCTTCCTCCAAGCCTCTGTAGTTACTTTCTTCCGGTGGAGTCTCTTCTGTCTCGGCCCACTTCATAACCTTGTTGCATCTTGACATTCTGTCTAGGGACCATATCTTCCCATCACTCAATAAGGCTGATCTGGTGTACAGTTCTTTGACCTGCAGAGGCGTGCTGAACTTGCTGTCGCCGTTCCTCCTCAATTGTGCTAGCTTCACTCTGACCCACTCCCCCTTTTCCAGCATTGCATCTTTGACATTGTGCTTCTTGTTGTAGTGGTCTGTGTAAATCTTTTGTGCCTTTGCCAGATTGCTGCGCACTACCGCCAGAGACCACTTGCTTTGTACTGTGTGTTGTTTCCACGCTACATTGTCTTTGGTGAATGGGTCCCGGCCTCTTGATATTTTGAATGGGCTGTACCCTGTTTTAGTGGTAGTGATCCTGTAGGCCCAAACGGTGCACTTGAGTTCCTTCTCCCAGTTCTTCCCTATGTTGACGGCCGCTTGGATGGATCCCATGATGACCCTGTTAAATCTTTCGGCCAGGCCGTTAGCTGCTGGATAGTATATCGGGGTGTGTTTGATCTGTATTCCGTTCTTTTCCATGAATGCGTTCCACTTCTCCGACGTGAATTAGGGTCCATTGTCGCAAGTTATGGATTGTGGAATCCCTCCTCTTAGGAATGTGGATGTGAGGAAGGCCAGTACTGCATCAGTGTCCACGGTCTCGCATATCTCAACTTCCGGTCACTTTGAGTACCGGTCCACCAGCATGATGGTGTACTTGGGCACACTGTTTGGGTCCAAGATGGGGCCTAAAATGTCCACTGACACATCTTCCCATGGATTGGCAGGGTTGTAGAACTTGCCTAACGGGGGTCACACCGTGCACTGTGTTTTGTCTGCATTGCTGCACTGTTTACATTCTCAGATGTGCTTCTCCACCTGGCTACCCAGCGCCGGCCACCAGTATGCCTGTTTGGCTCTTTGTTTTGTTTTCACTATTCCCAAGTGTCCTTCATGCAAAATGGTAAGCAACCAGGTTACTAGCCATTCTGGGGGCACCACTTTTTCTCCTCTAAGCACAAACATATTGTTGTTTCCTACTGATAGTTCTTTTCGTACTTCATAGAATTTCCGCTGTTCCGCGTTCAAGTGTTTCTTTTCTGGCCACCCTCTAATTATGAACTGTTTGATAGCGGTGAGTCTTATGTCTTCCTCATATGCCACTTTCCATTCTTGTGCACTTATGACCGCTTCCTGGTCCTCCATGAATGCTATAGTGTAATTGTCCGCTTCCTTTGGCGCCGGTGTACTCTCCATCGCTTCTGCCCTGCTGAGTAAGTTGGCCACTTTGTTCTTGGAGCCTGGAATGTATTGGACATTGTGCACATAATCCAACAGCCGCAAGGTCATTTTCGCTATGCGAGGTGTAGCCGTCGTGTGTCCACTCGACGCGAGTACCTTCACTAATGGCTTGTGATCCGTCCGGAGCAGGAATCTGGTGCCCCACCGGAATTGGTGGAATCTTTCCATTGCCCAAATTGCTGCTAACAGCTCCTTCTCCACCACACTGAATTTTTCTTCATTCGGGTCTAAGGACCGGGACGCGAAGCTGACAGTTGTCATTTCAACTTCTGCGGTTTGCTGCATAAGGACCGCTCCCAACCCTCTGTCACTCGCGTCTGTGGTGAGAATGGACAGTGCCTGTTGGTCAAATCTGTGTAGTAGTACGGCCTCGATATATGTCTTGTTTGATTTGCTGGAATTCTGCCTGCGTTGCTTCCAACCAAGTGAAGGCAGTCTTCTCCTTCAATAGCTGACGCAGGTTGTGTGTTTTGGTGGCAAAATTGGGCACAAACTTGCTGTAGAATTCTGTCATTCTGAGCAATGACCGTACATCATCCTTATTCCTGGGGTTAGGTGCGTCCTTTATGGCCTTCGCATTAGCCTGTTTTGGCGCAATGCCTTTGTCACTTATTTTGTGTCCTAAATACGTGACTGATGACACTCCAAACCTGCACTTGTCCCATTCTGCGGTGAGGCCATTCTGCCTTAGTATGCGCAGTACTGTGGAGAGCTTGGCGTCATGGTCTGCTTTGGTCTTATCCATTACTAAGATGTCGTCTTGGAAGTACTGCACCCCGTCCATGTGTCAGAACAGTTGATGCATTAGTTTTTGGAAGACCGCAGCAGCAGACGCTAGACCGAATGGCATCCGCTGGAATTGGTAGCACCCGAAGGTCGTAATGAACGAGGTTAGTTTCTTGCAAGTGGGGTGCAGTGCGATCTGATGATAGGCGGAGGTCAGGTCTATAGTGGAGAACCATTTGATGCCCTTCGTCAGGTTTAACATCTCATTGATCCGGGGCAATGGAAATTTATCCACTAAGATGTTTTTGTTGAGCTCCCGCAAGTCGATGCAGAGGCGTACCTTGCCATTAGGTTTCCTGGCTACGACCAGGGGCGCCAGCTATTCTGCGCTCTCGATCGGTTCAATAATTCTGTTATCTTCTAAGCGTTGCAGCTCTTTCTGTACCGCTTCCCTGCTCTGGAATGGAATATTCCGCACTTTATGACTCACTGGTTTTGCTCCTTCTTTGAGGCAGATCTTATGAGTGAATTTCGTTAACATGCCGATGGTGCCTCCAAATACCGTCGGAAACTCCGCCTTCCATTTGTCTGCCTCATATGCTTTCGCTGGGGACGTCATTAGGACTTGTGTTGTGCCTCCTATGTTCACTTGGATACCAAGTTCTCCCTGGTCCATCCACCCTAAGATAGAGGGTCCTTTTTCTGCTACATAGAGTTTTCCTTCTGCCGTGCGGCCTTTGAATTCAAATTGGAGGGGACGGTACCCTACCATGGGAATGGGCTCCCCTGTGAAAGTGACCGGGCGGATTTCCCAGGCCAGGAGGTGTGTGCCGATGGTTTGCGCAAAGTCTCTGTCCCAGATGCTGCGTTGTATGATGATGTATGGTGAACCCGAGTCGGCCACCATTGCTACTTGGACTCCCCCTATTGAAAGTTCGCACAACGGCTTCCTTGTGCGTGAACAGTCTATGCCTAGGACCTGGTCGTCTATGCACAGGACACTTTCATCCTCGTCTTCGCCCCACCTTCTTCTGTCTCCGAGTCCTGGGCCACATTTTTGACTGTCGGTGTCTTGGGTTTGCGCCTGCAGACCTTCTCGAAGTGTCCCATGATACAGCAGTACAGGCATTTGGCTCTGAAGGCGGGACAAAATTTGTCGATTGATGCGTGTGCTTGGCTGCCGCACCTGTACCAAGAGTTCTTGATCTCCTCTTGGGGCCTCCGATTAGTCGGTGTATTGGGAGCGTACCTTTTGGTCTGTCTTGAGCTTCCCGCGAATGGCTGCTTGCGCTCTTGAGTGGTGGCGTCCGATACCATGCCCACTATGGCTTTGCTGGTACTTTCTTTTTTGGAGGCTTCCGCATGCCGTTTTGATAGTTCCGCTTTTTTAACCATGGCCACTATCTCCTTGAGGGGGGCTTCTCCACTGACCCACAGCTTCTCCTGTATGGATGTATTTACTGTGTGCATGATGATTTGATCTCTGATAAAGTCATTGTGAAGGACTCCAAATTTGCAGGTGATCGCTAGTGTCTTCAATGCCGCTACGTAGTCATCCACTGATTCCCCAACGTTTTGTTTCTGCTGAAAGAAATTGAAGCGGTCTATTGCAATGCCTATGCTAATGTTTTATTGTGCATGGTTAATTAAAACCTTTACAATATCAAAGGAAGGAAATTCAATTTATAAAAACATAGATCAAATTTAAACGTGTTAAAACCAAAGGTTCCGGCCCTGAAACAAGGAAAATACGTAGTTTGATAGCAGTAATACAATTAAAAAGAAGGTTAACATCTTATTGAATGAACTATTTATCCTAAGAAATAAGAAACTTCCTCCCTAGCGACCAAAAGAAGATAAAATAATGCCATTATGCAAGAGAAAATGGTTTGATTATAATAACAGTTCAAGATGTCCCTATTGTATAATCAGTAATAGTTGTTGTAAGGAAGAGTCAGAGATGTCACTCTGGGGATTCGTCTTCGCAATGCACACCACTGGCTGATAATGGCTGTCCAAGTCCTCAATGGCGTGTTGAAACACATCATCGTCAACCTCGGCCCTGGTCTTCTTTACCAGGTTCATGTATGCCCTGATGCCTTCCGGACCCAAGTTGTGTAACAGGATCTTCTTTTTTCGCTTGCTTGGGAACACCTCAGCGTGCCTTCCCTCACTGCCTTTTGGGGGCTCGGCGTGGGTGCTTCTGGACTCCACCGCCTCAAATATGGGCCTGCCTCCTTCCCGGCCATTGCGTGGAGTGGGGTATGATGCCTCCCGACTGCTTGCTCCTGCACGGCAGGCTGGTCAGCTCCGACCTTGTCCTGCTCTGGGAAGTCCACCGGTGCTGAGTTGCTCTCACTTTCCCCTTGTAGCCAATGCCCTTGTCCTCTGGGGGGTGGGGTCCGGTGCACAAAACTGACTGGGTGGTGGCCTCGGGTGCAGTCCACTCCCCTGAAGTTTGAGACCGGGAGTGCCTCCCTATGAGTGGTGGCACACTCCAGTAGCTGCTGCTGCCCGGGATCAGGGTCTGCTGTGTGGCTGGCGTGAGACCCTGTAGTTTAGCCCTGGTGTGGCACCCTGACTGCTGCTGGGGGAGGGTAACCGTGCCCTGCACCTGATCTCTTCAATATGCCCTTGGCGTGGGCGCAGCTGTATGCATCTTCCTTACGTGGCTCCTGAGTGTCTCTGCTGCAGGGGAGGGGCACCGCTTACTTACGGTTTTGCCACTCCCACTGGTCTGGTGTGAGGCTGGGCTACCGCTGTGCCGGCTGCCGGTGGGGCGCACCTCCTCTGCTCAGCCACGCTGCTTCCAGCGTCAGTGTGCGGGCTCCCGCGGCTCCCCTGCCGCGCTCTCCCACATGCCTCACCGCCTCATTGGAAGGCTGCCGCGATGTGTCCCGGTTGCAACGCGCGTCTGCCCCCCCCCCAGCCTCGTCGCCAATTTGTGGTGAGGCATTTGGGGTAAAGACGAGGGCAGACACGTTGGGTTGGTTTTAGGAATCTTTATTCATTAGGGAGAGCGCCAGGAAGAATCAAGCTCCGACGCTGTGTATTGTCCCAACCTCTTAAAAGGAAGTGCTGCCCCCGCGCTCCTAATGTCTTCCGTCGAAGCCACAGAAATACTAGAGAGCGACACTACACAGGCTTACAAAATGAGGTCTTCAAAGGATTATTTTTTAGTAACGTACAGGAGGTTTTCAGGAGCAGTACTTTTTGATATTTGTTTGATATTAGTAAAATGCATTGCTGGTCTTAATGCACATAAACACGTGCCGTATTTGTGAAGTGGGTGACTAATTAAGTTTCCTCACGTAGGAAAGATGACAATAATGTTCTGTGTGTAAAAAAACTATAATTCTGTTTTGTCTTGCTTCAGTAGAAGGGGAATTTTCCACTGCTTGCTAACAGGGTTAAACAGTTAGGAGCAGCTAACATTTTCGAAAACATCCATACTTCATTCACATGGAAGGATTATTTTATCTTGTTGTTGCAAACAAGTGATTACGAGTGAGTATGGTGCTGCCTGCTCTAGAGAAAAGCTATGAAGAGAAAGGTTTATAAATGCGCTGCTATCAGGGAAGTGGGTTCCCAGACTGGGAGAGATAGAAAAATCAAGATGAAATTTGTGTACGAAAAATCAAAAAACGATTTCAAGAGTACAGTGTTATTTATTCACAAAGCACTCAGCCTTGTTATTAGTTATACATTTGCATATAAAATTTCATCAATATTCGGTTAAAGTTGTGCCCAAGGGAGGAAGGGGGAGGGGAAGGTGTGAAGTGAGGGGATTTGTGTAGGATGAAAAAGAAGATTCTTTACTTTAGTGCAAGTCAAAAAATACATTATTCATAAATAGATTACTATAATAGCTTTCTAAAGGAGCCAAACAAACATGCCACAATAGGTCAGGTAATTTGTATAACCAAGCTTCAAAAAACAAGCTGTATCAATCTTGCTAGGGGTAGAAGCTGGTTTTGCGGGGGGTAGGTAGTCTACCAGCACGGTTGGACACAGAAAAGCGACATTGGAATGCATGAGCCCTTCAGGAAATTAAGTAAAGCAGCAGGCGGCAAGGAAACCTGATGCCCGACAGATGGCCCAGTGTGCCCTGCTGACTCCCCAGCATTTCCCTCGTGGGAGTGAGCGTGAGCATAGGGTGCCGCTGGCTCCCGCAAGTAAAATTGCAAAATGTGCATGCGTTGCAATAGAAAGCAAGGCAATGCATGCACGTTTTTGGGGAGAATAGCAGATCGATTACATGAGGTCCTCTCCTATGCGGCGCATGCGCACTGCGTAGGCGAGACCTAAAAAGGACTATAAATAAATATACATTAGATAAAAAAGTCTCTTAAAACAGAATCTAAACGCTAGAATAAAGGAACATTCTACTTTTAGTGCATTTAGTTGAATATTTACATGTGAATTGTGCATTCAAATATAAAGCACTACATTGCAGCTGTAATGGCTGGGCCAGCAAGCATCTGTAAATGGAGAAAAGCAGGACTGAACTGATAACCCCCCCTAGATTTTAGAATAGAGAGCAAATAGCTCTTATGGGGTAGTGGTACATCGACAGAATAACACCAAATGATCCAAAGTCTGCAGCACAATGCCATCACATGGGCAAGTTAAAATAGAGTTACAATCATATTGACCAGGGGTAAAACATCATCTGCACCGTATTGAGCCCAACCAGAACCTTGTAAATAAAGATCTCTCTCACGGTAAGTTAATTCTCAAAACCAGGATTAGATTTTATTATTTTACAAGCTCTCATGATAGTTTTCTCCAGGGTCCTGGTTTCCCTCGCTTCCATGTTTAAGTTAGAGAAATTCTCTTTCATCCTTTTCCAATCAGCTTTAACACAATGGACTGGGGGGTATAATACAATTCAGGATGCTCCAGTTAAATGCCCAGATCTCTAATATAAGCTAACCATTGTATTTTATGCTCCAAACCACAGCTAAAACAATCCTGGATTACTTCCCTCTTGAAAGCTGTATGGTCCCCACACAAATGGAAATCCATAAGCGAAGTGGGACTAGTTTTATAAAGTCTTCCATATACAGCAGCACATCAATCCTATAGAAAACCAAAGTCTGTATTTTTACAAGTAACAGATTCCCAGTGTTGGTGCCTCTCAAGGTCACGAAGACATCACACTACCAAAGGATGTCACTACACAGTAGTTCGTCAGAGCTTCCGTGTTCTTAATATAGGAAAACACTGTGCCTCGGTACTCCTAATGGCCTTATTTAAGTCTTAGCCAGTAAGCAAAAATCCTCAAAATAGTCCTAAAACTGCTCACAAACATATATCAATCTTAGTAAATCATTACAAGTAATTTCTTCGATCATTACAAAAAAGTTTTCAATGTCCAATATCAG